>NC_066618.1:21021585-21324122 GCF_025201925.1 Gopherus flavomarginatus
ACGTGCCAAACGTCCATCCATCATCATCACCACACTGCCCCTTTGAAGAGCAATGTGACAGCCCTCCCCCAGCGGCCTATGCTGCTCTCTGCTGCAGCTCTTTCCCCCTCCCGCCTGCCTCAATATGGCGCCGAGATGTAGCTAATCCGGAGCAGGAGGGCGGTAGACAAGCGCGTCCGAATGTGGGAGGAGGACAGCTAGGCTAGAAAGGCTCCCTCTCTCCTCCCCCTGCTGTGTGCATCAGGGCAGCCTGGGCTGGCGGAGGGGAAAGGGGACGTTTGCTCAGGGGGAAGATCCTCAGTTGGGCTTCTCCTCACAGCTTTGTGGGCATCAGTGGAGCCATGGCAATTTCCTCCAGCTGGAAATCTGCCTGCCCCCAGCCCAGGCATCAGAACAGGCCTGTATCTTGCCACTGACTTGGCTGGGAGCATGATGGGGCTCAGGGGGAGTATGGCCCAAGGACTGCCACCAGGGTTCGTTTCTCTCCGGGCCTGCAAGGCCTTCCGGATCTCACAGGAAGAGCCCCACGGCTGCAGCCTCACTGGCTGGGGGAAGACTCCAAAGAACAGGAGCCAGCTGTTGCATTGCCAGGGAACCCCAGGCTATCTCCCACTCAGGTCTATCCATCACAACAACCAGAGCGGGTCTGCGCTCCACCCGGTGTCTGCAGGGAGGGTGGGAAAGGAGAGCTCAGAGCATGCACTCTGCTCAACCCAAGCCATAAACCAGCACTGGAGGGTGCCCTGCTGGGCCATGGCCAGGGAGGCCTGCAGCCACCTGAGAAGAAACAACTCCTCGCCCCCCATACACATGCCCACTGGGGTCACTTGTTGCCATTGTAAAATGGCCTTCTGCAAATAGCCTCACCAGGAAAGGAAACAATCAAAGCACAGGAGTGAGGTGCAGAGGCCTGCTCCTGGTTATTCTCTCTTACGGGGGTGCAGGCAGCTGGTTTCCGTCAGGCAATGGCTTCTCACTCATGTCCTCTTCTTTACTCAGGCCCAGGGACATTTAGACTGAGTGAAGGATCAATTCCCTCCAGAGCAAAACATGAGTTTAAGGGGTTTTCTATGGACACTTCATATTAAACAGAGCCCCAGATACAGAAGGGATGTTAGAGAAGCTGGGCAACGCTGAGGTAATACTTCATCAGCGATGCCTATCAGTGGAGGAGAGTAAGTCCTGCACGCTGGGCCTGATCCAATGTCCGTTGAATTCAATGGAAGTTCTCCCATTAACTTTGAAGGGTTTTGGATCAGGCCCTTTATGCTAAGGCTGGAGGAACAGAACGCAGCAGTTTCCACTTCTCCCTTGTAATGAAGCATCGGCCATGCTACTGGGGCGTGGTCATACCTCACACTGTCCTGGCTGGCCCTCCTAACAGCATGGAGTCTTCTGAAATGCCAACTCCCTGCGGAGGTAGGACTTTTAAAAGAGAAAATCAGACAGTTAGTTTTTTCAAACACTGACTTGTAAGAACATTTTTAGTTCTCTTGTAAAAAAAAAAAGAGAGGGAGAGAAAAGGAAATTTAAAGCAACTAAGGGGAGATCCCTATCTGAAAGCAAAATACTTAGCCCTGTACTGTACCACTTTTAATCTTCAAAGTGTTGTATAGACATTAATTCATTAGTTGTTACACACCACCTTTGCGAGGTGGGTAAATCTTATCCCCATGGGGGAGAGAGATTTAAAATTACTTGCCAGACATCACAGGATGCTGGGAGTCGAACACACATTTCCAGCTCTCAGGCTTGTGCTCAGACCTTTTGGAAATCTTTACACAGAGAGAGGAGGAAGAATATTCCTGGTGATCAGAAGTGGGGCCGATAAACAAGATGCTTGAAAGGCGAGCCCAAGGCAAACCCACACTTCCTGACAAAAATGGTTTAGCGATATTTACTATCCTAAGGATAAACCAATTAGGAATGCTGCCCTGATCCTGCAGTTCCATTCTTGTGGGTCCTTCTTAAACCATAGCTGGATTTATCTCAAGCCAATTAAACCAGTCAGGACCAGTTTGGGGATTTATCTCTAGCAGGTTAAAATAGAAGAATGAACCAGCCAAATGTAAGTAACAATATTGACCAATTATGTATACAAAAACCTGAGAAATTCCTGCTCCTCACCCCCTCTAGCTCGGTTTTACCATGCAACAGGTTGTTCGGATCAAATAGGCATGAAACTGATGGCTCCAGAGCAGAACCTAGATCTGGACCATAAACAGGAGACAGCATTGTCCCATGTAGATTTCAACGTCACCTACACCTCAGGGTTCCAGGGGCCTACTTACATGACCCAAAAGAAAGTGCCTTCTCAATAAACAAATGGAAGGGGTTTCATTTGCCTTGAGTGGTAACTAGTGTAATATTTTATTAGCTATAGTTAAATATTAGATGAAAGAATTTGCTGATAGTGATTTATTTTCTGTGATCGGCGAGTTATGTGCAGAGTCAGGACCGTATAAACAACTGAAGATGCACTAAATCAACCCAGCCCATGCTGGGTGTCTCCTACGGCCACTGACTCCTTAACAGGAGAGCTGTAAAGGAGAACACGCTAGGAGTGATCAAAGCCGTCGTTTGCTCGCTCAGCCAGCAGCACTGACCCCAGCGAGCTCCAGGTTCTCTTTGGGCTCAATGTTCCCACCTGCTCTGACACAGAGCCTTGGAGCTATTGCACTTGTCATCAGCTTCTTCCTAGCTACTTTGGTATTTTAAGGGTAAACTTTGCTCCATCTTTCCTCAACTGGGGAAAATGTACATAGGCAGCAGTATACTGGGGAAAAGGGACCCAGGTCAATGGACACGGGAAGTCACATCTGCAGAAGACAGATAGGCAGTCTGGATTGGCTTTCGCCTTTACATCATTCAGTTCTGTAACACTTGGGGCCTCCAACTTAAATGTCACAGGAACCACATAAACGTCAGGCAAGATAAAAGATTAATCATCAAGGTAAATTAATAATGTGACACATACTTTTGTTTCCCATTCTGGGTTCCAAAGGTCCCCTCTATACATTGTGGGCTCTGAAAAGCGCCTAATTTGGTGAAAACTAAATGTGCACCTCTCCCATTATTAATTCTTCCAGGTGTCATTGTTATAACATTAATTATGCTTAGTTCCTCAGCGATTTGTGTGAAGGTAATATGTAATTCCATCAGACTCTCACTGTGATTTAACTTTGATTAATGTCCATTCGTAAAATGATATAAACTTATTTCTATTCTATTCTATTCTGTAACCCAAGTCTCCAGCCAATATTTCAATGCGCTGTTTATTTGACAGTGTATGTGTACAGGCTTGCCCTCATGTTTGGGGAGGAGGCTGTTGTGTGGGTGGGGGGTAGGGGTTAATGGGATTGTTTCCAAAGCAGAAAAGTACCAGATTGCTGCATTATTTCATATCTTACACAAAGTTCTCCTGAATCTTTCTCTTTTCATCAGCTCTTCCAGAAAGGGCTGGTTTTCTTTGTTGCTGCCCAAGAGCATAGAATAGATATAATGAATTTGACTTAATTATGAAAACCATTAGGGCCATCATCAGGGTCATTAATCATCTCGTACTTGCTTAAAAACAAGCAGAGCAGCCACAACTACCCCCATCTGTGCCAGGATGGCCTCTATATAGCCCCTCACTAGAAGCTGGATCCTACTGTCACCAAAATTTAGGCCATATCTACACTACAAAGTGTTTCCAATGCACGTTAGTTGGCGTACAGCCACCGCAGTTAGTATGTCACTTGTGCCCATGCATACTTGGCTTCTTGTGTCGATGGTGTGAGTATTCCCCTAGAGTGCTTGTGTCAATTCACAGTGCAATGCACCATGAGTAAGTATGCCAGAGTGCAGTCTGCCACTGTTCAGTGCAGTGTGTTATAGTTTTGGCAATGCACGGTGAGGTAGAAATGAGTCACACAGGGGTATCTGGAAACAAGCGGTCAACTTCCCATAAGGTAACGTTCTCCAGCCAATAATATCATCTCTATCCCACAGTTTTCATGTCTATTTTCAATTTCCCATGAACCCACGTGGGACTTGTTGCTGTCCGCCATCTTTGACAGAAGCATGGAGCCTGCACAGTTCTGCACTAATTGTCATGAGCACTGCAAGCCCCGGGCACATGATCCTCTGGTATTTGCAGAGCTGCAAGAAGAACCCTGGAGAACATGATGATTTCCTGGTGATCAGTTTGCTGTGGAACATAGGGAAAACCAATTCAAGGTGGTTGTTGGTGTTCACAGAGCAGCTGCAAATGTTGAGGAGCTGCTTCTGAGCTCCAGAAATAAGCACTGGCTGGTGAAATTGCATCGTAATACAGGTTTGGGATGACTAGCAGTGGCTGCAGAACTTTCAGATGTGCAAAGCCACATTTCTAGATCTGTGTACTGAGCTCGCCCGAGCCTTCCAGGTGCAGGGACACCAAAGCTGAGAGAGGCACTCACAATGGAGAAGCAAGTGGTGATCACACTATGGAAACTTGCAATGCCAGATTGTTACTGGTCAGTGGGAAGTAATTTTGGAGTGGGAAAATCCACTGTGGGAACCATTGTCATGCAAGCATGCAGAGTCATTAATCATCTCGTGCTATGGAGGACTGTGGCTCTTGGCAACGTGTGAGACATATGGATGGTGCAGTTATGGGATCCCTGAACTGCAGTGGAGCAACACTCACATCCCTATTATTGAACCTTGAGGTCCACAGGACTCTGCAGCATCTGAATTTTCAGATGGAGAAGCTCTATGATGTCCTGGTGAATCCCCCTCTCCTTTCCTGCGCATTTCTCCTCTCTGCTCTTTCATTCTCCATACAAGCTTCAATATTCACCCTCCAGGCCCTACGTTCAAGGTCTGATGCAGCACTGGCTTGCAGGATCTCACAAAACATGTCCTCCCACATCATCTTTTTTCTCCTCCTTATCTGGGTTAGTCAATTCGCTGGTGAAGAGGAGGTATCCCTCAAGGCTGCAACAGCCATAGCTACAGATAAAACACAGTATTATAGGAAGGGAAAGTGACACTTAAGCTTCAGCATTGCCCCCTTCCATTGCTCCCCTACAGTGTTAAACAGAACTTGATTATTAGCACTTTTTTTGAGTGCTTGCTCACAGCACCCCTTACAGCAACAGCCATGATGAGTCCAACCCACCAGCGGTGTGGGAAATGTGGTGGGATTTGCTTGTTTGCATGAAACTATGAGTAGAAGGCAATGGCGCCAAATACTGGCATCATTTTCCACAGGTGGTGGTGGTTTTAGCTGATACCTCTCACTCCTGAGGGTAACAAAGGCAAAGGGAGCAGAGCTGGTGCAGGTGCCCCAAAGTTGCCTAGGCCCGTATGCCGCCAGTCTGTTTACAGCATTGGTGCCTGATGAAGTTATCGCTGACTGGCATGGGAAAGTATCCTACTGTGGAGGAAGAAATAAGGCTGCCATCCCTAGAAATCTTCATGAGAGGATTGCCGTGTTCCACCGTGGAAGCTTCATCGAGATCTCTTGGGAGGATTTAAGGGACATCCCTGTGTATATAAACAAACAGTACCACATGGCCGTCCCTGCCTAACTCTAGAGGAGTATGAAATGCACACAGCAAATCTGCCTCTCTAGGTTGTACCACTACCTCTTCTAGTATGATGACATTCATGAAAAGTCAATAGCTGTGTCCTGCTAAGTGTGGGTGCCCTCACTGTAACGGAAAATTTATTTACACACTTACCTGAGGTTCCTTCTCCGGCTTCAGGCTCACTTGTGCTCAACTCCAGGGACTGGCTGGACTGCGGTGGAGTCAAAAACAAGTCCTGGCTTATGGCACAACTGGACCCCGGTTGCCTAGCCCCCATATGTCTCCTCCTTGCCAATCTCCTCCTCCTTTGTTCACGGCAGGGGCCTGTTGTGATGCTGCACTCCATATTCTTTATAGAAATATTGTTAGGATAGGAATATGGCATAACTAAGATATGTTTTATGCAAGATGGGTCTGTGAGATATCATTAGAAAGGTTATGATTTTCGGAATGTTATTATCCAATTTGTATACATGTATTATTTCTGTATCTGGAGATAGAATATTGACTATGTAACACGTACAACTGTGTTTGCATCTGGGAAACACCCACTAGACAGTCAGGAAAAACAAGACTTACAAGATACTAATCTCCAGCCTTCCTGAGAAGCGTCCTGGGATGCTGCTTTGTCACTGCAGGGTCACGTGACCCTATCACCTGTCACAGAGTGTCACCTTGGCGACTGCTGGTATTTTTCCACTGGGTACAAAGGATTCCTGCCTTATGTGAATCTTATTTAAGGGTGGGAAATGAGGTTTCCAATTCTTCACTGAATCCCGGCCCAAGATGACTGCTTGAAAGACCTAAGACTGAATTGTGAAAGGACTGGACCAGGCTAGAAGATGTCAGGCCTGTGAAGAATAATATCTGGAACTTTAAGCTGCAAACAAAAGCATTTTGTCTTCAAGGAACTCTACAATCTGCCTGAAACAACTTTAGGATGAGAAATTACTATGTGAAAACCTCTTTCTTTAGTCTATTAAGCTTAGATTGCGTGTTTTGTTTTATTTGCTCAGTAATCTGCTTTGTTCTGTTTGCTATCCCTTACAATCACTTAAAAGTTACCTTGTGTAGTTGATAAATATATTTCTTGTTTATAACATAACCCAGTTTGTGCAATTCATATCTGGGGGTGGGGCAAGAAGCTATGCATATCTCTCTCCACATTGAGGAAGAGGGCGAATTTTTGTGAGCTTGCACTGTGTAGATTTTTCTATATAGCATAAGACAAAATTATTTGGGGTTTACTTTGCAGATGGGGTGTGCACGTGAGTGCTGGGTGGTTCCCCGAGCTGAATCCTCTCACACAGAGCTGACTTCAGTCTGTATTTGCAGCTGGGTGTGGCCTTACCTGTGTGTGTGTGTTACAGAAGGCTTGAGGGCCTGATACAGCAAAGACAGGGTGAGGAAGCCCAGAATGGTGCAATGGGTGGTCTCAGTGAGACCCCAGCACATCAGGTGGCATCCCAGATAGGGGGTCCAACCCATCACACCGGTGACTTGCACTCCTTGGTGGTAGCCGTGGTGGTACGGTCTCCACCAAGTACAGCATGCAGCTTTTAAAAGCAGCAGGTTTGAGGCTTGGCACTGGAAATATTGTTGGCTTCTCTGGGCTTCTGGTATACCTGCTGTAGCTATTTGGCTTTCATGTGGCACTGCTGCTGGCCCCAGTCATACCCCTTCTCCTGCATCCCCTGTTTGTAGATGTCAGCATTTCTACGGCTGGTTCAGAACTGTGCCTGCATTGCTTATGCTCCTCATAAGCCCAGGAGATCTGATATTTCCTGTTTACTCCAGGCTGGAGTGTGCAGCTGGCATGATCAGTGGTGCAGTTGTGCACAACAATGGACAGCAGATAGATGTGTGCTCACCAAGCTGGACAGGCAGGAAAAGACATTGCAAAAATTTGAATAGGCTTTAAGGGGGTGGGGGAAAGGGGAGGCTTCTGGTCTACAGGACCTCTAAACAGTGGAGTTCACAATTGTGACAGAGTGGTGTGTGTCAAGCACTGTGAGACAGCTGCTGGAAGACTTTTAGGGTTCACACAGATAATGCAGTGTCTACACTCGCACTGCACCAACCTTGGCCATGGGTCAATACTGCTCAGGGTGTTACTACACCTCTATCTTGATATAATGCTGTCCTTGGGAGACAAAAAATCTTACCGGGTTATAGGTGAAACCGTGTTATATTGAACTTGCTTTGATCTACCGGAGTGCACAGCCCCTCCCCCCCCGCCCCCCAGAGCACTGCTTTACTGCGTTATATCCAAATTTGTGTTATATCAGGTGACGTTATATCAAGGTAGAGGGGTATGTTGGTGTAACACGCCACTCACATTGATGGTGGGAGACAACTTTATGCCTCAACACATGCACAACTAGGTTGACGTAAGGCGGCTTACATCAACCTAACTCTGTAGTGTAGACCAGACCCCAGTGACAGAACTGCCTTGGATCAAATTCTGCTCTCAATTCCACCAGTGTAAATCTGGAATAACTCTAGTGACTTGAGTGGAGTTACTCTAAATTTACAGCAGTGTTACCAAGAGCTGAATTTGGCCCATTGACTTCAAAAGGAGCAGGATTGGGTCCTAGCACCCAAATAATCAAATTGCTCTTATTTTTGCCTTTGATTCTATAGCATATCCATTTGTTTTAGGGTTTTATACTGCTGCCCATTGGCATAGCCTCTGAGCACCTTCCACCTAAAATCAGTTGACAACAGTAAAGTACTAAATGGACTTTGTGGAATCTCTGTCTCATCTTGGTTTTCTGGTTATACAAGAATCTGCTTAGGGTAGGGCCCAAAGGGAAAATGGAACATAAATCTGCTCACACTCTTAATGCCCTTTTAAAAAACACAGCATAGAATTGTGATGTGACTGCATAATGTTATTTTACCTCCTAACCCCGGGGTCAAAAAGATCAGATATGCAAGAAAGGGGGCAACTTAATTTTCCTAAACAATTTTACAGTTTTTGATGGCTTAGAAGTTGACATCTAGATAAGAAACAATATTTAATAGATAGGTCAACACTTGGTTCTTTAGTATAGCTATAGATAACAGATCGGGAGTTCACAGGAGCACTTGATGGGAAATATATTGATAATACAATTTTTCTTTGCAAAATGCATGTAATGATTGCAATTTTGGTTTAATAATTAATTTAACAGAAGACTCATTCGATTCAAACCCATGCTTTTTTATAAAATGCTCTTCAGTATTAATATCATCTGTCTAGCCAGCTAAAGAGGTTTTTAAAAGAGTATGCTAGGGCGTTCGGCAATTACAGTAGCCATCTGCCCTTTATTAAAACGCCATTAACCTTTGCATTAAAATACATTTAAAATGCAGACACACTGAAAATATCAAACACAAATAAAATAAATCTAAATGGTTTCTTTGCTTCACTGGCTTATTTGTGTAGAAGGTGGCAGTTTTTTGTTGTGGCACCTATAATTTTCCAGGGAAAGGTAATACTTCATCACATTCATTTTTCTGTATAAAGGGTTGGCTTGCTTTAGGAAATGATTGCAAGGAAGTAATGGAATTAATTACATCTCTCACGAAGATTCATAGGGCAGGATCTTGTTATTAGCTTCAAAATAAATTGCTTTATTTTAAGGGGCAGATCCCATCTGCTTTACTTAGGGGTGCAGCCCAGTTTACTGCAATGGGATTATTCTGACGATGTGAGAGGAACTACTCACTGAGAAAGTATTATCCAAACCTTGCTGTAAATCAGACTACATATATTCCGTGTAATTAGTTCCTTAGGATAAAAAGTACAAGCATGATAGCACTGGTTTAGAGGGGTTAATCCTGCTCCTGCATCTGTAGCTAGGGAGGATTCCCTTGGCTGTGGAACCAGACTGGCTGTGTAGGGATTGAGTGCACCCTGCATCCTCCTCCTCCTCCTCAGTATTTATTATTGGCGGAGCTGCTTTTGCTACCTATAATTAAAGTTGACAGAACTTCCCATTAAAAGACCCTGTTATCAGTTGCTTATAACTTTGCCAAACTTTAACTGTTTGGGCTAAAATTTCACAGTCTGCTTCCTGATGGTGGATTTTGTGGTTGGTTTTTTATTTCGTAGCTTTCAGCAAAAATGGTTCTGCTATTCGAAGAACAATTTTAGGGAAAATACCTTGTTTTGCCCACCTAGGAAATCACACACAAAATTTTTTAAAATGTTAAAAAATATTAAGATTCCAAAGCCAAACACTCGAAAGTTAGGAAATCCCAGAATTAAGGTTGTCTGTGCAAGCTTAAATCATCCCCCTCATGCATATGCGGTATGATATAGTCTTTAATTACATGATCTCATAGTATTTTTTCTGCAGGACAATGTTATAATGCAAACATATAGGCAACCTTAATGCTAATATTTCCTAACTTTTGAATGCTTAACTTTGCAACCTTAACATTTTTAAAATGTAGCTTTTGGGCGTAATTGATCATTTGTTACAGTATGCCCTAAAGGTCCCAGCCAGGATGGGTACAGCACGGGGCTCAGCTTTATAGGGTTCCTTGGTGATGACTGGCAGGTGTGGGTGGCACATCAGAGAGGCAGGGATAAGCTGTGGGGGATTGAATACTATGCGGATCTTCTCATCCTCCTGTATGAAAAGGGACATACTTCAGCTACTCAATGTCCCTGCCCCACCTCAACCATCTCCCAGTTCTGTCCTGTTTACTCAGGCCAGATATGGAAGGAGGATTTGCCTGTAGTGTGCTCTGATACAGTAAAAATCTTCTTGTAGTGAAGTGGAGTGAAAGTCTTCAATAAAACACGGAAAAAATGTCAGATGAAACATTCTTCTGTCAGAAAATGCTGCTTTGTCAAAACTAAATTTTTACATGGGAATGTGTCAATTTCAATAAAATTTCATTTGATTTCTTTTTTTAAACACATTTCAGCGATGTTGAAATGTTCCCATTTTTGGACTGGAATCTTTTGATTTTTTTTGTTTCAAAATGACTTTTTGTGTTTTGAAATTTATTTTATAATTATAAAAAACTAAGACATCAGAATGAAATGATGTGTTTTGATTAACTGGAAGTGACACATCTCCTCCCCCCCCCCCCCAAAAAAAAAAAAAGTTTACATTTTTCAGGACATTTCCAGATTGTTTGGTTTAGTTTTGATTCAGAACAAAAACACATTTTGAAATCTTGGAATTGTCCATGAAACAGAATTTCTGGTTTCTGAAGAGTTCTAATTGCAGGTGATTCCAGTGTATTGTAATGTTCAAATCATAGTTCCAGTTCTATTGATGCTCTGCTGATAAGGATTTCATGCTGGAGAATGAAAGTCTTTATTTTAAAATATTTCAACTGCACACACTTTTCCATAACCCACCAGGCTATTTTCTTAACAGTATTTTCAGCAGAAAAATACACATCAATCTAGATTGAAGGGTCATCTTGGGAAAAGAAAGAGCTCCGGTTTGTAGTTTCTTTAGCTGAGTTTATATATGATCCTTATATTGACAATACTTTTTGATTAATATTGTGTATAACATTGCTTACTGCATCTGTAGAATTAATTATGCAAAAACATTCAGCCACCTGGACATTATATTGATGAAATGACATTTTATTGACAAAATGACAGTTTAATAGTGAGCTTTCATCAAGCTTTCTATTGAATTGATTGGCTTGGTTCAGTAAGCAGAGTAGCAGGAATGGGGAACTCTGTAAATCCCTATGGCTTTTTAGAATATTTTAGTTGGCTTTGAGTGTGGGTTCGCTGCTGATACTTAAAGCTGAGTTACTCTAGTCTGGTATGTAGGACACATGGTAGACAAGGTTCAATCATGGTTTATGCTGGCTTCGGGTGAAGGGCCTCTGGAAGTGAAAAGTTTGCTAGAAGGGCATTTGTGGCATTGGAAAATGGCCACAACCTCCCATTTTGGCTAACAGCCTGCAAGGGTTCGTGTAATTCAAGAAGCAAATAGTATTGGCCAAAGATGAGCTGGGGGACATTGTGGACTGGGTATGTTGTAATTCAGGAGAAACAGTGTAGTCTTCAGAAGAGGGGGGGTTCCTATGGAGCTGTAGCAGACTGTGCATATGTCTACACTGCAACTGAGAGGTGTGGCTGCAGTTTATGTAGACATACCCGAGTGAGCTTTAATCTAGCTAGCTTGGGTGATGGAGAAGTGAAGCTATAGCAGCCTGGGCTTCAGTGCAGGCTAGTCATCCAAAGAATTCTGGGACCTGAACTAGCTAGATTAAAGCTGTCTCAGGTATGTTTATATGAGTCGCAATGACATCTCCCTGTTGCAGTGCAGACATATCCTTAATCTGCCTTAAACACACACACACAGAGAATGTGTGCAATAATATTTATTTCCTAATTGGTGGTAGGGCGGGGGGTCTGATCTGTAAACCTTCATTACACAAGCAGTCTTGGACTTTGGTTACTACTAATATAAATAAGCATTTGGTCCCATATTTGTAATGTAAAGAAATAATGTTGTCTAGTGTATCAAGCATGGCATGGAAGCCTGGTAATCCTGATGTTTTCTAGTTGTGGTTTTGATGCTGATTCACTATGTGGTCTTGGGCAAGTCACTTAACTTTTGTTGTATTTAACCCAGGAAGACCTTAACCCCCCCCTCCACATTTAAAATTATAGACTTTGGGTGGGATTTTCAAAAGCCCCAAGGAGATTCAGGAACACAAGCCCCATTAGTTTACTTGCACTACTAATCTCTTGAAAATCCCACCCTTTGTTCTCAGTTTCCCTAACTGTAAAATAGGGATAATACTACTTGAGGGACATAATTCAGAGGAGTGTTGGGAGGATTAAGTAGTAGTTTATAAAGTATTCTGAAGATCTAAATCACTATACATGTGCTGAGTATTAGCGTTATTACTATTCATTTGAACAGAACTTTGCATTGGATCAAAATCTCAGGGCATTATTGCTGTGTGTTTTTAAAGAGGATGTTTAGATGTCAAGTCTAAAGAAAGGAAGCGCTGCTGAAGCCAGTTACTGGTGACTGTGCAGCGTATATTAGCAAACTGTGTTACTGTGAGGGTGTGAAGACTGTGTTCCCAAGTCAAAGTGATGTTAAAGCAATATTAGTGATGTAGGTCTTTGGTGTCAGCATGGCAGTGTCAAATGCAAATTTAGGGGGACTATATAGGATTGTGAAGAAGATGATAAACCAATGATATTGAACATCTATGAAGACCAGTTTACAGTGACACAAGAAAGCAATGTCCATGCAAATCAATAGAGACCACTTTATAATATCTAAAGCAAATTTCAGTGTAAGACCAACTAGATAATGGTACAATGTCAAGACTGCGTAAAATCAATGCAAGTCTCTGGAGGTGATGTGATGGTGCCAATGAGCTGGCAAAACAATAGAAGTGAAAGTTACCATCGCGTTAAAAGAAAACAAAAAAGAGGACTGACTGTCACATGGAGGTAACATTGTTATTTGTTATTTGTATTACCATGTCAGCTAGGAGCCGCACTCATGGACCAAGACCCAAATGTCCGAGGCACTGTATAAACACAGAACAAAAAGATAGTTCCTGTCTCAATCTCAGAATAAAGCAAAAGATAACAGATGGATAAAGACAGGAAAGTACAAGAAAACAATATGACAGCACTGGTCAGCATGACAGGGTGTGGTCTCAGCAAATCAGAAGTCTAATAGTTGTCAAGATTTTTTTTAGGTGTCATGGAAAAGAGGAGTTTTAAGGAGGATAATGAGCTATCTTTGTGGATGTGTGTGGGGTGCACCTCATGTGGGCAGCATCGGAGAAAGAACGAATGGGTTGTTTGAAAATTTAATAAGTGGGTGATGGAAGCTGGCAACGTAGGCCTACTGGACCTGGAAGTCATGTTTCGATAGTGAAGGAGATGATAGGTAGGGTGCAGATAGGCTGCTAATGGCCTTGGAAATAAGGGCAAGTAGCTTGTATTTGATGCAATAAAGGGGAACCAGTGGAGAGTCGCAAAGAGAGGGATGACATGGTCAAAGTGACAGCCTAAGCAAATTATTTTTGCAGCAGCATTCTGAATGAGCAGGTGTGACGGGTTTCAACTCACTACTGTGGTGCCTCCTGCTGGCTGTCTGGGAAATTAGTCCTGCACCCTCTTCTGGTGGTGTCTTGTCCACCATCACCTCTGTTCCTGGACTCACATCACTCCCAGTCCTCAGTGTCCTCTTCAGTGACAATGCTCTCTGGCTGTACCATACTCTATGTTTCCCCAGCTTCCGGGGGAGCCTGCATTCTACTGTCTGGCCACTCCTTTCAGTGGCAAACTGCAGTCCATGGTCTAGCCCTTCCTTCAGTAGCTCTAACACCCTCCTTGCCCTTGTGTCAGGGTCTCAGTCTGCAGATCCCTGCAGCCTGCCAGGAACTTCCTTTAGTTCCCTGGGTCTCTGCCTGCAGCACTGCTCTGCCCAGGGTGCTTGTTGCCCTCCGCCTGCAAGACAGCCAGTCTTACTCCCTTCGCAAGGAGTGACTGTCCATGCTCTGTTCTGCAGCCCTTCTTATATAGGCCAGCCTGGTCCTGACTGGCTGCTCCTATAAGCACTTCTGTGATTGGCTGTCTCCTGCACTGCCTCCCTAGGGCTGTTTTTAACCCCTTTTCTGCCAGTGTGGGGCAGATGCCCCATCACACACCCTCCCCCTTAAGCCCAACTGCCAGGGGCTGGGGAGAAGATTACCTTCCCTGCTTCCCACACAGCTGCACCCACAGGATATCCCTCTCCTGCCTCAGGTTCTCCACCAGGAGGAGCCATCTGCCTCCTTCCTCCAGGGTCTGAGTCTCGGCATGTTCTGCTCCTGTGTGGATTCCCTTGTCCATCAGGGTCTTCTTATTCACCTGTTTCCTACTGCCCCCTGCTAGGTGTGGGAGATGGCTCCCCACCAGGTCCACAATTATCACTGGGCAGGCTCTGACCCAGTCTAGCTCTCGGGCATCCCTTTTTTAGCCTGCTTTTTCCAAAGGGGGCAATGCCTTTTTATATGGCCCTCTTCAGGGCACCAGAAGGAATCCCTTTGCCTCCCCTTGGCCATGGGCTTCCCATTGTCCTTTCCCTTCATCAGCCCCTTCTCCATGGCTAGCTTCAGCCCTGCAACTAAGAGGGCACTCCCTCCTCAGGTGCCCCTGTTGTTCAGAGGTCCAACATGCTCATCTTCTCCCTGTTCTCCTCACAAGAGAGACTCTCTTGGGCTCTTGCCCCTTTCCAGTCTTTGGGAGAGGCTTCTGTCCCCTACTCTGGTAGGGGTCCTTGTTGTCCACAGGCATAACATTCACTCAGCCCAGCCACTGGCCTCCCAGCCCTTGTGCCTTGCTTCCCCTCTTGCTCTCTGCAGCCTCTATGGACCTCCTCTCACAGCATCTTAAGCATATAGAGCTTCTGCTCAGCTAGCTGGACCACACAGACCCGCAAGTATTCCTGCACCTCTCACTATCTCTGTTGGGTCTTGAGCATCTGCAGCAGCAGGGCCTGAAGTTGCCCTTGCTGCTTTTCAGCCCCTTTTTGCAGGGGCACTGACTCAGGAATCTTGTTTGGGAGGATATATAAGCCCTCAGCAAAACATGCTTCTGCATATTGTTGCTCCATTGTCTCTCCACGTACACTGTCTCTCAAATAGTCTTTCCAATTCCCCTTGTATCTGGGTAGCAGTCAAACAGTCTCTGAGTCCCTCACTCAGTCCCCTTCCCTCTGGGGTGACCGAATGCCCGCGTTCTCCACCACGTGTGATGGAGTTTGACTCAGCACTGTGGCACTGCCTGCTGGCTGTCTGGGGAATTATCACTGTGCCTTCTTCTGCTGGTGTCTCACCTGCCATCACCTCTGTTCCTGGATCCACATCACTCCCAGGTCCACAGCATCCTCTTCAGAGACAATGCCCTCTGCCCTACCGTCTGACCACTTCCTTTAGTGGCAAACTGCAGTCCCTTCCTTCAGTGGCTCCAACACCCTCCTTGCCCTTGTGTCAGGGTCTCAGTCTGCAGATCCCTGCAGCCTGCCAGGAACTTCTTTTAGCTCCCTGGTCTCTGCCTGCAGCACTGCTCTGCCCAGGGTGCTTGTTGCCCTCCGCCTGCAAGACAGCCAGTCCTACTCCCTTCTCAAGGAGTGACTGCCCATGCTCTGTTCTGCAGCCCTTCTTATATAGGCCAGCCTGGTCCTGACTGGCTGCTCCTATAAGCCCTTCTGTATTTGGCTGCCTCCTGCGCAGCCTCCCTAGAGCTGCTTTTAATCCCTTTTCTGCCAGTGTGGGGCAGACGCCCCATCACAGCAGAGTAAGGTTACATTTGTTAAGGCCAGAGAAAAATATATTGCAGTAATCAAGACAATGAGGTCCTGGGTGAGAGTTTTAGCCATGTGGATGAATAGGAAAGGCCATGCCTTAGAAGTGTTATACAGAAAGAATTGGCAAGATTTAGTCCATGTCTATACTAGCGAGCTTACAGTGGTACAGCTGTACCGATGCAGCTGCACCGCTGTAAGATCGCTAGTGTAGCCACTTTGTGCCAACAGGAGAGAGCTCTCCAGTTGACATATTGAACTACCTCCAATGAGTGGCGCTGTACCCACTGGTGCTTCTGTCAGTGTAACTTATGTCATTCAGAGGGGTGTTTTTTCACACCCTGGAGCAACATAAGTTATATTGGCAAAAGTGCTAGTGTAGACATAGCTGAAGACATAGCCTGGATAGGAGGGCCAAGAGAAGGTCTGAGTCAATGATGACACTCAAGTTATGGTCCTGAAAGACAAGCAGGATGATTGTGTTGTCCACAGTGATTGAGAGAGGAGGTGGCAATGGCAAGGGAATTGTTAACTTTTAGTCATGTGGAGCTTTAGCTGACAGTTAGACACCCAAGAGGAGATGTCAGATAGACAGGTAAATATGTTAGTTTTGACAGAATGAGACATCTGAAGTAGAGCGGTAGATTTGTCAGTAGGAACACAAAGTGATGTGGTACATTATAGTACCAAGAAAACAATGTCTGTCACTGAGTAGCTATCAGTCTACGAATTTTATCCTGGATTCATCACTGTGGTAGCTGAAAGCTATTCAGGAACACAGAATTAAAGAAAGAGACAGCACTCGGACAAAGTAACACCTTTTCGAGAAACAAGAACAGTATTTTGTAAGACCCACAAGTAATGTTTAATAATAATAAGTAATAAATAGCCTGTATACTCCTAGAATGGACTGTAAGCCTCTTGGGTCCGAGAATATGTCTCTTTGTGCAATGCAGTGCTGAGCACATTGTGCACTGTAATCATGGCTGCCCCTAGCTATTTTGGTGCCCTATGCAGCCCCCCCCCCTTTGTGGGGGCTGTGTGGGGCCTCAGGCCTCATGGAGGGGAATGGGGGGGTTGGCCCCAGGCCTCCATGGGGGGCCGGGGGACTGGCCACTTCCTGTGGGAAGTGGAGTGACCCGGCCCCAGCCTGCTCTGCTCCCCTGGCTCCCAGGCTTGAGGGAAGGGGGGAACCGCCCCCCAGCACTCGCCGGTGGCATGGCTTGTTGCCAGGGGAGTGGAGCAGGCTGGGGCCAGGTTGCTCTACTTACTGGTGAGTTCAGGCCTGACCACTTCTGGAGTCCTCAGGAGAGTGGGGGTGGGAAGAGGCGGGGCTGGGGTGGGGAAGGGGCAGGGCAAAGCAGGGGTAGGGGCCCTTTGGAAGAGCCAGAGCAGGGACTGGAGCTGCATGCAGCTGTGCAGGGCACCAGGAAATTTGGGGCACCACATTTCCTGGTGCCCTGTACAGCTGCGTACTTTGCGTATGGGTAAGGATGGGCCTGACTGTAATGCACAAAGAACACTCAATAAATAAGTAGCAATAGTAATAACATGATAGACCTCATGTAAATGGCAAATGGACCCTACTGGGAAGAACCATAGCCCCCAGTGTCAGGGTGTCTATGAGTACTTGCCTTATTAGACACATGAGAGTATGTCGGAAAAAGACAATCCTGGGACTCTGAACAGGTCCTGCCAAATGGTAATGCCGGGTATTGGGGATATACCCTCCAGTTTGTGATTCCAAGTTTTTCTCTGACAAGTAAAGGTTACAATGCGTGTGCTTGGAATCCCTGATAGAATAAATTGAGTTAGAAAAAGAACAACTCAGCCATGTGAAGAGATGAGTGCTATGAAACCACATACATTAAAAAAAACAAACATTTAAACAAGACACAAAGCTAAATTGACCTCCCTCCTATAATTTGCAAAGCCACATATGCACTGGTGAAGGGGGACCAAAATTACCCGTAAATGACTCTTATAAGTAACCACTTGTTTACAGAACTGCCTAACACTTTTCTAAGGTGGTTGTGCTCACAGCCATCACATCTTTATGTAACTGAGCTACTCCTTTCTGTTGTGGTGACTTTTACATGTGAAATGTTTTGGATCATGCACCTGACCCTCCAACACCACAGATGTTTGACATATAACTTCTAAGGTATGGCTTGGCAACACTTCAAGGATTTTATACAGTAGGTGTTGAGCATGTAATTGTAACCCACTCTTCAGTGTGTATTACATGTGTGCCCTCAGTGGCTGGTCATAGAGGATGTGAGTCTACTACAGCTAGCAGGTGGAGGAACTATTTCAATAGCTTTTGAGGTTTAACACTCATCAGTGGTAGATTTAGAGTTAGGGGAGCCCTGTGCGCAGCTTCATTTTCAGGGGCCCCCCCTCGGAACCCAGCCAAGAAAAAGAACATTCTCTCTAATCCCTCCTCCAATTTTTCATTCTTTTTTATCTTCATCCTCTTCCTATATTATAAGTAATGGGAAGTAAATGAAAATATAGTGAGGTACCTTGATTGGGGCAGGAGGTTGGGGTGCAGGAGGGAGTGTGCAGGGCTGGCTCTGGGAGGAAGTTTGGGTGCTGGGTGTGGACTCTGGCCTGGGGCAGAGGATTGGGGTGTGTGATGGGGGTGAGGGGTGCGGGCTCTGGGAGGAAATTGGGGTGCAGGGTGCAGGCTCTGGGCTGGGACAGGGGGTTGGGCTGTTGGAGGGGGGCAGGGTGGCGGCGCTTACCTCAGGCGGTGTGGTTCCCAAAGTGATGGGCACATACACTCCTCCAGTAGCAGCTCCTAGGCGGGGGCTAGGGGGTCTCAGGCACTGCCCCCACAGTTCCCATTGGCTGCAGTTCCTGGCCAATGGTAGCTGCAGAGTTGGCGCTTGGGGAGGGGCAGCGTGCAGAGACACACACACACATCCCTCGGGGCTGCAGGGACATGCCAGCCGCTTCCAGGAGTGAAGCAGCATGAAGGGAGGGAGGCAGAGTGGGCAGGGAGCCGCCTTATCCCTGCTGCTGGCAAGTCTCTGTGCGCCCCTTGGGAGGAGAGGGGCACAGCAGGTCTCCATGCACTGCCTGGGGTGGGATCAGCGCACGGAGCCACCTCCCACCTGCCAGGGGCACGCAGAGACATGCCAGCAGCCGATCGCTGAGCCTTGCTGCACCACTGGCCGGGACTTCGGGGCAGGTTGTCAGATATTTGTCCTCCATTTTGCCACACACACTCATTGTTGGGGGCCCTGTGCCACTGTACAGTTTGTTTCATGGTAAATCTGCTCCCGACACTCATACTTTTAGCACCGGAGTTCCAGGTTTGATCCTTGATGGTGAGCATTATATGATATTTCCCGTATAGTTTCTCCCCAGGCAAGAAAGCCTAAAGAGTATCTATACATGTTATTGCAAATAAACACCAAGAGATATTTGTCTGAAAATGCTTCCCTAAAATTACAGGTTTTTCAGTCCATTTCATTGTCCTTGAAGCTCTGGGATGGGCCATGTCAGAGACAGGATACTGGACTAGTTGTACATTGGTTTGACCCAGTATGGCTGTTCTTATGTTTTTACGTAGATGCACATATGTCAACAGAAATACATACGCAGATAGAATCACAGTGCTCTGAAGCCCCCAATTAACTTGTCTGCACATTCTGTTCCCATAGAGAGCGCTGCTGGATGGAAACCCCGTGAGCACAGGATGGCATTTTGGCATTTATTGCATCAGCAAATACAGTAGATGGGCTTGATCTAGCTCTCAGTAAAGCCAGTGAGAATTTTGCCACAATTTGATGGGGAGCAGCAT
The DNA here is from genome assembly GCF_025201925.1 of Gopherus flavomarginatus. NCBI lineage: Eukaryota > Metazoa > Chordata > Testudines > Testudinidae > Gopherus > Gopherus flavomarginatus. The sequence continues at coordinate 21,041,250 of NC_066618.1, forward strand.
GGGGTCTTGTGTCTACAGAGCAACATAAGTGTCCTAATGTGTTTAAAGTGTTTATAAAATTACTTATTAGACACATTTTTGAGTGCAGCCCATTAGCCTTCCACATGTGCTCCGGGCAGGCTGGCTGCTTGTAAACGTTAAATCAGCACAAATATCTCAGCCTCCTTGAAGAATGCTAGCCTGGAGTCTTACACTGTGATTAGTGTAATGAAGTGAAAGGAAATATTGACATTTTATATATCTGTATCTTGATAATGCTATATGAAAAGTGATATCTGCAATGCTAATGGACATGTAATTGATGTAAGTACAACGCTTACAAGCCACTGGGAAGATTGGGAGTGAGCTGGTAAAATAGATAAGATTAAAAGGTATTGTGATTGGATTAATTCTAAACAGAGTTATGCTGCCAAACCGTAATAAGTCACTGATCGTTTTAACTCCTGAAATAGGCACCACAAATATTTATTGTTTTGGAATTAAGGGCCTGATCCTGAGATATGCTAAGTACTAGTTCGGAGGTGCTGAGCACCCTTACCTTTCCGTGAAGGCGCTGGGAGCTCAGCGCCTCACGTGATCATGCACACTCCTGAATAAATCAATACCTCTTTTTTATTGTTCTGTTTCTTCTCAGGCAGCATAATGCTAATGGCAGGAGTACTGAATTTTATTACTGATGGAGTGATAGGGCAGAGAGGAAGCTAAATCACAACATGTGTCTATGGTTCTGAGATGTTCAAAATGCAAACACCAGAGCTCTCTCCTGGCATGACTCATAGGCAAATGCTGCATGAAATTCACAAGTGTTTGTCAAAATTTCCCCTGGACGTTTTTGTCATTATGTTTCACCCAATCTCGCCACCCCCCTCCGCAAATTGTGTTGTAATCACAATGAGTCTGATCCAAACCCCAGTGAAATCAATGGAAAGATTCCCAGGGTAACATGTTCAAAAGTGACCTCAACTGAGTTCACGGAGAGTTTGGGGTGTGGTAATGCAGGAGGTGCCCCCCTTCCCAGACTGCTGTGCCCCTTTCAGCAGTCTGGTTTCTCTTGTGTACCCCCAAGTTTCACCTCACTTCAAAACTACTTGCTTACAAAATCAGACATAAAAACACAAAAGTGCCACAGCACACTATTACTGAAAATGGCTTCCTTTCATTTTTATCATGACAATTACCACCATGTAATTATAAAATAAATCAATTGGAATATAAATATTGTACTTACATTTCAGTGTACAGTATGTAGAGCAGTATAAACACATCATAGACTTATGAAATTGTAGTTTATACCGACTTCGCTTGTGCTTTTTCTGTAGCCTGTTGTAAAACAAGGCAAATATCTAGATGAATTGATGTACCCGCTGGAAGACCTCTGTGTAGCCCCAGGGGTATGTGTACCCTTGGTTGAGAACCACTGTCCTAGAGCACATATGTAAACCTGGCAAATCGAGGGCTCTCCATCTTTCAAAGTCCTTACTTAGGCACAGCTCCCTGATCAAGAAGTGAAAGTGAAAGCACTGGGCTTTTTTCTCCCCTTCATATTATTTCTCTCCGTGGGCAGGTTTCCAAGACTATTAGCAAGAGTCTTAAAAGTGACAGTCCTCAGTCTGTGGCAAATTTGGTCTCTCTCTAGAATTTGGAAAATACTATATATTAGACATCTCCCAGTGTCTGGGGCAGAGACACAAGAACCACAGAAGGGGAGTTGACTCTGCCCCCTTTCCAAGAGGAGTGCTCTTCCTCCGTTTTCTGGAGCTGTAAGGACACTGGGTGAAACCCTGGCCTATTGAAGTCAATGGCAAAGCTCCCATTGACTTCAGTGGGGCCAGGATTTCACCCACTGTGTCTGTCTCCACGTGACCTTGCTGGGGTGGTGCCCCTCTGCATTGCCTCCAATCTGGGGCTGTAACTCCAATGCTTGCCTGTTATTTTGAGCCCACCTTTATTTACCTAAATATTGAGTCTACAATACATACCACATGGTCTCCTTGGCTGTTGTGCATAATTGTAAAAAATACACACTATCACTGACAACGCAAGATGCATATAATTAGGGCCCAGGCCCCAAGTAAAATTCACTTGATTACATCAGGAGTTTTGCTTGTGGAAGGACTTCAGAACTGGGCCTGTGATTTGAAAAACTGGTATGTGCTTAGTTAGTGCCAATCCTTCATTGGTTACTCACCTGTCACTCAATGAGTGTCCAGTGAATGAAAGGTCAGAACAATAATAGTTTGCTAGTTTATTACTTTCACTGTATTTCAGTGCTCCCCATTTAAACAGAGAGAATTGTCATTCTTATGCTGAATAACCTTCAATCCAAGGTTGTTTGTCCCCAGAGGGATTCAGATAACTTTCTTAAACAATGGCAAAGATCCAGGGCATATTCTTGGATCACAGTGTAGTTCCAGAATAATCAACGTTAAGTTGTTTAAGAAGGCTGTGTACATTAATATGTCCATAAATAATCAAAATGACTAAAACCAGCACAAGCAGAAATTCATTACATAACTGATACACTCGGGTATTATTTTATTATTTGGTGCAGGCTTGTTTTGCAACATGAAATCCCACATATGCATGTGAAATTACAAACTGCTACCACTTCCCTCCCTGTAAACAGCACACATTTAAATAAATAAATAAACACACACCTATATGGTTTATTATAATAAAGTAACTTGAAGCCCAGAGTTCAATAAGGAGAATTTATAAACATATCATTTCAGATCTTGGAAGGATTTCAACATCATTTGCTTGTGGTCTGGTAAGTGAGGTGAAATCCACTGACAGTCCCTGTGAAGTAATCAATATATGGAAATGTGTATTTCTATTTTCTATGAATTTATAGTATCGCAAAAAGTGCTCTAGACCATCCAAATCAAATATGCTTGACTCTTGGGCCAGGAAGAAATTATTTATGCTCCTTATCTTTAAAATAATAAAGGCAATGTTCAAGATACGTGTTTCAAAGCTATACAAATAAAATTTCCTCACAAAACAAGGGCCAGGTCCTGTGACTTCTCCCTCACATGACTTGAATGGTGCTACTCAAGTGAGCAAGGACTACTGATATCTTTAACAGTTTGCAGGCTCAGGACCCAAGGTTCCAACCTTCAGTAATATTTTTGACTATGCGTTGGTTTGAGTTGACAGTGTAAATAAATTATAATAATTGCAACTTCATTTTATGTCCATTTGTAAATGAACATAGATTTTTCAATTTATCTAAGTAATTAACCTTTATCAGAACTGCTTGTTTTAATGCAAGGAGAATTTTATACACAAATATGTGTCAATGATTTTTCAGAGGTCTTTCTGGCTTGCTAACGTAACAAATTTTACACTTGGAAAAAAATCAGTATTTTCCCAGGAGGATAGGAACTGAAGATCACATTTCTAAAGGTGGCCTCTGATTCTGAGTGCTTCATTATTGGGGATCCAATTTGAAACACTTAGAGATGGGGCCTGAGCATCCTCATCTCCAATAGAAAATCAGGCATTAGATTTCTGAAGTTCAGTACCCAAAAGAGAGGTACCCAAAATTAGAGATCACCTTTGAAAATGTAGGCCTAACTGTCACTAAGGCCTGGTCTACACTATGCGTTTAAACCAAATTTAGCAGCGTTAAACCGAATTAACCCTGCACCCGTCCACACAATGAAGCCCTTTATATTGATATAAAGGGCTCTTTAAACCGATTTCTGTACTCCTCCTCGATAAGAGGAGTAGCGTTGAAATCGGTATTGCCACGTTGGATTAGGGTTAGTGTGGCCGCAATTCGACGGTATTGGCCTCTGGGCGCTATCCCACAGTGCACCATTGTGACCGCTCTGGAAAGCAATCTGAATTCAGATGCACTGGCCAGGTAGACAGGAAAACCCCACGAACTTTTGAATTTCATTTCCTGTTTGCCCAGCATGGAGCTCTGATCAGCACGGGTGGCAATGCAGTCTCAAATCCAAAAAGAGCTCCAGCATGGACTGTACAGGAGATACTGGATCTGATCGCTGTATGGGGAGACAAATCTGTTCTATCAGAGCTCTGTTACAGAAGACGAAATGACAAAGCATTTGAAAAAATCTCCAGGATATGATAGACATAGGCCACAGCAGGGACTCAGCACAGTGCTGTGTGACAAGCGTAACGGAAAGCCAAAGAATCAAATGGACGCTCATGGAGGAAGGGAGGGGGGACTGAGGACTCTAGCTATCCCACAGTCCCCGCAGTCTCCGAAAAGCATTTGCATTCTTGGCTGAGCTCCCAATGCCTGAAGGGTCAAAAACATTGTCCGTGGTGGTTCAGGGTATATCTCGTCAATTTACCCTCCCTCCACCCGTGAAAGAAAAAGGAAAAAAATCGTTTCTCGCCTTTTTTCAATGTCACTGTATGTTTACTGCATGCTGCTGTTAGACGCGGTGCTGTGGCGCTGAACAGCAGCATCCCCTCCCCTTCCTTTCCTGATGGCAGACGGTGCAAAATGGTGGAAAACCATCCTCATCATCCCGTGAGTGCTCCTGGCTGGCCTCGGTGAGGTTGGCTGGGGGCGCCTGGGTAAACATGGGAATGACTCCTGGTCATTCCCGGCAGATGGTACAAAATGCTTGGTAACCGTCCTCATCATAGCAGCTGGAGGCTGCTCTCCTCTTCCCCCCACCCTTTAATGTCCTGCCTGGACTATCATAGCAGCTGGAGGCTGCCTCCCCCTCATTTTATCTCGCTAAAAAGTCAGTGTTTCTTATTCTTGCATTCTTTATTATTTTCATCACACAAATGGGGGGACACTGCCATGGTAGCCCAGAAGGGTTGGGGGAGGAGGGAAGCAACGGGTGGGGTTGTTGCACGGGCACTCCCTAGAATGACATGCAGCTCATCATTTCTGCGGGAACTCTGGGGCTCTGACACGGAGCGGCTGTGCTCTCTGGTTCTCTAGTACACTTGCCCCATATTCTAGGCAGGACTGACTCTATTTTTAGACAAAACATAAAGAAGAGAATGACCTGAGGAATCATTCCCATTTTTGTCCATGCGCCCCCCGGCTGACCTCAGCGAGGCCAGCCAGGAGCACCCATGACAGTAGCAGACGGTACAAAAGGATTGATATCCGTCATCACCAATTTCCAATTGCAAACAGTGCAAAATGACTGATAACCATCATCTCATCGCCAATTTACAATGGCAGACGGTGCAATAGGGATGGTAACCATCTCTGCTACCTTGCAAAGGCAAATGAATGCTGCTGTGTAGCACTGCGGTACCGCCTCTGTCAGCGGCATCCAGTACACATACGGTGACAGTAACACAAGGCAAAACAGACTCCATGGTTGCCATGCTATGGCGTCTGCCAGGGCAATCCAGGGAAAAAGGGCGTGAAATGATTGTCTGCTGTTGCTTTCATGGAGGAAGGATTGAGTGACGACATTTATCAAGAATCACCCGCGACACTGTTTTTGCATCATCATGCATTGGGATATCAACCCAGAATTCCAATGGGCGGGGGAGACTGCGGGAACTATGGGATAGCTACAGGATAACTACCCACAGTGCAACGCTCCGTAAATCGACGCTAGCCTCAGTACATGGACGCACACCGCCGAATTAATGTGCTTAGTGTGGCTGCGTGCACTCGACTTTACACAATCTATTTTAAAAAACTGGTTTCTGTAAAATCAGAACAATCCCATAGTGTAGACATACCCTAAGATAGCTGTTAGGCAACTTGTGTGAAAACCAGTTTGTTCTCCGCTCAGTTCCTCATGGCCAGGTGTCCTCATAACAAAATTCACCACCACAATGATCAGTAACTGATAGTCATGTAGGCTTGCATGGCACCAGGGCTGGCTCCAGGTTTTATGCCGCTCCAAGCGACGAAGCAGGAAAAAAAAAGAAACAAGATAAAGCTGGTCGGTGGCACTTTAGCGGCATCTCAGTCGGGCCGCTTCATTCTTCTGCGGCAATTCGATGGTGGGTCCTTCGCTCCCTCTCTTCCTCTTTGGCGGCACTTCGGCGGCAGCTCAAAGAGGAAGAGAGGGACTGAAGGACCTGCCGCCAAATTGCTGCCGAAGACCTGGACTTGCCGCCCCTTTCCATTGGCCACCCCAAGCACCTGCTTCCTTCGCTGGTACCTGGAGCCGGCCCTGCATAGCACAATGTACCAAGTATTCATCACAGGCTAAGGCAGCTCAAGCAATTGCCTTACTAGAGTTGGACAGAGAACCAGTTTAATTTCACATCTTTTGAGGTTTCAAAAATTATTTTTCATCTGCTCTGGAACCAAAACAAAACCTTTCAAACATTTTCACAAAATGGAATTGGGTTGACAATTCCATTTTCAGATCCAAAAGGTTGGGTTTCCATTTGGGTGTCTTTCTCTCTCGTGACTGGACAGTCCACACTGGACTTCAGAAACCTTGCTATCAAAAACTTTACTGAAGTCAATACATCTCTGCGAAACAGTTCAGCTTTGAAAAAACAGTATATTTTGATGAAAAAACATTTAGCTGACAACCCCCGACCAGCTCTATTCCTTACACGTTAAGATCCTTTTCAACATTGATAGAGAGTCCCTGAGAAAAATCATGAGACCACATGGTCTCAAATGTCAACAGCAGGTAGATGACAACTGGCTCTTTATCTCATTCACTTCTTGGTAGCCATATAACCCAATTACTTCAGTGGCTGGGCAATATTTGTGAGTGCTGGAGAAGTGCTTGGATAATAGGTGCCTGTTAAGAACATAGATAGACAGCAATTTTAAAAATTAATTATTATACCTATTGGTTTCCTTTTGTAGAATAGTAAGGAAGTATTTTTGGTTAGTTCTAGGACTGTTGATTAATCACAGTTAACTCACACAATTAATTCAAAAAAATTAATTGTGATTAAAATAATTAATTATGATTAATCACACTATTAAAAATAGAATAGCAATTGAAATGCATTAAATATTTTTAGATATTTTTCTACATTTTCAAATATATTGAGTTCTGTTACATCATAGATTACAAAGTGTACAGTGCTCACTTTATATTATTAGTTTTATTATAAATATTTGCATGGTAAAATAATAAAAGAAATAGTATTTTTCAATTCACCTCATACAATTACTGTAGTGTAGTCTCTTTATTGTGAAAATGTAACTTACAAATGTAGATTGTATTTATTTATTTATTTATTTGCTATATAATGTGGGGGAGGGATAGCTCAGTGGTTTGAGTATTGGCCGGCTAAGTCCAGGGTTGTGAGTTTAATCCTTGATGAGTCCATTTAGGGATCTGGGGCAAAAACTGGGGACTGGTCCTGTAAAGGGGGAAGGATAACTCAGTGGTTCAAGCATTGGTATTGCAAGCCCAATTCTTGATGGAGCCACTTGGGGATCTGGGGCAAAAATCAGTACTTAGTCCTGCTAGTGAAGGCAGGGGGCTGGACTCAATGACCTTTCAGGGTCCCTTCCAGTTCATACTACATTTTCAAACATATTGATTTCAATTACAACACAGAATACAAAGTACACAGTGTTCACTTTATATTTACTTTTATTACAAATATTTGTACTGTAAAAAACAAATAGTATTTTTCAATTTTTCAATTCACCTAATACAAGTACTGTAGTGCAATTCTTTTTATCATGAAAGTTGAACTTACAAATGTAGAATTATATATTCAAATAATTGAATAACTGCATTCAAAAATAAAACTATGTAAAACTTTAGCGCCTACAAGTCCACTCAATCCTACTTCAGTCAATCACTCAGACAAACAAGTTTGGTTACAATTTGCAAGAGAGAAGGCTGCCTGCTTACTTGTTTGCAATGTCACCTGAAAGTGAGAACAGGCATTCGAATGGCACTGTTGTAGCCAGCACCGCAAGATATTTACAGATGCCCTAAAGATTCATATGTCCCTTCATGCTTCACCCACCATTCCAGAGGACATGCGTCCATGCTGATGATGTATTCTGCTCGATAACGATCCAGTGCAGAGCAGACCCACGCACGTTCGTTTTCATCATCTGAGTCAGATGCCACCAGCAGAAGGTTGATTTTCTTTTTTTGGGTTCAGTAGTTTCTGCATCTGAGAACTGATCATTCACATTCCCATGAAACTAGTGCTTTCTTGTGTCTCCCAGGAAACATACAATGCCAGAGCAAGAAATGCCTCTGTGTAAAGGTAGTTAGCTCAGAACCAGTCAAGACAGGAACATAAATGGTATTCTATTATTGTTTAACAGCATGATTAATCATGTGATTAATCATGATTAAAAAATTAATCACAATTAATCGCACGATTAATCGTGATTAAAACATTAATCACTCGACAGCCCTAGCTGATTCATAATAAGAAGAACCTCTGCGTATTTGGGGTCCACAAAACCTCTAGAACAGGGATTCTCAAACTGCAGGTCGTGACTCTTCAGGGGGTCATGAGGTGGTTACGTGATGGTCATGAGATGTTGGTCCAGAGTCTGACCATGCGCATGGGCTGATGGCCCCGAGCCCCACCTAGGGTTACGAGCTTAGAAATGCAAAAAACACAACATCCCCCCCACCCAAGGCAAACCTACCACAGTTGCAACCCCAACCCCTAGCCACAAGGCAACTCTGCAACCCCCCCTCAACAGCCATTTATAGTATCTAGAGAGAGAACACATATAGATAAAACTGATAACATTGCATGTCGCCTCACCCTTTCATGACTCAACCCCCCTCTCATACACATGCATGGTGCACTTACATGTTGATGAGCAGACAGCTGCTGTATTTGCAACAGTTTTGCTATCGCTTAAACCGTAGAAGCAGGAACACTGCAGCATCTTTAGCTGGACAAGAAACGTTTATCCAGTGTATTGTGATAATAATGCAAATCTTTAGACTCACGTAAAAAACCTGGTAGATTCAATTATTTTTCTGGCAACTGGTAAATCCATAAAAAAACCAGGCAGGCCAGTCAAATATTGGCCAATGGTAACCTTAGCTTCGCTATGTGCATGGCTGACAGCCCCAAACCCTGCCATGCATGGGGCAGACAGTCGGAACCCCCATTAAATTAAATTAAAATAATGTTCCCCTTTTAATTTCTAAGGAGGATTTCACTCAGAGGCTTGCTGTGTGAAAGCGGTCACTCATACAAAAAGTTTGAGACCCACTGCTCTGGAACATTTAGACTTCTGGACAATGACTTTTTTTTGTTGTTGTTTCACTAAACATTTCCCCTTCAATTTAGATAATTTTTCAAAAGATGGTTAATTGGAAAAAAACAAAATGTTTTTCTCACTAAATGGAAGCCAGTGCTATGCAAACAACAAAGTTCCATATTTAAAAGTGATATTTGCTTGGCTCCTGTGACTCCTGGGTTAATGAAAAAAGGAAAATAGTCAGAGGCCAAGAACTCATGTTTTGGCTGAATCAGATGGAATTAGAACCACAAGAGCTTTGAGTTCTGTTCTAGATCTAGACTCTCCAATTTGCAAATGGGTTCTCTTCTAAAGCTGTCAATAAGAATTTCCCCATAGCTCACTATATGAAGTAAAGGGATGGAAGAATTCCTCCCCAGCCTGGCAGACAGGGTTGATAGCTTGATCTAGGCAACCAGAAAGCCTCATGGCAGAAAAGTGGCACTTGAGATTCTTTCAGGAGACATGTAATTAGACCTAATTGGCAACAGACATAGGAAGTGCCAGACTGGATTGGACCAGGGAGGCTTGGCTCCAAGAAACAGAGAATAGATAAAGTGAACTAGCATGTAGCAGTTTCAGCTAATTGCTTCTCTGCCACATACTGTAAGGATGCATGGGGCTAGAACCCAGCCTTGCAGAGCATGGGCAACTGACATTCTCCCATTCCCACCAGATGGGCTTAGAGGGCAAGGCCAGGTGTCTGAGATACAGGCTGGGGCAGAGGAGGCGGTGGAGCTTGGCAACAGGCATGTGATCCCCCTTGGGGGTTGGGAATATAAACCTGCGGGAGGGAGGGAGCTTTCTGTACTTGTGGAAAAGTTCTGTCTTGGGCTTGACTTGTTCCGTGGGGTAAGTTCTCCCTTTCATTTGACTTTGAAACCTAAGAAGCGCTGACATTCATTAATGGATGTTTGTGAAGCGCTTTCAGTCTGTAAGTTTCTAGTTAAAAGTCTGGAGTGATGGGAACCAGTTCTTTGTTTTGAGCTCTGGATGAAGCAGAGACTGAAACCTGGCTGCATGTGTAATTTGTGGCCCTGATCCTCTAAATTATTGTATGTGGCCAGCTCTGCATAGAGCGTCACTGTCATGGTATAATTCCCCAATCTGAACCTTAGAGTCCAAAAGTTGGGGCACCAGCATGAATTCCTCTAAGCTTAATTACCTGCTTAGATCTGATACGCTGCCACCAACCAGGAATTTCAGTGCCTGGTACACTCTGGTCCCCCAAAACCCTTGCCTGGGGACCCCCAAGACCCAGATTCCTTGAGTCTTACAACAAAGAGGAATAAACCATTTCCTCTCCTTCTCCCCCCATCCCAGGCATTCCCTCCCCGGGCTATCCTGGAGAGAGAGACAGATTCAAGCTCCGTAAATCTAAACAAAGGGATTCCACCTTTCCCTCCTCCCTTCTCTCTCCCTGTTTCCCACCAATTTCCTGGTAAGTACAGATTCAATTCCCTTGAGCCTCAACAAGGGGAAAAAAATCAGACAGGTCTTTAAAAGCAAAACTTTAAATAAAAAAGAAAGAAAAAAAAAATAAAAGTTGTCTCTGTAATTTAGATGGTAAAAGTTACAGGGTCTTTCAGCTTATAGACACTAGAGAGAAGCCTCCCCCCAGCAAAATACAATTTAAAATACTCCCAGCAAACTACACATTTGCAAATACAGAAAACAATCAAAAGACTAAACTCGCCTTTTCCTAGTACTTACTAAAATTAGAACAGAAAAGATTTTTTCAGAAAGATTGGAGGAATCTGCTTACATGTCTGGTTCCTCTCAGAATCCAGAGAGAATAAAGCAAAACCCAAAAAACACAAACAAAGGCTTCCCTCCACTGAGATTTTAAGGTATCTTGTTTTCTGATTGGTCCTCTGGTCGGGTGTTTTTGGTTTACTGTTTGTTAACCCTTTACAGGTAAAAGAGACTTTAACCCTTAACTATCTGTTTATGACAGTCACTGACTTCAGTGGGACTCTGTAGGGGTCTGCCCACTTGGAGTGACAGCAAGTTGGGACAAATATCTTTCTGTTCCTGACTTGACTGGGTTCTGAGCTAACTACCTTTACACAGAGGCATTTCTTGCTCTGGCATTGTAGTATATTTCCTGGGAGACATAAGAAAGCGCTAGTTTCATGGGAATGTGAATGATCTTTTGTAGGTGAGTTATGTGAAGGAACTCTCTCTAAACAGAAGTGAAAAATGGCTAAACCTAAAATTAAGAAACAGTCATGTCAATTATTATTGCTGTCTGCTTTCTGCCCAGTGCTCTTTGTGTAGGTCCCTGACTTTGAAACCTGCTGTCTTAATGTGCTTTTGATCCACCTACACAGCTCCTTACTGATTTCAACCACAGTCATGCAGATGGAGGACATAATGAACTGTGAGGTTAGACTACCTCAATAATATTGTCAGTCTGAAAAATACAGATAACTAGTAAAGATCAAAGAGTCGAAAGAAGTGACTACTCTGTTGGTCTTAATTAAGCTAATCTAATTATCCTATCAATTTCGCTATCCAGGCACACTAGGCAAATGATCCATTTCCGTGGAAATAAAAGGGGGAAGAGGAAAAACACTTGATAAAAATGGCTAATCTTGCAAGGGAGCACAGTGCTTGAGTCTCTGATAATAAATAGACCAATGTCCTTCTGAAAAGAGTAGCTGGGCATGGCACACTTCTCTTAGAATAAAACTATGGATCATGTCACTCTTGAAATTCAAGGTGCTAAAATGACCCAATGTGCATGTTTAAAAACACTGCTCTGCCATAGGTTTGAGTGGTAGCCATGTTAGTCTATATCAGCAAAAACAACGAGGAGTCCTTGTGGCACCTTAGAGACCAACAAATTTATCTGGGTATAAGCTTTCGTGGGCTAGAAACTACTTCATCAGATGCATGGAGTGAAAAATATAGGAGCAGGTATAAATACGTGAAAGGATGGGGGTTGCTTCACCAAGTGTGAGGTCAGTCTAAGGAGATAAATCAATTAAAAGCAGGATACCAAGGGAGGAAAAATAACTTTTGAAGTGGTAAGAGAGTGGCCAATTACAGACAGTTGACAAGAAGGTGTGAGTAACAGCAGGGAGAAATTAGTATTGGGGGAATTAAGGGCCATGTCTACATCTAAAGTTTTGCAGCGCTGGTTGTTACAGCTGTATTAGTACAGCTGTATAGGGCCAGCGCTGCAGAGTGGCCACACTTACAGCAACCAGCGCTGCAAGTGGTGTTAGATGTGGCCACACTGCAGCGCTGTTGGGCGGCTTCAAGGGGGGTTCCGGGAACGCGAGAGCAAACCGGGAAAGGAGACCCGCTTCGCCGCGGTTTGCTCTCTCGTTCCCGGAGCCACCCAGCAAACCGCAGGGAAGGAGATCTGCTTGCTCTGGGCTCCGGGAACGAGAGAGCAAACCGGGAAAGGAGACCCGCTTCGCCGCGGTTTGCTCTCGCGTTCCCGGAGCCACCCAGCAAACCGCAGGGAAGGAGACCTGCTTGCTCTGGGCTCTGGGAACGAGAGAGCAAACCGGGAAAGGAGACCCGCTTCGCCGCGGTTTGCTCTCGCGTTCCCGGAGCCACCCAGCAAACCGCAGGGAAGGAGACCTGCTTGCTCTGGGCTCTGGGAACGAGAGAGCAAACCGGGAAAGGAGACCCGCTTCGCCGCGGTTTGCTCTCGCGTTCCCGGAGCCACCCAGCAAACCGCAGGGAAGGAGACCTGCTTGCTCTGGGCTCCGGGAACGAGAGAGCAAACCGGGAAAGGAGACCCGCTTCGCCGCGGTTTGCTCTCGCGTTCCCGGAGCCACCCAGCAAACCGCAGGGAAGGAGACCTGCTTGCTCTGGGCTCCGGGAACGAGAGAGCAAACCGGGAAAGGAGACCAGCTTGATTACCAGAGGCTTCCTCCTTCCACGGAGGTCAAGAAAAGCGCTGGTAAGTGTCTACATTGGATTACCAGCGCTGGATCACCAGCGCTGGATCCTCTACACCCGAGACAAAACGGGAGTACGGCCAGCGCTGCAAACAGGGAGTTGCAGCGCTGGTAATGCCCTGCAGATGTGTACACCTTCAAAGTTGCAGCGCTGTAACTCCCTCACCAGCGCTGCAACTTTCTGATGTAGACAAGCCCAAGTTTAGGTTTTGTAATGACTCAACCACTCCTAGTCTTTATTCAGGCTTAATCTGATGGTATCCAGTCTGCAAATTAATTCCAGTTCTGCAGCTTCCCGTTGGAGTCTGTTTTTGAAGGTTTTTTGTTGAAGAATTGCCACTTTTAGATCGTTATTGAATGACCAGAGAGACTGAGTGTTCTCCTACTGGTTTTTAAATGTTATGATTCCGGATGTCAGATTTGTGTCCATTTATTCTTTTGCGTAGAGACCGTCTGATTTGGCCAATGTACATAGTAGAGGGGCATTGCTGGCAAAAGAATGGAAAGCAGACACTAATGAACTGTGACCGTGGTTGAATTGAAGTTTCTGATCTTGCAACAGCTCTCCACATGCATAACTTTATAAAAGTGAGGAGTTCCACAGACTTCAGTGCAAAGTTAAGCCCATGTGGAAGTGTTTGAAACATCAGATCCTAAACTAGCTTTCAAATGTGAATTAGTGTTGGAGGGAAAATGTAGAGCCGAGCAATAGTAGAATCAAGTAACTCAGAACATTTTTAGAACTATTCTTTAGTGAGATACCCTGGCCTGAAATACAATTTTACTTTGGGGATGGAAGAATATCTCCATTTTCCACTCTCGTCTGGGATCTACTGATTGTCCTAGGCTGAAGATTTCTTATTTGTATTACAGTAGCACATAGATCCTAGTCTGGACTGAGGTCCCAAGTGTGCTGGATGCTGTACAAACACAGGCACTGTTCCTGCAATCTGATCTGTGTGAATGGGCACCCACTGACTTCAGCTACCCATTGACTTCAGTGAGACTTCTGCATGCACATAAGGGACTGGTCAACAACAGCACATTGCAGAGTGGAGGACTAAAGGAAATGAGCAAGAGATTTTGATAGATCTCTAAACCAGTCACTAGCCTTTATCGGTGAGCATTTTACCAAGGGCATCACAGTAAAGGAAGCCACTCCATGTGTAAGGGCCTGCCAGGAAAAAAAGCATGAAGTATGTGCTGGGAGGGGCACTGATGAGTCTTCAGCATCAAAGTCTTTTTTAGTGGAATAATCTGACAGCAGTTCTTTGCGGATGGCTTCTGGTGTAATATAATTGACTTTAAAAGTGCGGTGAGTTAGTCTGGCCTGTCCAAGAGAGAAAATGTGTCTCCTGTAGAGTACCTCCTGGCACACAAACACAAGGAGGACAATAAAAGATAGGATTGTTATAGAATTGCTGTCCTTCTGTAAGGGAAATGAGTGGTTGTTAAAATATTGGCAATCTTTCCTTGCCTGGGTTTTGAACTCCAGAATCTGCTTTTTAGTGCACTGTGCTCTCTTCCCATTGTGAGAGGCAGAGCAGGCACTTAAGTGTTTTTGGCTTTTGCACAAAGTGAGGAAAATTATCAAAAGTTCCACAGTTAAAATCTTGAGACTGGGAGGAACAAAGTCAGCAAAAAGTTTCCAAAGGTGATTTTAACAAGGTAAGATGGTTATAACTGTAAATGTGCACAGAAGAAAAATCTGCAGGGCAACTAAAAATGAACCCCAAGAGTGTGATTCCTCCCAACCCCAGGCAGAAGTATGGAACTGAAAAATACTGTCTGATTAATGACTAATGGAGCATTGGACTGAGGGGGGAGGAGGTTAGGATAGTTCTTAGTCCTGTCATCAGTGCAGGGGACTGGACTCGATGACCTCTTGAGGTCCCTTCCAGTCGTACTATTCTATGATTCTATATTTCTGTTGTGATGCTGATAAACCAGGTGCCAGCTCTTGCCAAGGTTGTAGGCATAAGCCCAACACTGACAAATTCATAGCTGGAAACCAGACCAGATCACCTGTGTGTTAATATTATTCAGGATAGGTGTTAGACTTGTAAAACTGTGTTTTGTGTTTAGACTCTATAAAATGCTTGTAAGTTGCTGCGTGCATTAATCTTACCTGTAATGCTGGGGTTCTCAAACTGGGGGTTGTGAGGTTATTACATGGGGGGTCCTGAGCTGTCAGCCTCCACCCCAAACCCAGCTTTTCTTCCAGCATTATAATGGTGTTAAATATATAAAAATGTATTTTTAATTTATAAGGCGGGTTGCATTCATAGGAAAGTACAAAAGTTTGAGAACCACTGCTGTAATGTCTGTATCTCATACTTTTAGGTGATAGGTAAATTTTGCTTTATAACTGTCAAAATGCCTGCTCTGAACTTGTGAACTTAAGCAGGAAGAGTGATTCCCTCACCTATCAACAAGGACTATCAAGACTAAATGGGCCATTATAGGACAAAAACTTTGTGGATTGCCTCATCCACTCATGAAGAAGTTATGCAGGAATCGTCCTCCCACTAGTTTGAACTTTGGGGAACGGGCATATAAAGATGTGTAACTCACACACCTTCTGGGGTTCTGTCCCATCTAGTGGAACTAAGACCACTTAACGAGAGAGCAATTAATGAGTCTGCTCTACAGCCTCAGCTAACAGCCAGTTGGCTTTTAGCTCATGTGGTCGAGGCTCATGCAGTAAGCTCCAGAGGTCCCATCCTGATGACTGGGGTCTGTTAGCATTATAGATGTTCACAAGAAGAAATGGGTCTCTCTTAGCTGTTTGAATTCTTACAGAAGCTGGAGCTAAGAAACGAGAAGCAGTGATCCCCAGCGTCAACTAGAGTTAGCCCTAAAAGACATTCAGTGCACGAATTACTACATTTCTGTCACCTTTTGGAATCATACATTGTAACTTATTTGTGTATATATGTTGCCTTCCTTGGCCTGTAAATAACTCTCATTTCTTTTTCCTAATTAACAAACCCTTAGTTAGTTTATTATGTGATTGGCTACCAGCGTTGTCTTTGGTGTGAGATCTAAGGAACAAATTGATCTGGGGTAAGTGACTGGTCTCTTGGGTTGGACAGCAACCTGAATATTTTGGTGACCATTTATCAGTACATCCAGCTTGTCTGGGAGTCAAGATAGACTGGAGTGCCCCAGGGGACTGTCTGTGACTCCATGGTAAGACTGTTATACTGATCCAGGAGTTCACATTTGTTACTGGGTTAGTGAAATCTAATTATAGAACACACCACCAGTTTGGGGGTCTCTAATCTACTTTTTAACAGTCTGTTCTGAGGCTGGCACTCGTGGTCATGAACCACTCCAGACAGTGTGACACCGGCCTCTTTCTCTCTTTGCTATTGCTTTGAATGTTTATGTGCATGAGTTTTTGTTGGTGTAAATGTTTGTGGAATGGGTGTTTTTAGTGCTAAAGGTCTTACGCAGGCTCTCTGCACAATGGTCAATTTATCCGTGTGCAGATAGCCATATTCACCTACGAACAAGAGAATTTGTTCTTCAATATTATTAATGAGTCTCCTGTTTATTGCAGGCAACCAGTCAAACAGCAGAAACAATACCATGTTATTTAAGTAACTAGTCACATGCCACAAATAGCAAATACTCAAAGTGAATAGTTGGTGACTGTAGGTTGAAAATTGTTCAATGACTTATGATCAGGATCTATCGACGACTGACTGACAAATGAACTAAAGAGCTAAATTTGTCAGTTCCCAAAAAATAATTCAGCTTCCTCTAGCACGTACACGCTTCTGTCAGTAAGGTAAATATCAACTGTGTAGATCTGACAGACTTGCTGTGGGACTTTGAGCAAATCATTTAGCCATTCTGTGCCTCAGTTTCCCTGTCTGTAAAATGAAGAGTACCCAGTGCTTTGAGATCTCAGTTAGAGATGCATGATAATGGCAGTGTATTATGTAGAATATATTCAGAATGATAAGACTGCTCTCAGTCTCTGTCCATGAACTTGGAGTTACTCCAGAGTCACACTAGCGTGACTCAAGCCGTGCGTAGTGTAATGGACCTGCTGGCTCATTACCTAAGCTAGAGAGAAAGGGACGAGGTGGAAGGTTCTTTGTTACCCTTTGTAACATCCAACCCATAGAGTGCTCCATAATCTCCAATGAACAAGAAAGGAAAGTGATATCTCTAGGTCAAAGGGAACTGGGGTTCACAGGGAGCCAGAAGCTGTATGTGAGCAGGAACAGCAGTGGAGAGAAGGATGAGTCATGAGCAGCCTGAGACTGACCCAGGTGCTGGCAAGAGGCCAGCAGTAGCATCATGGCAGGAAAGGAGGATAGTGTGGAAGGGTATAAGACCGGTACCATTGGTTAGTAACTGTTGTTTTATTTCTTGTTAAAACAATCCTGCCTTGGGTATTTGAATCTTTTATTTCTAGCAGCCCTAGTAAAGAAATCCTCACTCACTCAAAGTATGAGAGAGCCTGTTTGGGAACCTGCCCAGCACATGAAGAGCCTAGTGCTAGAAGTGCCTATAGTGTTTGCTTGTGAGTTTGTGTTACACCCAGTCTGCTACTAGACTTCAAGGGCCTGGTGTACTACAGCACTTACAGTGACTCCATGCAGGGGGCGTTACAGTCTGAGGTAGGCTAGAGACAGAACTCTGGATCTGAGCAGTTCACTGAATTCGAGGGAAGTTTGGATCTGGCATCTAATTCTAATCACCATACATAAGAGAAATCCCTGTGAATCCAGATGAGAATGTACCACCTGCCTCGAACTCAAAAGAGAGGCAAACGTCATTTTATGACTGGTACACATGCAAAGTTTGCTTTGATTTAATTAGATATACAACTAGGAACAAGGAATGCAGGCCATACCTACAGAATAGGAACCTATAGGCTGGAAAGCATTGACTCCGAAAAGGATTTAGGCTCATAGTGGACAAGCAACTCCAAATCAACTCCCAGTGAGATACTGTGGCAAAAAGAGTTAATGCCATTCTTGGATTTATAAACAGAGGGGTGGTGAGTAGGAGTAGGGAGGTGATTTTACCTATGCATGCGGAATTGGTGAGTATATTGCTAGATACTATAATATCGCATACAGTTCTGGTGTCTGCATTGTAAAAGGATTTTGAAAAATTGGAGAAGGTGCAGAAAAGAGCCACAAAAATGATACAAGGGCTGGAGAAAAAATGCCTTGTGGTAAGACACTTCAATAAATCTGTTTAATTTATCAAAAAATAAAAATAAAAAAAGACAGAGATGACTTGACTACAGGGTATAAATATCACAACAACCAATGGCTGGAAGGTGAAGCCAGGCAAATTCAGATTAGAAATAGTGTACACATTTTTAGCTATGTGGGGTGATTAACCAGTGGAACAAACAAACAAGGGAAGAAATGGATTCCCACCTCTTGATGTCATGAAATTAAGACTGAACTTTCTGGAAGATGTGCTTTAGTCAAACACAAATTATTGGGATCAATACAAGGGTAAATGGGTGAAATTCTGTGTCCGGGTTATACAGGAGGTCAGACTAGATGACCTAACGATCCCTTCTGGTCTTAAACTCTGTGAATCTACAAATATTTTTGTAATCAGTGTAGTCAAGCTCGTATAAATCCCTAATGCAGACATGAAATCCAAGAGATGTGCCTCTGATAAGACAACTGCATTCAAATCCATTCTTCTGACAATAGAAACCAGAGCCAAATAGAACACAGATTTTATGCTTACATACAGACAACCATATGTCTTCATAAATTACTTCACTGATACATTGTGAGGGATAGTGGTGAAATACTCCAGACTTGTCATCCTGGGAAAGTTCAACATGCATACTGACAAGTCTGTAGAAGTAAAAGCCATAAAACTCATCTCACTTGTCGCCTGGTACTTTCACAGGTCATCTCTGGTCCAGCCCACACAGCTGATCACATGCTGGACCTGATCTTCAGTCTAGATGTCAAGACTGAGGACATCACAACCCTGCCACCATGCTGGACAGCCCGTTGCATCATTGAGGCAGTGGTCCAGCTCCCAGGCAACAAGATTCGATCATGAAGATCATGGACTCCAACAATTCTAAAGCATCCTAAAGGAGACAACAGCACTCCACCCACAGGATGGAGTTGAACACTTGAAGAATCATCATTGTACACTAGCCTATGATCATCGACAAACCGGCCCCCAAATGTGCGCCTCCTCCCCATTGCCAACACAGATTTCCTTGGTTTTCTGACACCTTCTACCAGATAGAGGAGGATGGTGGAAAATAAAGGCTGATACAGACATAACAAATTCCTCAGTGCCTATGCTGAGGCTGAATCACAGGCCAAGAGACCCTTCCTATCAGCTTCCATTGAAGCTGGCCAGTCCTGCCCACATGAGCTATCCAGGGTATTAAGCCACTTCTTCAATCCTGAGTGCTTACAATCTGCATCAAAACAAGAGCACTAAGTGCTATGAAGATCTATCATCCCAGTTCTCTGGAGCTATCATGTACATAGGGGAAGTCTTCTCCATTCCTCCTATACCTACCAACCAACAGCTCACTTACATTTCCAGAGTCCAATACTTTCACTCATCAAAGAAGTTCTGGACACCCTAAAGGAGTCTTGATCCAAGACCTGTGCATATAAACCGCGCCCTCCTGACTTGTGAAAGAGACTTACGAACAACAGGTGCCACTCACGACTGAAGTAGCTGATGCTTGGTTCAGGGAAGGAATCTTCTCTTCTTCTTTCAAACATGCAATAGTCCAAAACTGAAGAAACCCACTCTGTTCCAGCCAGCTATCAGCCACTGTCAAACCTCTCATTCCTGACCAAGCTCACAGAGAAGCTACCCAAAGGCCAACTTCAAGCTCTTCTAATAGACGATAATGTCCTAGAACTAGCACAATCTGGATTCAGGCCAGGATGTGGAACTGAAACAGCTTTAATGGTACTGATGAATGATCTTCTGCTATCAGTTGATAGAGGCAGAGGCTGCTCAAGACCATCTGATGCCTTAGGCAGAATGGCAATGGGCCACCTGCCTCCCCTTAGAAGTTCCATAGTCATAGCTTTAATTTGAGAGATGAATTTACCATAAAATGCTGACAATATACAAAAGTACTCTCTGCTGGTGCTAAGATTTATACAAGTTGCATGACGTTAATATCAAAATGTTTCCCCCCTCCCGATATTATGCATTGCCATAAGTGCAGAAAATTGATGTTCATGGATGCCCTTGCATACTTTAGAGTAATCAAATGCATTTTGACATAGGAGCATATAGTACTGAATGCTTTGCGTTAGCCTTTGTCACAGCCAGCCAACAGCAGATATGATTTTACACATTCTATGTCAAAGAGAGCAATATAATGCTACAAAGAAACAAAAAAAAGTGCCCATGGATGTGCCAGTAGTAAAATAAAAATCTTGAGTGATTGTATAATGAAGAACCAGTATTCTCTCTTTGAGACTAGCTGATGTCCATGTGCACCTTGCTGACACTTATTAACAGTTTCTAATGCACTTTTATCTAGTTCTCTTTAGAGGCTTGGGAGTGCTGGGTGAGAAGCTGCAGGGAAGCTTAGAAACCAAGGTATTGGGCCTGGTACAATAAACTGAACAGAAGAGAATAGGAATGCAGGCATAATGTCCTAAGAAACACTAAAGGAACATGTGTAGCCAGGAGTTCGGGAAGCATCTCTTAACCTGCGCCTGATCCACAGAGGATGCATATGAGGCTGCTACAGCCTCCCTTCCAGGGGACTCAGGTCCCGATCCACAAAAGCACTTAAGTGCCTAACCCCTAGATTTAGGCACCTAAGTCTGGGGTTTAGGTGCCTGAATCCCAGTATTAGGCTCCATTACAATCCTACTGTCAAATGCTAGCAGGTAGGCAGGGCTTCCGGCCAGGCCCTCGGGGTACATCTAGACTGCATTTACAAACCCATGGCTGGCCCATGCCAGCTGACTCAGACTCATGGGACTTGGGCTATAGGGCTTTTAATTGCAGTGTAGACATTTGGGCTTGGACCTCAGGGTCCTATTGCCTGGACTCCAGCCCAAGCCTGAACATCTACACTGCAATTAAACTGCCCCTTAGCCCGAGCCTCATGAGCCTGAATCTACTGGCCTGGGCCAGCCACGGGTGTTTAATTGCAGTGCAGATGTACCCCTAGTGGCATAAACTCCCTAGGTAAGATCTGCAGCTAGTATAATCAGGGAAGCTCCTTTGAAATCAGTGGGGCTATGCAAATTTAAATCCAGCTGAAGGTTCAACTCCCTGTTTTTAGCATGAGACACAGAACTTTAAGTCTGCCTTAAAAGACCACCAAAAGCTCCAGGATGAAAACCAAGATTGACAACTTTGCTCCTCTGGCACAATGGAACTCCCTACAATAAGAGTAAATCTTATCTGTGCAGGAAACTGCTTTCTCAAGGGCTAGTCTGAGACTATGGAATGAACTCCTCCAGAACATAAGAAAGGCCATACTGCGTCAGACCAAAGGTCCACCAAGCCCAGTATCCTGTCCTCTGAAAGTGGCCAATGGCAAGTGCCCCAAAGGGATGAATAGACAGGTTATCATCAAGTGATCCATGCCCTGTAACTCAAACAGAAGCTAGGGATACCATTCCTGGCTAATTGCCATTGATGGACCTATCTTCCATGAAGAACCCCTTTATAGTACTGGCCTTCACAACACCCTCTGGCAAGGAGTTCCACAGGCTGACAGTGCGGTGCATAAAAAAAAAATACTCTCTTGTGTTTGTTTTAAGCCTGCTACCTATTAATTTTATTTGGTGGCCTCTTGTTCTTGTATTATAAGGAGTAAATAACGCTTCCTTATTTACTTTCTCTGTACCACTTATGATTTTATAGACCTCCATCATATCCTCCCTTTGTCGCCTCTTTTCCAAGCTGAAGAGTCCCAGTCTCATTAATCTCTCCTCATATGGAGGCTGTTCTATATCCCTAATCATTTGTTGCCCTTTTCTGAACCTTTTCCAATTCCAAAATATCTTTTTTGAGATGGGGGCGACCACATCTGCACACAGTATTCAAGATGTGGGTGTACCATGGATTTATATAGAGGCAGTATGATATTTTGTCTTATTATCTATCCCTTTCTTGATGATTCCCAACATTCTGTTTGCTTTTTTAACTGCTACTGCACACTGAGTGGATGATTTCAGAGAACTATCCACAAGGACTCCAAGATCTCTTTCTTGAGTGGTAACAGCTCATTTAGACCCCATCATTGTATATGTATAGTTAGGATTATGTTTTCCAATGTGCATTACTTTGCATTTATCAACATTAAATTTCATCTGCCATTTTGTTGCACAGTCACCCAGTTTTGTGAGATCCTTTTGTAACTCTTCACAGTCTGCCTGGGACTTAACTATCTTGAGTAGTTTTGTATCATCTGCAAATTTTGCCACCTCACTGGTTACCCCTTTTCCCAGATGCTTTATAAATGTTAAATAGGACTGGGCCCAGTACAGATCCCTGAGGGACACCACTATTTATCTTTCTCCATTCTGAAAACTGACCATTTATTCTCTATCTTTTAACCAGTTACCAATCCATGAGAGAACCTTCCCTCTTATCCCATGACTGCTTATTTTGCTTAAGAGCCTTTGGTGAGGGACCTTGTCAAAGGCCTTCTGAAAATCTAAATACACTATATCCACTGGACCTCCTTTGTCCACATGCTTGTTGACCCCCTCAAAGAATTCTAGCAGACTGGGGAGAAAACAGAGGACCATCACAAGCCACAGAAACTAAGGACCATCACAAACCTTATCAACTTCTGCTCCAAGTGCAATGTACATCTCATTAACATAAATGCATAGCAACATTGTGTGCATGTATATAGCACCCTATCAAAACAAAACACTCCACCACACACATTTCTCTTCCCAGGGAGAGGATGAGAGAACAAAACCATAGCAGATGTTAGTTATGTTGCTTAATGCATACCTGGAAAATGCTCAGATATTATGGTGATAAGTGCAGTATAAGAATCTATACGGACTAGATTGAACTGGGTATCTTTGGAGCTAAAGCACTGAGTCTCTTCCATAGCTTGAGCTAAAAAGGCACCTTCTGTTGCTGGGGTTGTGACAGACTCAGATTGTCATATTCTCTGTGGATCAGACACAGAGAGGGACGTGTAACACATCAACTAGTGGGTTTTATAGATATAAATTGATTCCCCCTCTTCTTTGAGGTAAACTGTTTTATGCAAGGGTTAAACTGATTTGAGTGTGTCTATATTAGGGTATTGCATCAGTTTAACTAGTTTGATTTAGTTAAAACAGTGCAACTTTTTTAGGTTAGACAAGATCTCTGATACAGGGACTGTCACTGTTCTGTTTGTACAGAGCCTAGCACACTGGGGCACCACTGCAATATTGATAATAAATGTGAAGATGGAGGGACCCATTCTCTTGTCACTTACTGCCACGTAAATCAGGAGTAACTCCACTGAAATCAGTGGACTGGTCTAAATGAGAAAGGAATCAAGCACATGGGTTTGCCGTAATCTTGCTCTGAAAGAAAATGTCCATGTCAGGATGACTCTTCAGAAAGAGAAGAGAAATGTATTTTCCCTTAGTTTTTGACTTCTCTTGATTTCCAGGGTTGCTTTTATGTTGCTTACCCCACTACAAATCTGTTTGGTTTCTTCTCTAGACATATTTCCTATAAGTTTAAAAATGTCAGCTCTGTTTTACTTTTTAAACATGCTTAAACACTTGGGATTTGGAAAAAGGACAGCGCAAGCCAGTGGAACAGAAGAATGGTGACTGCTCACACTGGGAGCATAGAAGTGATGATATTGTACAGTGTGGGGAATGGTGATGGTATTCGTACAGTCACGCTGAATTCTGGAAAATAGTGTCACGATAAACTTTAAAAAGAAATACACATTTTCACAAAAATTCTGATATTCACAGAGGAGTGGTGATTTTCACATCCCCGTGACAGTCTGATTTGTTACAGTCCCCATCCCCCAATACCTAAAAGGGTAGGCAGGAGCTATTATGGGACCCAGGAAAGTAGTTGTAGGTCTTGCTGTGGAAAACCACATGAATGTAGATAGGAAAGCTCACTGTCTGTTCCTTCAAAAAATGGGATGAGGAAGTTTGGCAGCTGGCTGTCCTTGAAGGGAGGGGGAGTAGTTCACAGGACTTTCCAGAAGCTAAAGGGTGCAGCGGGGGAGGGAACTCTTAGGCTTGTTAGGAAGAATTGAAGAGGGATTTTGATTGGTTAGTACAGTAGTGCAAACCTGTGGGACTCACCCCTTCAGTGCCTCCTGTTGGTCATCTCAGGAATTAGGCCAGTGATCCGCCTTATCGCTGACCCCATGTCCCTCCCAGGACCCCAGTGCCCCTTTCTCTGGGGTGCTGCCCCTCTGGCAGTATCCCCCAGGCTCAGGTTGTCACCTCCCAGGGGAACCCCCACCCCCATCCCCACCTCGCCTCAGTCTTGGCTACTGCCAGTCACCACTTAGCCCCCATTCACTGGGGCAGACTGCAGTGTATCAGCCACTCATCACAGGCAAGGGGGGTCTGGACCTGCTGCCTCTGCCTTGCCTACCCAGTAAGTGCCCCGTTGGCCTTACCCTAGGCCTGCAGCCTGGGGCTTTCCCAGGCTGGAGGTCCCTGGTTCCCTTGGTCTTTCCCCAGCCCTGCTCCACTCTCGGCACTAGGTTAAGCTCTGTGCAGCCAGGCTCTTCTCTCTCTGAACGCAGCGAGAGACTGTTTGCTTGAGCTCCTGGCTCAAGCCTTTATAGGGCCAGCTGGGCCCTGATTGGGGCATGGTCTCAGCTGAGCCTGCTTTCCACTAAGCCTGGGCTGTTCTCCCAGCCCTTCAGCCCTCTCCCAGGGCTGGTTTTAACCCTGTCAGGACTGGAGCGGGTAGCCACCCCACTACAAGTAGATTAGTCAAATTTTAGTTCACCAAGGACTTGAGCCAAAGTCAATTGAAGTCAATGGGAGTTCTTCTATTGATTCCATTGGGCTTTGGATCAGATCCCAAAATGCTGGCTGCGTCCCTGGAAATTTGACTAAATTGCCTAAAATTTTTATGTAGAAAACTCTGTGCTTAATGCTGCAATGTTTAAATGGGCCTTTCTTCTACGAACTCTGCGGCCTCCCGTCTTTAGCCCATAAACTTCTTTGTGACACTCTGACCATCCAACTTAATTTCACGTTCCTCTGTTGCAGCTGGATAATGGAGGTGTCTCTGGATTCATATTCAGGGTTCAGATATCCCTGTAATAGTCTCCTGAATACAAATATCACCTGAATACAAGTAATGGGCTATTAGCCTCGCACCAATGCGTAATCAAAGACTTGCTTCGCTTAGTGGGTTGCCTCTGAGATAGTCCAGGAAAAGCAGCAGTACCTGAGTACTGAGTCACTGCAATACACACAGAATCTATCAGCCTGGGGAATTGATCCTACCAAGAGTGGTTCTAGAGCAGATCCTCCCCATAGAGCAACCATGAGGCTGCCAAAAAACTAACCCAATGTGTCATCGTCCCTCCCCCCCCCCCCGCATCACAGGCATGATTTAAAGAAATCAAGTGAACCTTGGTTCAACCTTGTTCTTAGGTTCTAAGTGGTTGTTTCATTTAGGACATTTGACTAAAAGCCCTTTTCATGGAACCAACTCCTGAAGGAATGAAGCCAGCAATTAATGAAAGATGATAAAATAATAAAAGAAGTAATACATTAACTATATTATCCTTGCACATTTGGGCAGTCCGTTTCATTATATCCTCTTTATGGACATCCTCCAGCAACATTTGAAGAGCTACTTTATTGCTGTTCTGTGACTGTTTTGGTTTCCAAACATTAACAAGCTACTTAAATGCTAATGCTCTCCTTTGCTTTTCCATTTCCCACTGTTGGAATTGATGCAAATGCTCAGAGTTTTTGGTACCTTACATTTATACAACTTTTGTGGGTTTGTGAATATTGTACTAAACCTAATGTTGGAGCTTTGATTTTTATTCTTTCTGTTCCCATACAAGGAATGAAAATAAGCTGTTGATTGGAAGAAATAATCCTTTCTTCATGTACATTCAGACCATTCTTGGTAGCTGGGCCTGACCCTCAGCAGTAAATCGAAGTATATGGAGTACCACACTCCTCAGACTCTGAATGGAGCAATATCGACAGAGGTTTGGGCACATAGTGTCCAAACACCAAGATGGACATGCTCAGAAGCTCATTAACCAGCCTTCTCTTACTGACCACAGAACAATGGGCTTCTTCTCTTTTCCTGTCACAATAGATACAATGATTTCTGTGATGTTCTTAGGAAAGTTGCAGTAAAATCAATTTGATGTAGAAAAAACATTTGCTATAGACCAAGATCAGTGTATAGGCTTTTTCTTGGTGAACATGGCACTATGCAACCCTTGCTTTTTCAGAGTGAGTCAAACATGGCCTGTCTTTTTGGAACCTCACTGGCCAGTATACACAGGTTGCTAAACACCTTGCATATGATAATGACTTTTTCTCACAACTGACTTGGGCTGGAATCATGACCTAGGGCATGATTCTGATCCAACACATATTTTACACTAGTATAATCCCATTTGGCCTGGTTCTTCTCTTACTTAAACCAGTGTTAATCTGGGGTAGCTGTATTGATGTTAGTTGGGGAAGTTGCTTTCCCCTTTAGGGAATTAGCATTTGTTGATTTTTTTTTCTTAACAAAGAAATGTAGTTTGAGGGTAGAAATAATAAACCCTCATTAACTCCAAAAGCCACATCTCCACTTAAGAAACATAATCACATATTCCCATTAATGACAATGAGAATAAATACACAAACAGAATTGTTCCCTGACAAAAATGCTGTACTCATTACATAATGAAAACTTAGCCCTGTTTTCTATTCAAAAAAGCAGTGAATTGCAAGCCTTTCTAAGGAGAAGCATCTGCATTATAGGGACAGGGCATGACTTACCTCTGTATTACTTCAGTTTTATGCCAGCCTAAATCTATTCACCACTATTCTGCTTCAGGTTTACACCATTATCAGACCCATAATACATAAAAGGCTCTCAATTATTCTTAAGTATCAGAGGGTTAGCCATGTTAGTCTGGATCTGTAAAAGCAGCAAAGAGTCCTATGGCACCTTATAGACTAACAAACATACTGGAGGATGAGCTTTCGTGGGTGAATACCCACTTCGTCGGATGCAACATCCGACGAAGCGGGTATTCACCCACGAAAGCTCATGCTCCAATAGTCTATAAGGTGCCACAGGACTCTTTGCTGCTTTTAGAAAAATATTCTTAAGACTCACATTTCTCTTTGTCATTCATGGTTTTACTGTATGTAATGCATACTAAAGATTGAGAGTTTTACCCCTACTTTATACTGGTATAATTGCACAAGGTGCAAAGCAGAGGATCATATTTCCAATAGCCAAAGTCATGCACATTTCACCCACATGGCAGTCCCAGTTATAGCATATTTGCAAATAAGAAACATTCAGACTAAGGTCCTGATTCAGATTTCACACAGATCAGGAGCAGCTCTACTGAAGTCAATGAAGTTAGATCTGATTCTGATCTCACACCTGAATATAAAGAAAACAACAGGTGGAAGTGGCTCTTCATGGAGGGAGGACCTGAGGTGCAGGTTGAGCTGGCCTGAGGGAAGAACCATAGAAATAGCCATGTCTGAAGAGAAGGCTTGAGATGAGCTGTGTAAGGTCTCTGACTGTTTTTTCTTTGTTAACATATCCAGTCTCAGGAAGATGATGAGTATCGACTTCCTAGTCTGTGGATTGTGATTGTAGAGCAAGTCAAGAAAGATGCCTCCTTATGTGTAGTCTATACATGCAGTCTCCAAATGCTCTTTATGCAGTTAGACTGGGTGAAAATGGCCAGGCTTTTATTTTGTCCACCTCCCTTTGTCCCCTTTCACTCCAAAAATAGTTGTTCTCCCACTCCAGACAGAGAGTTTAAATCCTCAGCCACAAGGTGAAAAGACTTTGCCAGATTGGAAGAGAAATGTCAATTAATTGTCAATTGAATCATTGATTAATTGGCACAATGTTAATCTCTAAATCAGCAATAATAAATTATTCCATTTTTAATTTCGACCTGAAGAGTGTTTAAAGCACTGCATATTGCTGGTGGTGCTGTTGTAAAATGACTGATGAGACTGTATTTTTACTATAATCTTTGTTGCTCCTAAAATTTCTGAATAATTGATAGTCATAGTAGTGACTCAAAGCCAAGAAAGAGTGTTGCTACTGCTATCTAGGGGGGACCATGTTTGATGGGAACCTTGGGGTATTGCCCTGCTAATGTCAGACACTAGAGCCTAACTCTAATTCTTCTTCTTATGACTTTATTATTATTTGTACTTCAGGAGCTCCTAGGAGCTTCCATTGTGCTAGGCACTGTAGAAACACAGAACAAAAAGATGGTCCCTGCCGCAAATAACTTAGTCTGCTCTACACTAACAAGTTAGGATGACTCAGCTATGTTGATCAGGGATGTGAAAAATCCACATTCCTGAGTTAAGCCAACCTAATGCCCAGTGTAGACAGTGCCACGTCAATGGAAGAATTCTTCCATCTATCTAGCTATGTCCTCTTGGGGAGACGGATTATCTATGCCAACAGGACAACCCCTCCTGTCAGCATAGGTAATGTCTACACTGAAATGCTACTGGCGCAGCTGCGCCGCTGTAGCATTTCAGGTGTAGACTAGCCCTAAGTATAAGACAAGAGGCAACAAGTGGATACAGACAGACAGAGACGGGATCACAACAGAACAATGAGACAGTATTGAGCAGCATGGTAGGCTGAGGTCTCAGTACACTAGCTGCCTATCCATTGTCAAGGTTTTTTTTTAGGGATCAGGGGAAATGAGCAATTTATTTGTTTTTCTACTGGGCCAGATCCTTGATCCTTCTATAGCTATTTTGTATCTCAACAGCCTCGCAATGCAACTGGAAAGCCATCGTAACTGGCTAGCTAGGGATTCCCCTTGTGTAGGGGTGTATTTCTCCAAGAAAGGGGTGTAGCCAGACTTCTCCTGCACTCTGGTGATCCCTGGCTGCCAGAATGTCCTTTTAGGGCCATTGGCAGAGGGGTGTTAACTTAAAGTAGCCAATAGCCCCATGATTGGGATGGGAAGTTTAAACGAGGCTTAAAACTTCCTTTGCTCCCTCTTCCAGTACCATGCTGCGCATAGCTTGGCCTGATCAGAGGCTCCAGACAAATTGCCCTAATATCACATAAAAATAATTAATAGATTTCTTATTCATGAAGAAATATGCAGAAAAGATGTAGCACAATTCTTACTTTTCTGACAAAGAAGCAAAACGCATAGGAAAGGCCCAGCTCTGTTTTCTTTTTAGTCAGCAGGAGTTCTGAACTTCTTATGGCAGCCAAAATATCAGCTTTCTGTTCTGATTATGTGAGTTATTCAAGACTCTTGAGATGCTCAAGTGGCTGCTTCATATTGTAAAAAAAATGACTTAAAATCCCATTGGAGTTGTATTTTTATTAAAAAATGTCTCTACCTTTTTTTCAGTGCTGGGTCAGGTAACTATGCTGCACATGAAAGAAGCACAGGATTCCAGATTTCAGCTTGTCGTTGCTTTAACACTCATTAACTTGGTCTCCAATCTCTAAACTTTTGGGAACTAAGATCTGGGCATGGGATTAAAAAAATGTAAGATAGCTACCAAAGGGAAAATTCTTCCTCTTATGTCAGCACAAGCTTTGGTGCTTTCTTGGATCAGGACCAGCATGCTCAGTACTGTGCAGGATTGAGCCTACAGTTTATGTGTGCAATAGAATCCCGCTTTTACAAATTAACTGGGGACTGAGGAGTTCCTAAAACCGAAAAGTTCTTAACATTCAACATCTCAAAATTATGGGAGGTGCTGTGCAAATGTTGCAGTCTGGTGCACCGCATCACTTTCTTCTTGTCCTTCAAATGGCTGCCAATTGATTTCCAGTGTACCAAAGGCATTGGAACATGATGGGATGTTGACTTGTTCTTCAACATCACTTTCACTGGTTTTCTTTTTGTCTGTCGATGGAAAAATGTTTTTTATAACTGGTCATCATAAAACTGAGGTTCTACTCTACCAAATCTGATTGGCAATGGAAAGAGGGCAGCAGTAGAGGAAAGGGGTAGTTTAAGGGGAGGACATTTGAGGGAGGAGGTCTTGGACAAGCTTCCATCCCAAGGTCCAGGAGACAAGCTTATAGTTCAGCCAGTAAAGAGCTGAATCACTCTGGCAAAGCTATAAATTAGTGGCTTTTTTCTGGCCAAAGGACTTTCTCTCTTGGCTTCCACTGTATCACTTGTCCTGCAAAAAACACATTGTGCAGCCCATTCCTGCTCAAAAATAAATGATACAAAATCAATTATATGCTGTGATATTTGCCATAGAAAACATTTTATGACAAATTAATTTGAAGAAAAAATATTATATGGCAAACATTGCAGTGTAAATAGAAAGAGAGATGACTAACACTTACTAAATCAGACATTTCCACACTATTAAACTCTAAATTAGCCCATGTCTAAGATTTTGGACTAATCTACAAGAGAGTCAGCTTTCAGCTCTCAGACTTCAGGAACTTTTGTGTTAGACAGATCTGAAGAAAGTTTAGATTCACTGGTAAAGTTTCCAAAAGGGATTCTGTAAAATTGATTTGAACATTTTCAGCAAGTGCATTCAGGATTCAGTAAGAGCTGGAAGTTTAGGGATTATCCATACATTATTTATATATTATAAAGTGATTTAATTCCTACTTTAAGTGCAAATGTCAATGCAACCTTAAGCACTGTTCTGCCTCCCTAGAGTTTGTCATCAAACCCACTTGACATATGATTTTTAATTCCTTTGTAACCAGATCCATTGGTCACATTTGTTGATGGTTCTACTAAAATAATCAGCAACTAAATAGCAAATGATATTGACATTCAGATAGTCATTGTCATGTTTCAGAGTCAGTAGTTCATACCTCTCAGAGCGCTTGTCTTAGGCTGTCTGAAAGCTTGGGAAGATACCACCACATCAGTTTTCACTCGTCATGTTGTCAAGATTTAATCATAAGGGCTAGAAACATTTTTTTTTTAAAAAAATCAACAATAAATATAATTTACAGAAAAGTACATATGACTAATAGTATCAATAAATAATAAAGTAGCACATAAATCCTTTTAAAAATATCCTATGCCTTTGATTTTGCTATAATATAGAAGTCTAGTTTGAAATTACTGAATCAGGAATCTATGCATGAGAGGGAGTGGAATAAAAGGTTACACTCACCAAAGGAGGGGAAAAAATCTTAAGGGGTCCATTACCATGTGCATATAACTTACAAACTAACAGATTTACTTGTAAATTCTCAGAAAATCAGTGAACTCAGAGAATAAGTGCTACGAATTTAGGGGAGGAGACACTATTATTCAGATATAAGAAAATAGTTGAACCCCAGCTTCATGTGTAAATCTTAACGCCACTTTCACTACGGAGTCACTTTGATGCCTCCATAATAAACGTCTCATGAACCATATCTTCCTACTTTTTATAAAGGCTAAATGCACAGAATAAATAATAGGACCCGTCTTGAAGTCCTTGTTCAGCCAAAACTCCCTCTAGTTTCAAACTGTTTACGCCTGAATAAGATGTTCCGAACTGAGCGCTTTAGGTATAAGCAATTGCACCCAAATGTTAAAGTAAAATGCTCTTTGGACGCTTGGAAGCTACATGTTTTGTCACTGAATCATATCCTGAAAGCGGCTAAGTATCCACAGCTCTTATGAATTGAGTTAGACTTAGGGTCAGGGCCGGCGCTACCATTTAGGCTACCTAGGCAATGGCCTAGAGCGCCAGAATTTTTGGGGGGCGCTATTTTGCCAGGGGGGCGGCACGCGGGTCCAGTGGACCTACCGCAGTCATGCCGGCGGACAGTCCGCCGCTGGAAAGGCTCCGGCAGAGCTGCTACAGTCATTTCAGCAGACGGTGCGCTGGTCTAAAGGCTCCAGCGGACCTACCGCAGTCATGCCTGCGGCAGGTCCACCGGAGCCTTCAGACCAGCGGTCCGCCCGCCGGCATCACTGCGGCAGCTCCACCGGAGCCTTTCCAGCAGCGGACCGTCCACCGGCATGACTGCGGTAGGTCCACCGGACCCGTGGGGGGCGGCGAAATGGCTGTCTGCCTAGGGCGTCAGAAACCCTGGTGCCGCTCCTGCTTAGGGTATGTCCTCACTGCAGATTTGCCTCAGTTATTCCTCCCAAGTCAGCCTAGCTCAAGGGAGAGCAGCAACACTGGGAAATAACATTCAAGCTGCTCTGTCCACACTGGCACTGTGTTTACTGTATTGTGGCACTAAGACTTCTGGGGGCATATTCCCTGGTTCTTTGTGCTGGAGTAAGATCAGTCACCCTACACATTTCTTTCCCAGTGAATTGTGGGCGAACTTGTCCATCCTATCTGGGCACACGGGGGAATTGTGAGAAGGCTTTGGCAGGCTAGTGGCACTGGTGTGGAGCTATCTGCATCTATGGGGGATAATAATACTTCCACCTTTTCTCCTCACCCAGGGCTGGTGAAAATTTACCTTGCACCCCCGCCCCTCCCACTTCCCTGGGAGCATCGCTTATTATGAACTTTCAAAAATAAATACTGCATAATGTGGCATTGTTCCCGTATACTTCCTTCCTTCATTCTTTCATATCAAAATCTACTACATTTTATTCTACCTTTGGAATATCCAATTATTATTATTAACAACATTATAAAATTAGAATGGCGGATAC
This sequence comes from Gopherus flavomarginatus, assembly GCF_025201925.1. Lineage (NCBI taxonomy): Eukaryota > Metazoa > Chordata > Testudines > Testudinidae > Gopherus > Gopherus flavomarginatus. The sequence goes on from NC_066618.1 coordinate 21,074,167, forward strand.
TCTGTCATACAACAACTGACAAAATCAATATGACAAATTTCAACAACCTACACATGTATATTCACACAAGATAAACATATACTCAGATACTTAACATACACACACAATTGACACAAAGTATTAGCAAAATGATGCAGCAACAATTGCCAGAGTCTTAGATCTGAAACAACTCAACAAAAATAGTTACCCTCAGTCGACAACCTCCAAAATCTAGGAAAGTTAACATTCTAAACAGCCTGTCAGAATGGGTAACAGCTGTGCGCGACGAGAAAAATGACGTTATTGCCGCTTTGTACCATAGTGAAGCAGTACGCTTGTGTCTGCAATGCAGAGCTGGCGTAGCCTATAGCTGTAATGTATGAGAGAAGAACGACAAGTTAAAATGCAAGTTCAATGATATTTCTCTTTTCTTTATTCATTAATTTTCCAGCAATAGCGTAAAAATTTTTTTTGGGTCACCGCTTTTTGGCACCCTCAAATCTTAGCGCCCAACATGGCCACCTAGTTTGCCTAGTGGTTACACCGGCCCTGTGTCCATCTCTTCAGGATAGGAACTGTTTCTTATTACATTATTTAACACAATTGGGCCTATCACAGGGCTTGCCTACCCTGTAGCACCCCTGCTGGCTGAGTGTGGCAGACATTTCCTGTCTCAGTTTCCTCCTCACCAGGGTTTTCTGTCTCTCCCAGGGATTCACATGACTCAGCTGGCTGGCTGGGTCACTGAGTTCAATCTCCTTGTGGAGTAACAAAATTCCAAACAAACCTCAAAGCACTTCTCCTCACTTGGGCTCCTCTTCCCCATCCCTTCTGGGTTATTTTCAGACTCTCTGGCTCTGAGATATAGCCCCGACTTCCCTCACAGTCTCCTGCACACTTTCTCAGAGCCTTCCACAGAAGCCTTTCCACTCTCAAACTAGTTTCTCAGCCCTTTTAAAGAAATCACCCAGCTGACGAAGACCAGCTGTGGGGGTAGCTAATCCAGCACAAGTGTGGCTGAGCCTAACTACTATTAAAGGGCCAAAAAACTCATGACACACCTCCCTCCCTAGAACCAAACCCAGACTTAGGACAAGATCTATAGTCTATATTCCATCCACGGGTTTCATCCATGTGGGAAGTTTCTCCTTCAAGTGTTCTCTCCAGACTTCCCACCCAGACTACTTTTTAGTCTAATTTTTCTCTTGCTTGGCGACCTGTGAGGCCCATTCTCCTGTTGCCAGCTTCTCTTGCCAACCTTTTGCTTCCACCATTGCATCTTTAGTCCCATCCCCTTTCGCCCTCTGCCATCCATGCTCCAGGTGTTTTCATCTGGTGTTCTATCTGACCCTTGGCTACACACCCAAGGTCAATATACTTTCACATATCCATCCTTCTCCATGTTCGTGGAGGCGACTGCTTCCCCATCTTTCTCCTCCCCTCCCTCCATGGACTGTTTAGTACACATTTTTGTTATAACATCAGCCCACTTTATCTCTGTGGTAGCAATTTTGTCCCTTAGTTCTCTCTGGCCTGTTAGTGAGTAGATCAAGTGCAAAAGTATGAGGACTTCTATCACTCCCACAACCTTAACTTCACAGGCAGCCTTAATGTTTGTGCTGCAGATCAGTTCCTCCTTTTCATTCTTGTTCCCAAGGGACCTGCCTTTCCCATTGCAGCATCTTGATTCCTTGTGAAAGCAGACCCTCTTCATTACCCAAAACACACACGGGGGGTCCATATCTACCGAGGCTGTGGTTTTTCCTGTGGTCTTTCCCCAGAGCAAGCCTTTATGTCCTGCCTTACCTAGGAGCAAGCACTGCCTCTGTGTTCTACTTTCCCATGAGCATAGCATACCCTTCGCTGGGCCTCTGGGGTCCTGGGTCCCAAATACTATTTTTTCCCTCCAGCTTGATGCTTACTATACTGACAGTTTCCTTACACATGATCTCCAGCATGGTTTGTTGCTGCTCCTCTACCCTGGTCAGTTGCCTCTGTAAATCCAGCTGCAGATCCTGCTGTTTTTGCTGGATTTCCTGAATTTTTCAGAGGATTACCAGGATCTGTTCGGATGGTTCTGCTGCCTCTGGCAACTGGCATGGGAACTCTAGTGACCTCCCCCACCCCCGGTTTTATGTCTCTCCCAGGGATTCGTGGCTCAGCTCTCCAGCTGCATCACTCTGAACTCAATCATCTTTTGGGGTAATACAGGTCCTAACAAAAGTACTTTGACTCCACTTGGGCTGCTTTTCAGCCCACCTTTCAGGCTCAGTTCCCAGTCTATTCTGGGTTATCTTTCAGTCTCTCTGGCTCTGGGACGGACCCCTGACTCCCAGACTCCTTGTCTGGAGTCCCCCTCAGAATCTCAGACCCTCTGGGCTACCTTTCAGTCTCTCTGGCTGTGGGATAGATTCCTGACTTCCAATTTCCTTCCTTGAAGTCCTCTCACAATCTCCTGCAGACCTTTGCTCAGACCCTTGCACAGAAGCCTACCTGCTCTCTGTGAAGCCACTTTTAAACTGAGTTTCTCAGTCTTTTAAAGAAATCATCCAGCTGATTATGAGCAGCAGGGGTAGGGGTGCAGGATAACTGATCTAGCACAGGTGTGGTGGAGCCCAGCTACCCTTAAAGAACTACCCAACCTGTGACAGGCCCTAGTCTCAGATGCGCCCTGTGGACACTACCATGATATAAATAACATTAAGAACTGAGATTTTCTCTCCCTATCCATTTTTTTTTTACAAAAAATATTTCTCATCCAACCACATCTCACATATTTTACAATTGTATATCCTAGTTTTCATCTTGTGTTCCTAACAGTGCGTGGTGGGGATATCACTGATCATCTTCTGCACTGTACTATAATGATTTCTTCATCATATTTCATTATCAAATGCAAGGTTAAATACATTATATAGACATTTTAGGTGTGCGACTTGCAAGGTTAATGCAAGTACAGCAATAACTGCTCTTTGAATATAATTATGCTTTCTCTGTGTTCATGGCTATAATTTTTTTTCTATCCACCAGGACTATATAGGAAACTATTACTCTCCAATAGGCCTTGTTATTAGTTCTGAGGATTGAAATATACAGCATCAATTTCCTGAAATCAAAATATAATTGACCAAATATGACATGTAAAGGGAAATTGTTACCAGATATATTTTCCATTTTATGATTGTAGCTAATTCATGGTTAGCAATGACACATTATTAGAATATAATGTACTCTGTGAAACTGTCCTGTAAAGCTATTGTTTTAGTCATAAGTCTGAAATTAAGTAAAATAAACAGTATTTCAAGAATTCAAAAGTTGAAGATAACTGTAATGTAGTTCCTCTTTGCTGTCTTGAAAGCTAGAGTGGTGCTGAACAGTATGTGACCAACAAATATGTTTCACAATAGGCAATGGGGCTGGAACATTTTTAGTACCATGCAATGTTTTTTTGCTTATGTGGGTACTGCCTGTTGATGACAGCAGCACCGAACAATGATTTCAGTTCAAGACAGAGTCAGGAAAAAAAAACAGACTGTACATGTGATTGGCACAGCTTCTAAAAAGAATTTCACCGCAGCTAACACCAGCTAAGGACTAGCATTTAGCTAAAATCTAATTGTCCTTCCTGTACATTCAGCTAAACAAAAACTTGTTAGACTATCTGTCATGGTGTCACCTGGTGATTCCCAATGATGTTACACATGCTACATCATTGTTGGCAAAACATTTAAAAAGTGGAAGCAGTGAGAGTTTAATTAACTGTGTGAGAAATAATAAAAGATTATCTAGAACATCTAAACTAGTTATCTGTTAGTAGTAGTATTCACCAGTTGTATATGCAATAAGGCTCTTCTAGAGATAATCTACCATAGAAACAAATCTCATTTCAAATGGTTATTAATAAATTAATCAAATAACAAAATTCAAACCATTTGCAAGCTTAATCTTCCTTCCAACCACCTGATGTGTTATATGTCTGTATTTTTTTTGTCTCTGTTCTGGGTTATAAGTTTCTTGGGACAGTGAGAGATAAATTCAGGTTTTCTGGTACGCTTTGGCTGCTTTGCACGGTTACATTTTTTCAAAGTAGCTGTGGTCCCAGTTTAACTGATAACAATATTGACACCCTCTGTTGAATTGAGTGGCTAGTCGAAGTTGGGAGCTCTCGGAATGTTTCATTTAGGAGTAAAAATTGATGATGAAGTCTGGTATTTTATTTGATGCAGTTTTGTTTATTTACAAGTAATGTACGAAGTCCTGTTTCTCTGAATGCAGGAAGAACCAAAAAGTAGGGGATAATTTCTTTGCTTACAGTCCCATGCCTCTCTAGTCAGCCCCAAATCTGGAAACTTCTTCTAGGTTTCTCCAGGATCACAGCTGCTTGGCTTTCTTCTTGCCTCTGAGTCTCACTCCATTGCCTATCTATCCTCACTCTCTCACATATGCCGTTACTCAAACAATACTCAGCAAAATCCCTCCACCCATTCAGTCTGAAACTCCGGGACAGGTTCACAACCCCCTTTTTCTTAGGTCAGGGGCTTGTGATTAATTTATTCTGACAGTTTTGTTAACTGAGGAGTATGTTCACACTCAGTCTCAAAGAGATTTGTGATCCAGGCAGTCACCAATATCTCTCAGCATAACAATATGCTTTAGTCAAACACAAGTTATTGGGCTCAGTAGAGGGGTATCTGGGTAAAATTCTGTGGCCTATGTTATACAGAAGGTCAGACTATATGATCTAATGTTTCCTTCTTATCTAACATCTACAAATATGAATCTATAAATATGAGTTTATGGCTGCACTGTGCCACCACAGAAGTGCAAAGCAGCCAGAGTGTATTGCTTAATCTGGCCTTTCATGTCAGTTTAAAGTACTTTTTTTTCCCAAAAAGACCTGGTCCTTCACCACTCAGATTAATGAGAGTTTTTCTATTGACTTCAGTTGGTGCAGCATCAGGTTGATAAATCTGAAAAATGGATGTAATAGAACTTGGCATTTTATTACCCCAGAACAAGATTTAATTACCTTAATTAATTTATTCAGTTTTGGTTTTTAAAATATATCCCTCCAAAGTACAAGGCTTTAAAATATACAAAAATTCCCAGCTGGCCAAATGGCTGCATTAAATAATCTTCAGATTACAATATTGCCAACTTCAAGCATTCAAAAACCATGAGTCAGGCACTTAAAAATTGTGATTGGCTTAACAATAATGGGGGAAATCTTGGCTCCATTGAAGTCAAAAGCAAAATTCATTTTATGTTCTTTTTATTGGCCTTCTGGTTTCTGAGCCTTTAGGGTTCTCTCATTTCACCTGTCCAAGATGATCTCTGCAAACACAAGGACTAAAACTGCACTTTTCCTTTTTACGTGAAGGCTGAGACTCTCACCTATTCCATTGCCTCCAGAAGCTGGGCAGTTAGGAGAAACATCAAATATCACGAGACTCATGATACAATTATGTGAGTTAGTAACCCTACAGATATACATCCTTTTTATCTATACCCTCCGAGCCTCCGAGCGAACCTATGAAAACAGATACACCTTGCAGTATGCTGACTTGGGTCCTGTTGGACTAGGTGCAAGATGGAGGAATATATTCCAGAATCAAGGATCTGTTATGGAAAATACTTCACCTTTGTTCTGTTCACATTTAAATGGGGCTCAGGACCCCAGCTGTTGTTAATTGCTGTGTTATCATTTAAGGGGAGAGTCAGGTATATTTTTAGCAGTGTTCTGAACTTGACTTTCACTGTTCATCTTCTGTGGCTCTTAATGGGAGTTTCCCTACACATAACAACATCAGAATATATATCTTTGAGCAGTGAAGGCCTCTTCTGAGGCAGAGACAAGAGCAAAAAAAAAAAAAAAGGATCAAAGCGAAACTGCAAGGAACAAAAGTGAAAGGTGGGGTCAAGAGGGAGTATTTTAAAATAAATATAAAACTTAATTGTCAAACTGAAATACATAAAAGTCTTCATTAAAAAAAGGCTGTACCATATTACATGTGTATAGTGTCTAATAATTAAAGTCTTTTTTAATAGCACTAATAAATTTGGATGTCATCAAAATCTTGTTGCATATTATTGACTGCTTCATGCAAAGACTGCAAACTCTTAAGGGAAACTAGCACCTGTGTTAAAATGTACACTGCTGACACCTTTCCCAGGTACATCAATTATAATTAGAGAGTAATAAGAATGCCAGAATGGGCTTCTCAGACACTTTCAAGCAGAGACCCCAGCATTTAAAATTAAATCCATTAATTGTAACTACTGTACTTTTGTGATCCCTCAGGTAGGGTACAAACTAATTCATTGCTTTTGCAGTCATGCCAGCATTCGTTAATTAAGGTTCTTGATTTATTGAACTAGAGCAGGGATGTATCAGATTGCCCAAAACTGGACTGATAAAGGGTCATGAGTTCATATTGTTCACTGCAATTTGGAATCTGATAATGAAAAATGTTTCCAAGAGCCTGACAAAAATTGATTTGAGAAATGGGCCTAATTATTTCAAGAAAACTCTATATTTTCCTCAGCCCAGTAGTCTGAAAGTTCATAAGTTAAGAAGCACTTTGCACTGTGAATTGGCTGTGACATATATTTGAAAATAAGGTGGGCTTTTTTTGATGTTGGCATTTCTAAGCCTCTTGAGGAAGCATCCATGCTGCTGTCATCATTTGTGATTTTATTTCTTCTTTCTTCCCATCTGCATATATGGCTCCCATCCCCATAGTATCTTACTGTGTCATAAATATAAATGAATGTGTTCTCCTGACAAAACTATAATTGATGTGTCTGTAAGCTCGGAATATTATGATTCCCAATTTACTGATATGGGGAACTGTGGCAGAGAGAAACAAAGTGATTTGCCCAAGATTACACAGTGAGTCTGTGAAAGAGCTGGAAATTTAAATTGGATTTCCAGAATTCCAGTCCAGTGCCTTAGTAACCAGATGCTCTTGCTGCCATAAGAGACCATAAGTAAGGCTACGATTTTGTCGTGGAGGTGATGGAAGTCACGAAATTGGTGACTTCCAAAGATCTCCATGACTTCAGCCCAGATGACTGGGAGCTGCAGGGTCCTGCCACCTCTCACAGTGGCAGGGAGCTGTGAGGTACCCCCGCTGCCTGAAGAAGGGGGTCCCCAAGCTCCCAGCTGCCATGGGCAGTGAGGATACCCCACAGCTTCTGGCCACTGCGGGAGGACAGAGGGACCCCCGCAGCTCCCTGCCAGCTACAGCAGCGGGGGGATCTCCACAGCCTCCTCCATGCACATGTTGATCTCTCTAAAACTCACACCATATTCTAAACAGAGGAATTAATGTAATTGGAATTAAAGACACATTTGAATGGTTTTTTCCCTTCAAAACCCATGTAAATCTGTGGTTTGTTGCATGAGTCAAGACATAGGGCCCCTTTTAAATGGGCACAAAGGAAGGGTGAATAGGGTCCAAATGATTTAAATGAAAAATGAGGTAGAAGTTGTTTAGCCAACAGCTAGATGTACATTGGCCCAGAATACATGTGTCACTGTCAGCATAAAAGGAACATGTTGAAATTTGCCTGGAATGGCAATTTCTATAAAGGTATAGATGGGGAAATTTTCCAGTTATGTTCAATTGTATCCTATTTGTACTTCTTGTGTAATCTTAAATATGAAGGAATGTTTGTGCTGATTTGATGGTATCTGTACTTTGTGGCTGGGATTCTCAAAACTACCTAAGGAATTTGTATGCTCTATTCCTATTAAAATTAATGAGAATCTGTATCCAAATCTCCTATGTGGCTTTGTAAATCCCACCCTGTATTTTTATTTTATTTATTTTTATTTCTGTGACTCACCCATACTTTGGCCTAGATGATTTTACGTATTTATAATCTAAAATACAAAATAAAATTCACAATATTAAAGAGACCACCCTTTCAATAATACATTAATGCCTGCCCATCGCATCAGTAAAACCATAAGTCCTTAACCACTCCCTCTGCAAATGCCCAGAAAAACAAATGGGCTTTGTACTGTCTTAAATAATTTGGGCTCCGGATGACTGAACGTGGAAACCTAGCTTGACCTTCAGATTCCATGTTGTATTTGCAGGGCTGGCAGTTTACTGGTAAACAGATCAAATCTAATGTGCAACTCACTGAGGCTTTGATTCAGGAAAGCATTTGAACACATGCTTAAGTCCTTCCCAATTAAGGAAAGAACATAAGCACATGTTTACCTTGCTGGCAGTGACTCAGAAAAGGACTTGGCAGACATTGTAGACAACTAAGTGTGTACAAACTCCCAGCATAGACGTTGACACTATGGGTGCTCCAGGGCTGGACCAGTCATGGAAAAAAAATTGTGGGTGCTCAGCACACACTGGTCATAGCTATTCCCTGCCCCCACTCGTCAGCTGATGTGGGGGCACCGCCACCATTGCCAAACATCTGATGGGGGCTGTGCTGTTGCCAAACAGGTGATAGGGGGCACCACCACAGCCAAACAGCTGTTTGATGGCTCAGGAAGGGGTCTAGGGGAGAGTGGGCAGGGCCTCAGTGAGGGGGCAGAGCAAGGGCAGGGCCTTGTAGGAGGGTGGCAGAGCAGGGGCAGGAAGAGGCAGAGCGAAGGTGCGGCCTTGGGGGATGGGTGAAGTGGGGGAGGGGCCTTAGGGCCAAGCGGGGTTGAGCATCCCCAGGGAAAAGGAAAAGCTGGTGATTCCCAGTGCAATGTGGTGGATAAGAGAGCAAATGCAAACCTTGGATATATAAGAAGGGGAGTACTGAGTTGACAAAGTGAGGTATTATTACCACAGTATATGGCATTACTGAGACCATTGCTGGAATACCATGGCCAGTTCTGGTGTGCACACTTCCAAATGGATGCTGACAAACCGAAAAGGGTTCAGAAAAGAGCTTCAAAAATGATGCGAGGTCTGGAAAACCTGCCCTACAGTGAGACACTGAACTTCTTTTGCCTGTTAAGCTTATAAAAGAAAAGGTAGAGATGTGACTTGAGTGAGGTCTCTAAGGGGAGATGGCTATTTAATGTAGCAGACAAAAACATAATGAGATCCAATAGGTGGAAGCTGAAGGTAGACAAATTCAGATTAGAAATAAGGATCAACATTTTAATAATAAGGATAATTAACAACTGGACCAATTTTATCTAGGAGTGTGGTGGATTCTATGACTGAAGTCTTTAAATCAGGATTGGATGTCTTCTTAAAATATATGGTCATGTTCTGCCAGAAGTTATGGGCTGGATGCAGGAGTTACCAGGTGAAATTGTATGGCCTGTGTTATGCAGAAGGTCAGACTAGATGATTATAATATTTCTTTTGGCCTTTGAATCTAACAATATGAAGTGCTTTGAGATTCTTGGCTAGTAGGTGCTATAGAAAAGCAAAGTACTATTGTTATATCAGTTCTATTTGTCTGATTGTTCTAAAGCCTTTGGGAATATGGACTGAAGATAGTATAGAGACATTGACAAAAATCTTCACTGGCAATATTGTGTACTTACACTCAGATCCCATCTAATCAGGCCAGCATGACATGAAATAGTTGCTATAGTACAGAATCCAGTTGCAGCATTATTATTCCTTGTTCTGGTTACAACACAGTTCCATTTTTGTAGTATGGAAGGGTCCTTGTCTGGGTTTCATAACTGGCTAAACTGGACAGCTCCATTAGCAATGTAGACAAAGCCTTAGGCCTTAATAGTTCCAACAATTACTGCTGCATCGGGCCTGGGCTCTGGAATAAACTCCTTGTATCTAAAAGATTTACTGCCCTAACTATATCTGTATCTCAATTTAATGAAAATGTTAAGGATAATTTGATGGTCTGTTGCCAGTGTAATTTTAAATAAAATGTCTTCATTCTTTGGCAACGTATGCTGGCATACATGTGTAACTAAAGGAAAGTGCTCAAGTGAAGAGCTCTTTACATAATTGTCTTGCCAATGTCTTATCTTATAGAAAAGGTCGAGTTTTCAGTGTTTCATTCAGAGTAAATAAAGAAGGGGGAGAGGAGAAACAACCAAACAAAAAAACCTGGCAGACCCTATTTGTAGCAAACCTTAATGAATATTACTAGAAGTCAGAAGTTGGCCTAACACAACACTTGGATAGACCTCAGACCTTGACTCTTATAAATTAGAATACTTTCCACTCACTTACTGTGTATTTACTAGGCACTGTTGTAGAAGTATGTTGCTGCATCTGAGGAAAATGCATCACATAGTGAGGCATTGTCTGTGTGTGTATCGTAGCACTGAATTTGAGTTTGGTGAGTCTATGTAAAAGCTCAGGACATCTTATAACTGTATGCAGAGATGGAAAAGTCATGGTGAATTTGTGAGAACTTGGCCACCAGCTTCTAAAGTACTGTGTGGTGGCCAAATAAATTCTTAATTGCCCATCCTTTTTAAGTGCTGAGTGAGGTGATGAAAATAAATGCTCAGAACAGGATTACTGCAGTAACAATGTGTTGCAAATACATTATTTTTGGCTTTGTTTAGCGTTAATGCATTTTTATTGTAAACTCAAAGTATATAAATAGCACTAATAAAATTAATCAATTGTAATATCACCAGCATGTGCAATATTTCTTAGCTTTTTAATGCTATTTAATTTTGTAGAAATGTGTTGAGTGAGAATTTATGAAAACTATTAAATCTGTCCCTGACAGAGGCAAGGCTGTGCCTGTAGCTTAAAGTAACAGTAAGTCACTAATATAAGTAGCTAACAGATTATAAAAGTTAACATGTTATTTTCAGTAAGTGTTACATTTACAGTCGTAAATTAGCACTCAGCAGTCCATTAACTGAAAGTCCTCATCAATTCTTGGGAAAGATGTTTCTTTTGTTTTCATTACTGCCAATAGCCCAATAATCATTCCTGTTTCTTGTCTGCTCAGTGTTGATGTCATGCTGCTGATACACCAGATTTACATTAAGGCCTTGCTACTGAACAGTGCAGACCAAGGCTGGCTCCAGGCACCAGCTCAGCAAGCAGGTGCTTGGGGCAGCAACGGGGAAGGGGCAGAATGTCGGGCTCTTCAGAGGCAATTCGGCGGCAGGTCCCTCAGTCCCTTTCGGAAGGAAGGACCAGCTGCCGAATTGCCAACGAAGAAGAAAGCAACACGGTGGAGCTACCACTGAAATGCCACTGATTGCGATCGCGGCTTGCTTTTTTTTTTCACCACTTGGGGTGGCAAAAACCCTGGAGCCGGCCCTGGTGCAGGCATGGAGTGTTGCATGCAAAAGTGCAAAGTCAAAAGTGATGGGTGGGTCAGGGAGCATAAGAAAACATGGTCCTGCGTTAATCAGAAGACTGCTATACAGCCACGGTGTTTCTCCTGTCTTTCAGTACCAGGAGTTAGGCCTAGGAAAGAGTGCATATTAAAGGTCTCTCTAGCAGAGGCAGTTCTAGCTCATTGGGGGCCCTAAGCAGGAATACTTTTGGCCTCTCCCTGCAAAACACATAAGAAAAAGTGAATGGGGGCCCCCTTGAGCTGCTTGGAGCCCTAAGCAATTGTTTAGTCTGCTGATGCCTTGCACCGGCTCTGCTCTCTAGTATGATGAGGATTGTGCTTTTCTCCATGTGTCCTCAGATATGACCATTTTCTACCCATGCCTTGCCTCATTTTCATCCTATGCACTTGTGCATTTTCATCCTATGCACTGCAGTCTGATTGCAGCCCAGGTAGATATACCCATGCTAGCTTTACCTGGAATAGCATGGCTAAAAATAGCAGTGTAGATGCAGTGGCATGGGCTTCAGTGCAGATTAGCAACCTGAGTACAGACCCAGGGTCATCTGTGTGTTTGTACAGCCCATGCTCAAGCCTGTGCCACCACGTCTACACTGCTGTTTTAATCGTGGTATTGCAGATGTGTCTACCTAGGCTGCAATCACACCTTGGAGTGCAGTGTAGTCATACCTTAAAAGAGTAGACATTCAGGTAGTTTCAGATTTACCTCCATACAGTGCAAACGAATACACCCAGCACTTAGCCTTATTTCTGCTCCTGCACAGTCTTCACTCATAGTTGCACTGAAACAGAACAATGTTGCACACCCTGCTTATGTTCATGCAGCTTTCCACATTTTGCAATAGGTTATAACAAGTAGACAAATATATTGTCTCTGTACCAATGCCATCTCCTGGATGGAATCAGAGCTGCTCAACCATGTGTCATAGGCCCTGTGGGGATATGGGCTCTTTTTCTTCAAATCTGCACCAGGAAGCCAGCAGGAAGGGCTGGCAGAAACAGAAAGAGTGAATTTCTACTAGACTTCTTTGAGGGGGTCAACAAGCATGTGGACAAGGGGGATCCAAAGGATATAGTGTACTCAGGTTTTTAGAAAGCCTTTGACAAGGCCCATCACCAAAGGCTCTTAAGCAAAGTAAGCTGTCGAGGGATAAAAGGGAAGGTTCTCTCATGGACTGGTAACTGGTTAAAAGATAGGAAACCAAGGGTAGGTATAAATGGTCAGTTTTCAAAATGGAGAGAGGTAAATAGTGGTGTCCCCCAGGGATCTGTTCTGGGACCAGTCCTATTCAACATACTCATAAATGATCTGGAAAAAGGGATAACCAATGAGGTGGCAAAATTTGCAGATGATAGAAAACTACTCAAGATAGTTAAGTCCCAGGCAGATTGCAAAGAGTTACAAAAGGATCCCTCAAAACTGGGTGACTGGGCAACAAAATGGCAGATGAAATTCAGTGTTGATAAATGCAAAGTAATGCACATTGGAAAACATAATCCCAACTATACATATACAATGATGGGGCCTAAATGAGCTGTTACCAGTCAAGAAAGAGATCTTGGAGTCATTGTGAATAGTTCTCTGGAAACATCCACTCAATGTGCAGCAGCAGTCAAAAAAGCAAACAGAATGTTGGGAATCATTAAGAAAGGGATAGATAATAAAACAGAAAATATCATATTGCTGCTATATAAATCCATGATATGCCCACTTCTCGATAATGGCATGGAGATGTGGTCACCTCATCTCAAAAAAGATATATTGGAATTGGAAAAGGTTCAGAAAAGCGCAACAAAAATTATTAGGGGTATGGAACGACTGCCATACGAGGAGAGATTAATAAGACTGGGACTTTTCAGCTTGGAAAATAGAGGATTAAGAAGGGATATGATGGAGTTCTATAAAATCATGACTGGTGTAGAGAAACTAAATAAGGAAATGTTATTTACTCCTCATAAAACAAAAACTAGGGGTGAGAGTTAAAATTGGTTAAAGGAATCAAATACATACAGTAATTGCAAAGTTCTTGGTTTAGGCTTGTTGCAGTGATGGAATAAACTGCTGGCTTAATAAGTTTCTCTCTGGTTGCTTCCAAATAATTGGAAGGTCCTCAGTTCCTTGATTGGTATGCTCCCATTAGTATAAATTCATAGTCCAGAGGCTTGGGCAAGAAAGAGGCAAAATGTTGTGGTTTCCAGGGCCTTTTATAGCTTCAGCCATGTGGAGGGAATCCCATTGCTCTTACTGTGGAAGATTACAAGCAACAAGATGGAGTTTGGAGTCACATGGGCAAGTAACATGTCCATGCATTTCGCCTAGTCATTGCAGGAAGCCATTAAGTGTAGATTGGCATCCATGGTCCATTGTCAGTTAAATGTTCTTTTGATGGGCCACTCATTTTGAATAGTTCCTCCAAGATGTGCTGGCTGGCAAGCTTGTAGGCATTACCCTAGGAGCAAACATTTGAAATCCAAGTATAGAGCCAATACTTTTAACTTCAAATACAAAAATGATACATGCATACAGATAGGATAATCATAACCAGCAAGTGAGGTGTTTCACAGACACCTCACTTGACCACCTTTGTACAAGATTTGCTGCAAATATATAACAGTGATTGCAATAATGATCTATATGGTCATATTTTAATCAGATAACATCACAACATCACAGCATCACAGCAATCTAATCTCAAAGTGACAAAGATCCACAATGACAGAAAAGTTTGCATTCATCTTGCAAATCAGAGATGGGGAAAAAAGTGCCCTTAACCACATTGCTACCTGGCCATCCAGGAGCAGCCCAGGATATAATACCATGTCAAAATTGCACATCTGTTTTACAAATATCAGAGGGGTAGCCATGTTAGTCTGGATCTGTAAAAGCAGCAAAGAGTCATGAGCTTTTGTGGGTAGTAGTAGTGGGTATTCCGACGAAGTGGGTATTCACCCACGAAAGCTCATGCTCCAATACATCTGTTAGTCTATAAGGTGCCACAGGACTCTTTGCTGTTTTACAAATGGCAGTCTAAATTTGGCCAACTCTTCTGTCTGCTTTATGTCCCATGTCTCACATACAGCACTAGGGTTAAATACACCCCAGAATGATATTAGTCTTTTTCACAACTGCATCACATTGTTGATTTGTATTCAATTTGAGATCCACTATAACCCCTAAAGCCTTTTCAGCAATACTGCTGCCTAGCCAGTTATTCCCCATTTTGTAGTTGTGCTTTTGATTTTTCTTTCCAAAGAGAAGTTCTTTGCATTTGTTATGAACTGAATTTCATCTCGTTGATTTCAGACCAATTCTTCAATTTGTAAAGGCCCTTTTGCATTCTAATTTTGTCCTCCAATGTGCTTGAAACCCTTCCCAGCTTAGTGTCATCTACAAATTTTACAAGCATCCTCTCCACTCAATTATCCAAGTCATTAATGAAAATACTGACTAGTATCGGACCTAGGACTGACCTCTGTGGGACCCCACTAGATACGCCCTCCCAATTTGACAGTGAATCCTTGAAACTACTCTTTGAGTATTGTTTTTCAACCAGTTGTGCATCCACCTTAATAATTTCATCTAGACAACATTTCCCTTGTTTGCTTATGAGACCGCCATGTGTGACTGTGTCAAAAGTCTTACTACGATCAAGATACATTTATCAACGTATTATCCTCTATGTGGTTACAGATTTTGTCTGAGAAACTGCTCCTGAACTCCTTTTTCCTTTTCTTTCCAAGAACCCTACTACCAGTTCTCTGTGTTTGTTGAAGTCTGCTTTTTCGAAGTCCATTATCATTCTGCTGCTCTCACTCCTTGCTTTCCTTAGGGTATGTCTACATTGCAATGTAAACCTGGGCTCGAACTGAAGTCCAGACCCTCTTTCCAGTCACACACAATTCTGTCTAACTTGGGCTCAGGCACCGCAGTAGTGGAGGATCTGAACCTAAGGTTGCTAATTTTGGTTGGACGTATTCCTGGAGATTTCATCACATGATATAATCTTTAATTAAAGATTAATCTTTAATTCCTGGAGACTCCAGGCCAATCCTGGAGGGCTGACAATCCTATTTGAACCTGATTCCCATGGAGGCTCAAGCCCATACTCCATTGTTTTTCAGTGTGGATGCAGGTTGAGCCTGGACCTCCTAGACTTGGGTCCTGAGAGTCCACCAATGCTATCCCACAATACCATGGGACATTATCCTTTGTCCTTTCTATCCCAAGACTGGCCAATTGACTCCCAGGAAATGGAAGCCAGCCTCCTGGTTCAAGTACAGCTGCTTGGTGTCTAACCCTTCTATTTTGTTCTGACCACGGAGCTGCAAGCAGAGTGAACCTTCTCCTGCATTTGTTTCACCAACATGTAGAAGTCCTTTGCCGACAGTTAGATTTTGGTTGATCTCTGGTGTAAGGGGAGCTAACAGTTCGACTTTAGCAAGAGTTCCTGGAGTGACCGTGTGGACCAGCTAACAGCGAAGAAGCTGGTAGCATTGGGGATTTGCCGAATCAACAACCAGTGCAGGGAGTGGATTAAGTGGCTCAAGACCAACTACCAGAAAGTCACGGATGAGATCCACTGGGAACTTACCATCATCCTGCTGCTTTTGTGAGGAATTTAGCCAAGTGCTGGGTACTGCGCATAGCACTGAGCTACATGCACTTCATGACAGCTTGTTCAGTCTGGATGGAGACTTCTTTCCCCCTGAATCCAGTGTAGGACTTGCAGGGAACCAACAGGCACCAGGTCAGACTGCTGAAATGATTCTTGTACTCAAACCAGTATCTGAGGAGGCTTTGCCACTGGAGCAGCTGCAGCACCTTCTGGGTCTCTACTCAGAGGAGATTTTTAATGCCTTTCCAGAGAAGTTGCCTGTTGAGGAACTAGCATCAGAAACACAAGAGGCAGAAGTAGTCCCTAAGCCTGGTAAGCTTCTGGCTCCATGTTTGTTGTTAGTAGTATAGGGATAGGAGAGATTTCTGTTCATTACCCAATGCAAAATTTCTTGCCAGCCATAGGCAGCAGCATGTGTCCACTAATAGCAGATTGCACATCAGTGCCCTGGCATAACTCCCCAACACCGCTACCACCATGTTGCATTCAAAATGGAGACCGGGAAGCACAAACTACAATGAAACAAACATTTTAAATGAATTTTTTACTAGAAACTTGCACATTCTCACAGAGATGTGCCAGAGTGTTTAAAATAAGAACTTTATATTGCCTTCCCTTTTAGTATGTCATGGCATGCAAATTGAGCATGCCACAACATAGCAAACCTCCTGTAAACAGAAAACTGTTCTGGGTAGGGGAGGGAAAGGACAAATGTAGTCCATGGGTGACAAAATCAGTGTCTGGAGTATGGGTGGGTGTTTGATGGCAGTCCAGAAATGTGTGGGGGATGGCAAAGGGATGGCTGTGTAGTTCTTTGAGAGTCCATATTATCATGTGTGTTTGCATGCAGTCCCTAGGTGGATGTGTTCAGATCTGCCTACACCAGGTGTTGCATGTAGCCATAGGGAGGCAGTCATCCCTATAGACACTAATGCAGCATTCTGTGGATTCTCTCATGAATTTTGACCCAATCCTGGGTGCATATAGCTGCAAACTTTTCCCATACTAGGAACCCCAGGTAGGTAGTCAAATTTCAGGGAAGGGCCTATTTCCCAGACTCTCCTTTGTAGGACGCTAGCACACTCCACTTTTAGATATGCTGCTCTGTCACCATACTTTGAAAACCTCTGTAGAATACACAGCTGGCTTGCCACTGGCAGCTTGAAATAAAATCTCTTTTTGGCACCTCTGGGCCCGTGTCTTGAAAGACATTGGCTTAAGCAGCTTAGTATAAGTGAAGCATAGGCCTACGACCCTTAGCATAGATAAAATGGCCCAACTTTTATCCTAGATTTTGGGGAGCTGGGAACAGCTTGCTTAAGAAGGGAGTTGGTACATAACGAGATGAGGCAACCTAAGGAATATTGGACTGATACTATTTTTGAGTATTTTCAGATAAAATCACTGGCAGATGTTTAACCACAAACTTGCTTGAGCAATAGTTGACGTATATGAAAATGAGCTAAAAGGCATTAATATGTTAACCTATAGGATAAAGTCACCTCAGTATTATGAGGGTGAGGAAGTTAGATATGGACATGGGAGGCTGGGCATCAGAATGAATATTCATAGTAGTCTCCAGACCCTATACTAGCCCAGCCACTTTATAAGTGGAGGCGAGCTTTCCGTCACTGATCCTTCAGCTCTTCATTGTCATCATCTACAACTGACCTTCAGGCACTGGGGTCTGGACCATTGGACTCATTTGGCATGCCAGGGACAGGGCTGATCCTTTGTCTCTTACCACCAAAGAAGGATGTGAGTATATAAGCATATGAGCATATGCAAGGAATGATACCAAAAATATCCCCAATACTATATTACTGCTATTTGTTTATGTGGTTTGGAGTTTTCTTGTCTATACTGATTGTGTTAATAAAAGTGGCTAAGGTTTTTCTTTGCCCTCAGTGTGAGTGTCTTTCCTTATAGATATTGAACTTGTTAGTTTTAATTGACTTATGTCTGATTCAGGGACTAGAACCCTATTACCTCCAACTCATTAGATTAGTATTAATTGGCAACCAATACAATTTTAACCATTAAAGAATCAGTCTACACCGCTCTGAAGGCCTCCACTCCACTGCACTGCCCTTGTGAACAGCTCAACCGGTTGCAGTGGTGCCAAGTTCTCACTAAACATGGAAGGAAGGGAAAGGAGAACAGAGGAGCCAAGAGACATGAAACAATAAGGAGTTTATTGTTTGGAACTGGCCATACTGTTTGCACTGTCCATGAACCTGGTTTTTGTTAAAGGTTTTGATGTTGGATTATTACTGGTGTTTTGGTGTGCTAATGCCATGCAGTTATTTAATGTTGCGTTTTTCTAATGTATGAGCAAAAAACAAGGTTTTTATTTTATTAAGAAATGTTATTGCCATCACTACATCACATCAAATGATATATATTTCAAATAATAAAGGTAAACACATGATAAGGAACAACTGGGAAGTTGTATGCAAACACTATTTCCCAATACACTACTCTACATCAAGCCATACTGTAAATCCACAGTACTCCCCAGTTCACAAGCGGTCATGTCATTCATAACTACAATGCATGGCAATCAATCCTCTGACCTCAGTTCATAAGCAGTCATGCCATTCATAACTACAATGCATTCCAATCAATTCCTCCCCCCATCTTATAAGTGGTCATGTCATTCAGAACTACAGTGCATGGTAATCCACTTCCCTGCCCCCAAGCTCCATTTCATTGCATGATGTGATAATACCTCATTTGTAATAGAGACTGTAAAAGCACATTCATAAACATACTATGTTCCCTCTTCCATTGGCCCATGCAAGTCCATAATGTGGGAGCACAGAGTATCCTAGATTGGGTTGCTTAGGTGCATTCTGCCCCAGCTGTGGTAGGTGCAATTTCTAGTTGAGTGTACAGGTTTCACAATCCATTACTGTCATAACTCCATTCAGGGGCAAATGGCTCATCTTTGACTTCTCTAAGATTATGAAGAGCACAGCAAGACACAGTAATGTGCCCAGCACCAATAACATAGGCATCCAAATGTGTCTGTAAACAGTGCCAGAGGGATTTCAGTCTGCCAAACACTAACACACAATCAACCACCATTCTGAACCTGCAGAGAGCATAATCAAATCTTTTTTTGCGAGGCCCTCTGAGATCAGGATATGGTTTCATAAGTGAAGGCAAAAGAAGGTATGTTGGGCCATTAACTTCATTGATTACAATGTCATTTGGTAGGAATAGTGTCCCAGCCAGCCACCCCATGAATGTAGAATCCTGATTGTCATAAAACCCCAGCATCATGAACTTTTCCAATGCACCGTAGCAGGTGACCATAAATCAGCCTCTGTGGTCCACCAAGGCCTGCATAATAATGAACTAGTACCCTCTGCAGTTTATGTACTCACATGCTCCTTAAGGAAGACAAACTCTGGGCACATGAGTCCCATCAATGACCCCAGCACAGTTTGGAAACTCTATCCTCTCAGCAATCACTTACGGGATATTGTTTATGCCCACCACCTTTTGGAAAATCACATGCCTGATATACCCCAAAAACTCCACAACCACTTTACCCATGGTTGACTTTCCAACGCTGAATTGGTTAGCAGTGGACCTGTAGCAGCCTGGGGTAGCCAGCTTCCAGTCAGTAATAGCAACCTGTTTCTGGACCGATGTGACTGCCCTCGTATGTCTTGTGATGGAGAAGGATGGGGCAGGCTACTCACAAAACTCTAGAAATGCAGCTCTCCTAGTGTGAAAGTTCTGGATCCACTGCTGGTCATCCCAGATCTATATGATGATATGATCCTACCAGTCTGCATTTGTGGCCCTGCTCCAGAAGCTCCATTCTATGCAGGGAGCATCAGAGGTTGTAAGCAGCATCAGCCAGTTCCATTTTTCCATGTCTATAACATAGAATCATAGAACTGGAAGGGACCTCAAGAGGTCATCTAGCGCAGTCCCCTGCACTCATGGCAGGACTAACTATCTAGACCATTCCTGACAGGTGTTTGTCTAATCTGCTCTTAAAAATCTCCAATGATGGAGATTCCACAATCTCTCTAGGCAATTTATTCCAGTGCTTAACCACCCTGACAGTTAGGAAGTTTTTCCTAATGTCCAACCTAAACCAGCCTTGCTGCAAATTAAGCCCATTGCTTCTTGTCCTATTGTGGGAGATTAAGAAAAACAATTTTTCTTCCTCCTCCTTGTAACAACCTTTTACACGCTTGAAGACTGTTATCATGTCCCCTCTCAGTCTTCTCTTTTTCAGACTAAAGAAACACAATTTTTTCAAACTTCCCTCATGTCATGTTTTCTAGACCTTTAATCATTTTTGTTGCTCTTCTCTGGACTCTCTCCAATTTGTCCACATCATTCCTGAAATGTGGCACCCAGAACTGGACACAATACTCCATCTGAGGCCTAATAAGAGCAGAGTACAGCAGAAGAATTACTTCTCGTGCCTTGATTACAACACTCCTGCTAATACAACCCAGAATGATGTTTTCTTTTTTTGCAACCGTGTTACACTGTTGACATATTTAGTTTGTGGTCCACTGTGACCCTCAGATTCCTTTCCGCAGTACTCCTTCCTACGCAGTCATTTCCCATTTTGTATGTGTGCAACCGATCATTTCTTCTGAAGTGGAGTACTTTGCATTAGTCCTTATTGAATTTCATCCTATTTACTTCAGACCATTTCTCCAGTTTGTCCAGATAATTTTGAATTTTAATCCTATCTCCAAAGCACTTGCAACCCCTCCCAGCTTGGTGTTGTCTGCAAACTTTATAAGTGTACTCTCTATGCCATTATCTAAATCATTGATGAAGATATTGAACAGAACCAGACCCAGAACTGATGCCTGCGGCACTCCACTCATTCCATCCTTCCAGCATGACTGTGAACCACTGATAACTACTCTCTTGGAATGGTTTTCCAACCAGTTTTGCGCCCACCTTATAATAGCTTCATCTAGGTTGCATTTCCCTAGTTTGTTTATGAGAAGGTCATGTGAGCTCTCAGGTTGGTTTGACACAATTTGTTTTTGACAACTCCATGCTGACTGTTACTTATCACCTTATTATCTTCTAGATGTTTGCAAATTGATTGCTTAATTATTTACTCCATTATCTTTCCGGGTACAGAAGTTAAGCTGACTGGTCTGTAATTCCCCAGGTTGTCCTTATTTCCCTTTTTATAGATGGGCACTATATTTGCCCTTATCCAGTCCTCTGGAATCTCTCCCATCTTCCATGATTTCTCAAGGATAATTGCTAATGGCTCAGATATCTCCTCAGACAGCTCCTTGAGTATTCTAGGATGCATTTCATCAGGCCCTGGTGACTTGAAGACAACTAACTTGTCCAAGTAATTTTTAACTTGTTCTTTCCCTATTTTAGCCTCTTCTGATCCCACCTCATTTTCACTGGCATTCACTATATTAGATGTCCAAACACCACCAACCTTCTTCGTGAAAATCGAAACAAAGAAGTCACTAAGCACCTCTGCCACTTCCACATTTTCTGTTATTATTTCCCCCACTCCCTCATTGAGTAACTGGCCTACCCTGTCCTTGGTCTTCCTCTTGCTTCTAATGTATTTGTATTTTCTTGTTACCCTTTATGTCTCTAGCTAGTTTGATCTCATTTTGTGCCTTGGCCTTTCTAATTTTGTCCCAACATACTTGATTAATTGTCTGTATTCATCCTTTGTAATTTGACCTAGTTTCCACTTTTTGTAGGACTCTTTTTTGATTTTTAGATCATTGAAGATCTACTGGTTAAGCCAGGGTGGTCTCTTGCCATACCTCCTATCTTTCCTACACAGTGGGATAGTTTCCTCTTGTGTTCTTAATAATGTCTTTTTGAAAAACTACCGTCTTCTATTGTTTTTCCCTTAGACATGCTTCCCATGCGATCTTACCTACCAACTCCCTGAGTTTGCTAAAGTCTGCCTTCTAGAAAGCCATTGTCTTTATATTGCTGTTCTCCCTCCTACCATTCCTTAAAGTCATTAACTAGATCATTTCATGATCACTTTCACCTAAGCTGCCTTCCACTTTCAAATTTTCAACCAATTTCTCCCTATTTGTCAAAATCAAATCTAGAACAGCCTCTCCCCTAGTAGCTTTCTCCACCTTCTGGAATAAAAAATAGTCTCCAATACATTCCAAGAATTTACTGAATAATCTGTGCCCTGCTGTGTTATGTTCCCAACAGATGTCTGTGTAGTTGAAGTCTCCCATCACCATGAAGTCCTGTGCTTTGGATGATTTTGTTATCTGTTTAAAAAAAGCATCACCCACCTCTTCTTCCTGGTTAGGTGGTCTGTAGGAGACCCCTACCATGACATCATCCTTGTTTTTACCCCTTTTATCCTTACCCAGAGACTTTCAACAAGTCTGTCTCCTATTTCCATTTCAATCTCAGTCCAAGTGTATACATTTTTAATATATAAAGCAACACCTCCTCCCCTTTTCCCTGGTGGTCCTTCCTGAGCAAGCTGCACCCTTCTATACCAATATTCCAGTCTTCCTCCTCTTCCTCTTGCTCCATCAGAGGCTTTTGGTAGGTCAGAAAACCACCACCAGACTGTCAACCAGCATCTCATGGATGCTCTGCCCATTTGATGAAACAGGAGCGAAAGCCCAAGCAAGAGACGTTCTTCAAATGGTGTCAAGGCTGAATCCCCACTATGTCACTCCAAGTACAGAAGTGGGGGCCTGCAAGGATTTTAAAAATTAATACTTGCCACTCCAGGCTTGTATTACACTCCCAAGGTTACAGCTTTTTTCTGACCTTGGCTTGGTAACACTGCCACCACCCAAATGCAAAAAAAAAACCCTTTGAACCCAGGAAGGAGCAGTTGGGAATTCCTCCCTATGGGGTACCCTCAGGCCCTTTCACTCCACCCTCTGGGGAAGAGCTGAGAAAGAAAACAAAGGAGATTAGCTGTGGCTACCAGCTAATCAAACAACGTGCATAAACCTCTTAGGACACCAAAAATCCAATCCTGTTTTTTAAAAAGGTAAATTTTATTAAAAACAAAAAGAAAGAAAATACATCTGGAACTTAGGCTTTTGCTAGATTTTAAAAGAGCAATTCCAAAAATGAAGCACCCAAAATAGCTTTCTTGGGGGTTCAGCTTAAAGGTTACAAGCAAACAAAAGCATCTGGGGTTAGCACCTAGGAGATCCACAACCCTTAAAAAATAAACAGAAATAAACCTGATTGCGTCTAGCTAAACATTCTGATTTACTTTCACCTTTGGGCTATTAAAAATAGTTCTAGATATGATCTGATTATTTTACATCTGGTTCAAACTTTACACAGCATTCCTGCTGCCCCATCTCTTCAGCCCAGAGAACAACAGACAAATGGAAAGTTTCTTTCCCAAATTGAAAAGTTCTAGCCTTCCCGTTGACTCTTTTGGTCAGGTGCTGTCAATAACCTAGTCCCAGATTTGGACCTCAGCGTCCAAAATATGGGGGTTAGCATGAAAACCTCCAAGCTTAGTTACCAGCTTGGACCTGGTAAGCTGCCACCACCCAAAAAATCAGAGTGTTTTGGGGCACTCTGGTCCCCCCAAAAACCTTCCCTGGGGACCCCAAGACCCAAATCCCTTGAGTCTCACAACAAAGGGAAATAAACCTTTTCCCTCCCCCCCTCCAGGTGTTCCTGGAGAGAGATACAGAAGCAAACTCCGTGAATCTAAACAGAGGGAGTCCACCCTCTCTATTTCCAGTCCTGGAAAACGGAAGTACTTCCCTCTTCACCCAGAGGGAAGGCAAAGTCAGGCTAGTAAATCTAACACACACAGATTTCCCCCTGACTTCTTCCTCCCACCAATTCCCTGGTGCTGCAGACTCAATTCCCTGGAGTTCCCCACTAAAGAAAAACTCCAACAGGTCTTAAAAGAAAGCTTTATATAAAAAGAAAGAAAAATACATAAAAATGGTCTCTCTGTATTAAGGTGACAAATACAGGGTCAATTGCTTAAAAGAAATAAGAATAAACAGCCTTATTCAAAAAAGAATACAATTCAAAGCACTCCAGCAACTATAGACATGTAAATACAAAAGAACATATAAATCCCTATCTGATCTTTGGTACTTACAACTGGGAAACAGAAGATTAGAAAGCAGGAAACAGAAATCACTTCTCATCCGAGAGAGCATACAGGCAGAAGACAAGAACAAAGGACTCACACACAAACTTCCCTCCACCCAGAGTTGAAAAAATCCTGTTTCCTGATTGGTCCTCTGGTCAGGTGCTTCAGATACTTATTTCCAGGTGAAAGAGACGTTAACCCTTAGCTATCTGTTTATGACAGGTGCTCACGCCTTTTCTTTTACCTGAGGGCTTGTTAACCCTTTACAGGTAAACCAAGCAGATAACAGACACCAAGAAGGATTTTACAGCTAACTGGCTGGCTGGGTGTCCATCAAAGGGAGGTACTCCCCACCCCCCTCATGTATCACAAATAGTGATTCCTCCATGTTGCCAGTTTTGGTTGCCAGGAGTGTACAGACCCAAAAGACAGCTCAGCAGAATCTGTTGGGAACTTGGTGAACTGTGGCAACCTCCTGAAATGTGGTGGGTGGCGAGTCAAGTTTTTCCACACTGCACCACAAACCAGGGGCTAAAGTGGCTACAGCTGGGGTGGGCCCTGGGAAGTCTGGATATGGTGGTTTGACTAGGGTCTGCATACTGCAGTGTGGATGTGGAGCCCCATGTTTTGGCACTGGGTCCAGACAGTCTAAACCTAGGGTCCATATGCAATGTGGATGCTCAAACCCTGGGCTTGGAAACCCAGGGTCTATGGATGCAAGTTCCAGTAATCCAAGGCTTACATTGTAGTCTAAACATACCCTTAGAATCATGAAATCTGTCATTTCATGATCACCTTCAGACTTGAAACCAATTCCAACCTGTCAGTCAGAATCAAGTCTAAAATGCCTCCCCTTTCTTCCCTCTCCCATTACTTTCTCCACTTTCTGAAACAAGGAGTTGTCCCCATACATTCCAAGACCTTACTGGACATTCTTTGTTTTGTCATATTATTTTTCCAACATATGTCTGGGTAGTGAAAGTCTCGTGTTCTGGACATTTATGTTTGTTTTAATAGCGTCTCATGACTTTCTGCTCCTGATTTTGTAGACCCCCTCCTTGTAGACACCATGATGTCATCCCTGTCCCCCACCCTTTTATCTTCACCCAGAGACTTTCAAATGACCTGCCTCTCAGATCCTTCAGGACCTCAGAACAAGTGTATATGTTCTTAATGTACAATGCAACATCTCTTCCCTTTTTAATCTGCCTGTCCTTCCTGAAAAAGCTATACTACTCTGTACCAATATTCCAGTCATGAGATTTATTCCACCAAATTTCCGTGACACTGTCATAGTATAATTCCCAATTCTGAACCTTAGCGTCCAAAATATGGGTACTAGCATGAATTCCCCTAAGCTTAATTACCAGCTTAGATCCTGTAGTGCTGCCACCAATCAGGACTTAGAGTAGAGTGCCTGATAAACTCTGGTCTCCCCCAAAACCTTCCCTGGGGACCCCCAAGACCCAAATTCCTTGAGTCTCACAACAAAGGGGAATAAACCATTTCCCTTCCTCCTCCTCCCCTCCAGGTGTTCCCTCCCTGGGCTCCTGGAGAGATATACAGATTCAAGCTCCGTGAATCTAAACAAAGGGATTCCCCTTTCTCCTTTCTTCCTCCCAGATCTTTCCCGCCCTGGGTACACTAGAAGATCACCATGATTCAAACTCCTTGAATCACAACACAGAGAAATCAGGTGGGCTTCACCCCTTTCTCTCCCCCTCCCTTCTCCTTCCCTGTTAAGTACAGACTCAATTCCCTTGAGCCTCAACAAGGGGAAAAATCAGACAAGTCTTAAAAGCAAAACTTTTAATAAAAGAAGAAAAGAATAAAGAAAATCACTGTAAATTCAAGATGGAATATTACAGGGTCTGTCAGCTTATAGACACTAGAAAGAAGCCTCCCCCCAGCAAAATACAATTTAAAATACTTCCAGCAAACTACACATTTGCAAATACAGAAACAATCAAAAGACTATAACCGACTTTCTTACTAAAATACTCACTATAAAAGACTGTAGCAGGGAGATTGGCAAGAAAACTGGTTGCCCGTCTAGTCCCTTCCAGGACCCAGAGAGAACAAAGCCAAACCCAAAAACACAAACAAAGGCTTCCCTCCACCGAGATTTGAAAGTATCTTGTCTCCTGATTGGTCCCCTGGTCAGGTGTTTGTTTCCCTGTTTGTTAACCCTTTACAGGTAAAAGAGACATTAACCCTTAACTATCTGTTTATGACAGACACCAATTAAGTCATAATTTAGCTTGTGTCCTAAGACTTCCAGTTCTTCCTGTATATTCCCCAGGATCCATGCATTTGTATATAGATATCTAAGATGTTACACTGATTCCCCTGCTGTTTTCCCTCTTGTTGCTTCTATGATCTTATTGCTATTTTCCACTCCTCCCCCCAGTTCTTGACTTAGGCAAACAGGGGATGTGGATGAGGACCTGAACACTGTGTACTGTCCAAGGTGGCCAGCAGCAAGTCTCCTCCCTGAAGAGCAGCTGGCTCGCCTTCCTCCTGAGGTGCCACTGTAATCTTCTCTGGTTGGCTTGTATCCTGCATCCCAGATGTATGCATTTTTGTGTGTATGCATTATGATAATGATAATAATTATATGACTACAATACATACTATTTTTCTACATGACCCTTACCAAGCAGCGCAATTGAAGGGAAAGCCCTGCTGAGCCTCTGTGGTCCAGGTTTGGTGCATCCCTAGTTGCTCTGTGGGGATGGCGCAGGTACACTCCACTCAGCACATAGGAGCTGTGAGGAGACGGAGCATCCTCAATGCAGGTCAACTGTTTAGAGAATTTAAGCTACCAAATTCTAACAAACTTCTACTGAGTGCATATAAACTGAGATTTTTCAAGGGTTTATGATTTAGTCAAATTTGGGTGGATTTTCAGAGGGATGGCAAAAAGCACATCCCTAGCACCAAGGTGATCACCCTGAAAAATTTCTAGGTCTTGATCCAAAGCATAGAGATTCTACTGCTTCTCAATGATTTTTTTTAACATAGGCAAAACATGTATTTTCCCCAGATCTCATTCTTGGAAAGGCTGAACCTTTTAGCTGAAACATTCCAAAAAAATTCAGCTGGAGTTAAACACTTGATCTGGAAAACTTCAGCCTGAACAGTTGAAGTTTGGCAAAGTTATAAGCAACTGAAAAGAGGGTCTTATAACGTAGGGTCGAGCAGCCTTATCTTCAGGCAATGAAAAAATATGAATAACTGAATTTATGTTTTTTTCACTAGTAACTGTGATTATTTGCTCAGCACTGATAGTGAAAATAGACTAAGTTTCACTTTCATAATACTGACTATCACTTTCCTAGCTCTGATGCATTGTACAATACAAGGGACTATTTAAGTCCAAAGGACAGTGGTATTCATTAGATTGTTTTTAATTCTGTGAAAACATTTCTACTGATTTTGTCAAAACCTTGTTTTTATAGAACCTACCTTTTAAGTGTACAATACGTTGGTCTGATAGTGTCCTCCTCATTTTTTGCAACAACATATATTAGAAGAGTTAGGCAGTTCTTTGTATCTGTTATAGAGATATTTTCCCATCCTCAGTAGAGAAAAAATATTGTGGGTTTGACAAAGTATTTCTCTGCTCTTAATCAAATACTGTGCTTTAAAAATGTAATATGCTTTAAAGGTGTTCATCATCATCATCATCATCATGTTCCTATTATGCCTCTGGCATTTAGGGCAGTGAGGAGGCTCCTCCACTCCTGTCTGTTTCTGGCAAGTCTTCCAGTGGTTCCCCAGCTGTGCCCCAGGTTTTTCAGCTCAGCTTCCACAGCTCTTTACCATGTAGTTTTTGGGCGGCCTTATTTTCATTTGCCTTCAGGTGTCCATCTTATTGCTACTCTGTTGATGGAATCAGTTTCCATCCGAAGCAAATGACCGATCTATCTCCAACTCCTCATGGAAATGATGGTGCTCAGATCCCCTTGGCTGCACTGTGTCAATAGATCTTGGCTTGAGATTGTTCTGGGACAAAAGATACAGGGGATTTTTCTGAGGCAGGTTGTATGGAATGAAGACAGTTTGGACATGTTATACTTTCTCATTCCCCAACATTCTGCACTATAAAGTAGTGTTGAAAGTACACAGCTCTGATAAATCTTAAGTTTTGTTTTGGTGTTGTATTTTGATGATTTCCAGACTGTATTTAACCTTCTGAAGGTGTTCCTAGCTTTATTGATTTTGTTTTGGATGTCCTGGCTTGTTCCACCATCCTGGTTGATGGTGCTGCCCAAGTATGTGAACATTTCTACATTGGTGAGAACATAATCCTCTATCCATGCTGGTGATGGTGAAGCAACATTAAAGGTCATGATATCTACCTTATTGCAGTTGATTTTCAGTCCAATTTGCTGGCTGAATGTGATGAGTCGAGTTGTTTTTTCTTGTATTTGGTATTGGGTATTTGATAGAAGAGTGACATCATCTGCAAAGTCCAGGTCTTCAAGGGATGAGAAGAGTGTCCATCTAATACCTTTTGGCATGTCTACTGTTGTACATTGCGTTACCCAGTCGATGGCAATGTTGAAGAGGATTGCAGACAAGACACACCCTGACGTACTCCTGTTTTGACTTCAAAACTGAGCTCACTGTGATCAACACTGCATGTAAAATTTAAATAGAAGCTTTTGATTACGTTGATTATACAGAAAGGAATTCCATATGCCCACACAATGCGCCATAGGCTGGTCCTGTGAATGCTATCAAAAGCTATATATAAGTGTTAGGTATTATTAAATATTACTATTGTTTTATTTTATTCTCATAATTGGCTGTAATATCAGAAAATTCCTAGGGAACACTTAAGATTGACCTCAACCTGTGTCTGAATTCTGTCACGTGACCATGATAAAGGATCACAGAAAGAATCCTGTTTTCCCTTCTTTGCTAGCTGTCCTACTCTCTTTCAGGGCCCAGTCTCAGAGACAGATTCTGACCTCAGTTTCAGAGGTGTAAATCTGGAGAAACTCCACTCATTTCAGTGCAGTTACTGTAATTTTAAACAAGTACAAGTGAGAACAGAATCTAACCCTTATTTTTTAAAACTTCTGTGAAGATTGTTACTTATGGATTTTAGACAATTATAAACCCCACTGAAAAGTGGCACTTCAAATGCACTGTTCCAGTTGGTTGACTACTGTGTAAATCTCTGGGGTCACACATATGGTGGCACTCCCGAAATCTCCTGACCATTGAAGAAAGCAGCATGACTATGGCTTTTGTAGCAGTAGCTGAACAGCCTGTCTTGCTTGAATCTGACTCTTTTGTCTCTAGACTCTGAACACTGGCTTTTCCCTGCTCCTACAGCAATTGATCCAACAATAGGAATACAGGTGCAGAAGAAGTACCTCTGCTCCTGTTTCAAGCTAGTAAGGATTGATATTATTTTATGTGTCCTTGGCTTCAACCTTGAGCACCAATCCCTTATTCATTTGTCAAAGGACTGATATTTTAGGCCGTAACAATATTTTGACACTGTTTTCATCCCAAATTGGGACAAAAAGTGAAACTGTCATATATTTTTTTAGGATGAAAATTTCTGAAAAAAATTGATTTTGGAATGCCAAAAAGCCATATTTTGACATTTTTTATTTACACGAAATGTTGATTTGAACAACTATATTTAGTTTTCAATTGGCATTTCATCTTAAAATGATGTTTTAAATTGAAACGTTTCTGTTCAAATCTACATTTTTAAATGAAGCGTTTCAGTTCAAATTGACAGGAAACAAAACTTTTCAATCTGAAATATTACCTTGGGGAAAAAAATTAAAAATTAACATTTTCCTGTGGAAAATGTCAATGTTAACAAAACCACATTTTCATATAAAAAACTTTATTGGAAAATGTTTGCCTAACTTCATAAGCAATCAAGTAAGAATAAATAACAATAGCGTAAAGATAGATGTAATGGATGTCACTGTGCTGTAGTAAAAAATTCTAAGTGTAAAATTTCTGATTGTTTTTTACTAATGTAAAGAATTTTAGACTGATGCTTTAAAGAAATGCTGGACAGCAAAGACAGAAATGCTCCCCTTTTAGCACAATGTATCTGAGTTACAATATCTATTGCTGAAAAGAGATATCAGTGTTCTTAGGAACAAAGAAATCACAAGCAGTAGCATCTTTTCGAAAGACTAAGAATAAGTTCATGAAGGACAAGTTGGCTTCTATTCGTGAAACCAGACTTGTGAGCAACCCTTTATAGTCCCAGTTCCTGCAAAATGATGGGAGAAGATGAAGGGGTCGTTGTGTGGCTTGGAAAGAGAGAAAAGGTTCAAAGAATGTACAAAAAGAAAGAATATCAGAGAGTTAAGGAACAACTATATTATGTGGACAGGTTTCAGAGGAGCAGTCGTGCCTGTCACCATGCAAGGCACTGAATTTAACTATATTATGTGTTGTGCTGAAGACAAAGAGCTGAAATATGGTGCAGAAGGCAAGGGGAAGCTAGTGAATTCATATTAATGGTACTCAAAGGGGACTAGCTAGTAGATATATATTCCTGATCTCTTACGTTTATGTGTAAAATACGAGCCATTCTTTGTCTTCCAGATTAACTGTAAAGTTGAGTTTTCTGACTTTTGTGCATTTAAATTCTCAGATATAACATCTTTTTTTAAAAAGAAACCAAACAGAGAAACCTCATGTATGCTTAGCTAGTTTCAATAAGTGCAATTTATTCAATATATGGAGTTACAGGCAGACATATATTTATTATGTTAGTTTCCTTCATTTTATAAAAACACATCTAGAGTGGTCTCTAGGGCATGTGCAAAAATCATTAATATTTGCAAACATACATTCAACAGCTGGACTCGTCAGTTAATAATAATTGGAAATATTTCAAACCACTTCTTCAGGAATAATCTGGGCCAAAAGATGAGCCTTGTCAAAGACATGCTACACATAATGCTCTACTTAGGGCCTGATCCAAAGCTCATTAGAATTAATGAATTGACTCCTATTGAGTTTAGTGGGCTTTGGGTCAGGCTCTTAAGCTTTGTATGTGGGACTAAAATGGCTTGCTTTGGTTGAAATTCACCAGAAATGAAATTTCTTCAAACATCCAAAGGCTTGCACTACCAGCCTTTGGTGTTTGTTCACAGGGATAAAGTTGTGCTTCTCAGTGTGGGGATACTGCCCCCCAGTAATGTAATGTGATGAATCTGTGACCCAACATTATAACATGGTATTTCATAAGCCTCCATAATATAGCTGCATCTACAAGCTATCTTTGTAGGATGCAGCATCACCTCCTTGAAATTGTGGCAACACTAAAAACACAGGACTAGTAGTCAACCTTATCAAGCTCTAGTTTCCCTCAAGGACTAAGCCCATGACAAGTCTGAAGTTTTAAAATTCAAACTCTTGAGTCATCCAAATCCAAAAAAATCACACAACTTAGAGACATTTGAATGGCATTTCACTAAACTGTTCCAACATTTATCCTCGAATGTCACCTTCTAATGTGGAGTCCCAATTTTGTCTGTTGTGATGGAGGCTTGTGATGTTTGGGGACTACATTTTATGGGAAAGTTTACTAAAATGCCATTTGAATGTTTCTAGGGTGAGGAATTAGATTATTAATATTTGTACAACACTTTGTAGGTACCAAGTCTATGTAAATGCTTTATATTATGATTATTGTTGACTCATTTCCTGGGTATAAACAGATTTATAATAATAATAATAATAATGATAATTAGTAGGGCTGTCAAGTGATTACAAATATTAATCGTGATTAATCGCTCAATTGAAAAAATAATTGTGATTAATTGCACTGTTAAACAATAATAGAATACCATTTATTTAAATATTTTTGGATGTTTTCTACATTTTCAAATATATTCAATTACAACACAGAATACAAAGTGTATAGTTTTCAGAGTGGTAGCCATGTTAGTCTGTATCAGCAAAAAGAACAAGGAGTACTCGTGGCACCTTAGAAACTAACACATTTATTTGGGCATTAGCTTTTGTGGGCTAAAACCCACTTCATCAGATGCATGGAGTGGAAAATACAGTAGGAAGAGATAGATAGATAGATAGATAGATAGATAGATAGAACATGAAAATATGGGGGTTGCCATACCAATTCTAATGAGACAAATCAGTTAAAGTGGGCTATTATCAGCAGGAGGAAAAAAAACTTTTGTAGTGGTAATCAGGGTGGCCCATTTCAAACAGGAAGGTGTGAGTAACAGTCGGGGGAAAAATTAGCATAGGGAAATAGTTTTTAGTTTGTGTAATGACCCATTCACTCCCAGTCTTTATTCAGGCCTAATTTGATGGTGTCCAGTTTGCAAATTAATTCCAGTTTTGCAGTTTCTCATTGGAGTCTGTTTTTGAAGTTTTTTTGTTGAAGAATTGCCACTTTTAGGTCTGTGATTGAGTGTCCAGGGAGGTTGAAGTGTTCTCAGACTGGTTTTTGAATGTTATAATTCTTGATGCCTGATTTGTGTCCATTTATTCTTTTGCACAGAGAATGTCTGGTTTGGCCAATGTACATGGCAGAGGGGCATTGCTGGCACATGATGGCATATATCACATCGGTAGATGTGCAGGTGAAAGAGCCCCTGATGGTGTGGCTGATGTGATTGTCCTATGATGGTATCCCCTGAATAGATATATGGACAGAGTTGGCAACAGGATTTGTTGCAACGATAGGTTCCTGGGTTAGTGTTTTTGTTGTGTAGTGTGTGGTTGCTGGTAAATATTTGCTTCAGGTTGGGGGGCTGTCTGTAAGCGAGGACTGGCCTGTCTCCCAGGGTCTGTGAGTGTGAGGGTTCATCTTTCAGGATAGGTTGCAGATCCTTGATGATGCACTGGGGAGGTTTTAGTTGGGGGCTGAAGGTGACGGCTAGTGGCATTCTTTATATTTATTTTTATTTTTATTACAAGTGTTTACACTGTAAAAAGACAAAAGAAATAGTATTTTTCAATTCACCTAATACAAGCACTGTAACGCAATCTCTTTATCATGAAAGTTGAACTTACAAATATAGAATTATGTACAAATATACTGCATTCAAAAATAAAACAATGTATCATTTTAGAGCTTGCAAGTCCACTTAGTCCTACTTCTTGTTCAGCCAATCGCTCAAACAAGTTTGTTTACATTTGCAGGAGATAATGCTGCCAGCTTTTTGTTTACAATGTCACCTGAAAGTGAGAACAGGTGTTCTCATGGCGCTGTTGTAGCCAGCGTTGCAAGATATTTACATGCCAGATGCACATTTTTCAACCACCATTCCAGGGGACATGCATCCATTTTGATGGCGAGTTCTGCTTGAAAACCATCCAAAGCAGTGCAGACCAACACATGTTCACTTTCATTATCTGAGTCAGATGCCACAAACAGAAGGTTGAGTTTCTTTTTTGGTGGTTTGGGTTCTGTAGTTTCCGCATCAGAATGTTGCTCTTTTAAGATTTCTGCAAGCATGCTCCCTACCATGTCCCTCTCAGATTTTGGAAGACCCTTCAGATTCTTAAATCTTGGGTTGAGTGTTCTAGTTATCTTTAGAAATCTCACATTGGTACCTTCTTTGAGTTTTGTGAAATTTTCAAATTGTGAAATGTTCAGTGAAAGTGTTCTTAAAATGAACAACATGTTCTGGGTCATCATCCAAGACTGCTATCTCTCTCTCACACACACACACACACACACACACACACACACACACACACACACACACACACACACACACACACACACACACACACACACACACACACACACACACACACACACACACACACACACACACACACAATTCTCCCCCAAGGAGTTCAGTCACATATTTAACACATTATTCTTTTAATGACTGTCATCAGCATGAAAGCATGTCCTCTCAAATGGTGGCTGAAGCATGAAGGGGCATATGAATGTTTAGTATATCTGGCATGTAAATACCTTGCAATGTTGGCTGCAAAAGTGCCATGCAAATGCCTGTTCTCACTTTCTGGTGATAATGCTGTCCTCTTCTTATTTACAATATCTCCTGTAAAGGTGAACAAACTTATTTGTCTTTGGGATTGGCTGAACAAGAAGTAGGACTGAGTGGACTTGTAGCCTCTGAAGTTTTACATTGTTTTGTTTTTGAGTGCAGTTATGTAACAAAAATTTTTTTACATTTGTAAGTTGCACTTTTAGGACAAAGAGATTGCACTGCAGTACTTGTATGAGGTGAATTGAAAAAATACTATTTCTTCTGTTTAGCATTTTTACAGTGCAAATATTTTAAATCAAAATATACACTTTGATTTCAATAACAACACAGAATACAAGATATATATGAAAATGTAGAAAAACATTCCCAATATTTAATAAATTTCAATTGGTAGTCTCTTGTTTAACAATGCAATTAAAACTGCGAATATTTTTTTTGAGTTAATCGCATGAGTTAACTGTGATTAATCGACAGCCCTAAGAATTAGACAATGTAACTATCCAAAGTTTAGATCCACAACTGGAACCTAATCTGTGTTCGGCCTGTTATGGTGACAGATCAGAGTTAAGTTTGGATCTGGAGCTGAACTTCCCCACTACAGTTCAGAGGGGTCTGGTTTCAGTGTTCTGGTTTGGGGTAGACTTCAGTTATATACAGACAACTCACATTTATCTAACCGTCAAGGGGAAAGCATCTAAATCCTTCAGCTAGTGGGAGCTTTGGATAAAAATATCTTTCCTAGACACATTCTACGTTTGGGCAAAACCACCGCATTTTGGAGGAACTGAAATGTGGATAAGGGGTTCAGATCAGGGGCGCTTGGATGTGACATTTAGGTTCAGATAAGAAGGCTCTGGCTAACCTGACATTTAGGGCAGGGGCGGCTGCAGGCCCCAGCACGCCAAGCGCGTGCTTGGGGCAGCATGCCAGGGGGCGCTCTGCAGGTCGCTGGCATGCCTGCGGAGGGTCCGCTGGTCCCGCGGCTCCACCGGTGCCGGGAGGTCGACCGGAGCCGCAGGACCGGTGAGCGGCAGAGCGCCCACCGCGGCATGGGTCAGCGAAATGTCTAGAGCCGCCCCTGATTCAGGGTTAGCCAAGGGGTGGGGTGCTGGATGAGGTGCCATGTGTTCGGATAACAGGGGTTCTGAGTCAGGCCCTGGAGGGCTGGAAAAACTGAGGTGGGTTCGGGGGACGGTCGGGGCCAGGGCCTGCCTGTGCGTGGGGGGTGGCGGCCTGCCGGGCTGCTGAGGGGCTCTGCCGAGATGGATCTGAGGGCACGGAGGGCTCTGCCCCCGACTGAGGCATGGAGGAGCCGGCCCAGGCTCCTAGTTGGTCAGGACCCACGGGCCACGGCACAGCCCCCCTCGGCCACGCCCGTGCCCGGGCTGTGAGAACGGCCCGCAGCAGCTGGGGCTGCGCCACTGGCGAGGGGCAGCACGGAGCCGAGCCCCCGCCCCCCGCGCGCCCTGCCCGCCGCTGGGTCACGCTCTGACACTGACGAGTTCCAACTGGAGGCCGGGCGCGCGCGGGAGGCAGGCAGCGCGCGTTCCTGGAGGCTGCGGCGGGGCCGCGCGCCGACTGGCTGGTCGGCGGGAGCGCGCAGAGGGAGCTGGTCGGCGGCCATTTTCTCTCCGGAGCCGGCTGATCCCTAGTGCAAGGGAAGCAGCCGCGCCAGCCCCCCTCCCCTGCACGGAGCAGCAGCTGGTGGTCAGAGAGGAGGGGGCTTGGGGGGGCGTGCGGGAGGAGGAGCAGCCCCTCCTGCGTGGGGGCAGCAGCAGTGGGAGGGTGGCACGGGGGTGACTGGGTTTGTGCCTCCCCTGGACGGGCAGCGGCTGCCCCTTCCCAAGCCCCGGTCATTGCCCCCGTGCAGCGTCAGCCTGGGCGGCAGCAAGGGCGCCGCTCTAGATGGGATAAGCTGTAAACATGTTCAGCTTTGAAGGGGATTTCAAAACCAGGCCCAAGGTGTCTCTTGGAGGAGCAAGTAGGAAGGTAAGAAGCGCGGGGGGGCTGTCTGAATTATCGCTCGTGTCTGATTTTCCTAGCCTGCCTGTGCTGCCTTTTGCACCCGGCTGCTGGGCCTTACAGATGGGAGCAGGTGTGACTAAGGTTTCTTAGGGGCAGAGGAAGAAATAGCTCTCCAGTCCCATGCATGATGTGTGTTTTGATTTGTATTTTAAATCAGGCCCCGCACCCCTCAGTGCTCCAGGTGCATTCAAAAGTGTGCGAGAGAAATTACTCCCCCTTGACTCCCCGCTCCAAGTGATCTGATTTGTTGTGGGAACCATGCTTGGAGCAGTTAGTTTCTGGGGCGCTTTGAGTGAAGGGAGATAGTTAGGAACCTCTGTCGTTTCTTTTAAAGTCTTCTTTGAAACACGCAACAAAAACCATGCGTCACTGGAATGGGGGAGGGATATGCTTGTAGAATTTAAAATTGCAAATTCATGGGGCCTCCATCCCAAATGGCTCAGGGTTGTCAGGGTACAATTTTACCCCTTCCTCGCCGAGTTTGCAGTCAAACAGCAAACTGAAATCAATGTGTCATGTGCAGAGTGAGTAGGAAGTGAAAAGGTTTGGTTAGGGCTTGCTGATTGGGAAGGGATATAAATAATTTAATTTTTGTGAGCCACAAGGGACTCTCAGATCTAAAGAGCAAACAAATTCCAAAACAAAGTTTTTGAAGCAGCTTCATTGAAAAGGTTTTCCTCCCTTTGGTTCATCAGTTAGATTCTGGTTCTGCTTGTCATGATCGCTATCATGGGGGAAACAGCAAAGAATCCTGTGGCACCTTACAGACTAACAGACGTTTTGGAGCATGAGCTTTCGTGGGTGAATACCCACTTCGTGGGATACATGCATCCGACGAAGTGGGTATTCACCCAGGAAAGCTCATGCTCCAAAACTTCTGTTAGTCTATAAGATGCCACAGGATTCTTTGCTGCTTTTACAGATCCAGACTAACACGGCTACCTCTCTGACACTTATTGTGGGGGAGCTGTTTGAGCTCTGATGTAGTGTATTTGTTTTATTGTTCAGTAACATAAATGAAAATATAGATTTGGAGCTGTGCATTATAATCATGTTTGTTGTTGTTCTGAGACTTTCTAGATTAGGTAGTAAACTGAGAAGTCTGGACTAATAAGAGAAAATTGTGTTAGAGATAGCTCAGTGGTTTGAGCATTGGCCTGCTAAACCCAGGGTTGTGAGTTCAACCCTTGAGGGGGCCATTTGGGGATTGGTCCTGCTTTGAACAGGGGGTTGAACTAGATGATCCCTTGAGGTTCCAACCCTAATAATCTATGATGATTAAATTCACAGTGAACATTGCTATCATAGTATTATCTGCTACATATTTTCATAAAGAAAATGTACATCAGAACTGTATTAAGTGTGTGTAACTATTCATCTGAATTATGGGAGGAACTATCTTCCTCTGACACTTCTGATGACTAAAAGCCATTTATGGTCATTAGAGCACATACATGGCATTACATTTTTGTATGCCAAAAGTAGAATAAATCTTAATAGTTAGAAGTGGCAATTGGCAGAGCATGCCCTGCTCTTCAGGAATGTATTTTAGGTATTTTACATCCTTTGGCATCAAGTTATGATCACTAATAGTATCACTTACAGAATACGTTTCCTCTTCCAGAAAGGGAAAAAAGTATCATAATATCTTCTGATACTATTATTAATTTCTCTAGTTTATGCAAATTGCAGTTGGATTCCCAATCATGGTGGGAATAATATTTTATAATATGGAATAATAATTTGTAATATGGAATACAGTTTACTAATATATTCTGAATTAGCACACACAAAGGATAAATTCCTATAACGGTAAAGTTGCAAGAGTAAAGGTTCAAAAGTAAGGAAATGTGAAAGCCAAAATTGAGTATACAACTCACTTCTGCAATCTGATCTAGATGAGTGGGCTCTGTTGACTTCAGTAGCTCTGCCCTGATGCATGCATCTGCCCACCTAGATCTATTTAGTGTTTGTGTTATCAGTGGGACTATTTACTTGAGTTAAGTTAGTCACGATTTTCAGTATTAATATGGACACCGTAGGAAGCTCTAATATAGATATGTGTTTTGAAGAAAGTACTTACAGCATTTGGTGAAGGTAATAATTGAACTTTATTTGTCATGTCATATGAAAAATACAGATTATCACAATTTCTGCATAACAGGACATGCTATAGTAAATATATGGGTGTGGCAAATATTTGCATAGAGTTCAGGAATTGTGCATCTCACTATTTTTGCTGATACCACATGATAGACTTTTGTGGGGAATTTCCCCATACTAATTAGTTACAAAATCCAAAACCTATTTCTTGTGTCAATCTTTTCTGAAAGTTTGAACTATTCTTTGGTATAAACTCTCCCTTCCCCAAGTTGTTTGTACCTTTTAAAAAAAAAGATACACTTCAAACCTCTAATCCTGTGAAAGAATCCACCCAGACAGATCCTGGCACCAGTGCAGAGCTCCATTGAAGTCCAGCCAGGCTCTGTATGGGTGCATGGTTCTGCCTACATTGATACAATTGCAGGATTAGGGTTCAAGTAAATGGTACTGTTTAAGTATGTATATAGACTGTCTGCTTCTGAAATTAGGGCCTTGTCTGCTCTAGGAATGTTTTGCTGGTATGGTTATACTGGTATAGCTAAACTGGCAAAACACTTTTAGTGTGGGTTCATAAACTATACTGGCATAAATGTAGTTATCTTGGAGTAGCTATGTCAATAAAATAAAAAATCTCACTCCCTAACTAACATCTATATTGGTGCAACCTTTAAGTGTAGACCAGTCCTAAGGGACATTTTAATGGGTCAATTTCTTTGGAAAGAACACTTAGTATTTGGGCCTAAAAGCTGATTCTTTCTGATAATAGGCCCACACTGTATCATACAATTGCAGGTCTTTCTTAAAGGGACACTGAGTTAAAAACCATATTTAAAAAGATTTATTTACTGGGATTACTCACAGCTTTCTTGATCCAAGAAGCTGAATGTAATATAATTTATCACTATGGTTGTGTAGAGTTGGCTTGGGTACTAAAAATAAACTAGTTCAGTTTTGCTCTAGATAATTTTACTTTTTGGTTCATGTGCATCAATATAATCTGGAATGTAATTTTTAAAGTCTTTTAACTGAACGAAAAAATCTTTAATTTTTGTTTTAGGTGTCATTAAACCTCTTGATTAGGAACAATTTTTTTTTCTGGCAATGTTATAGTACCTGAGCAAGTTCCTTTGAAGATTTCAATTGTAATATTTTTTGTACTTTTTAAAATGTTTCCTAGTAAA
Organism: Gopherus flavomarginatus; assembly: GCF_025201925.1. NCBI lineage: Eukaryota > Metazoa > Chordata > Testudines > Testudinidae > Gopherus > Gopherus flavomarginatus. The sequence continues at coordinate 21,113,441 of NC_066618.1, forward strand.
TAAATTTGTGCATGCATGATATCAAAGAGCCTGCAAACACACTACTGGTAGTGTTTACTTTCATGCTTAGACCCATTGACTTCAATAGGACTAGTCATACTAGTTGTGTATTTGTTTGCAGGATCAGCTATTATCCGTGCAGATTTAGAATTGGATGACCAGCTGGTTTATTTTCATTTTTTGTCTTCCTACAAAGCACACTAGTACCCTGGCTTTTGAGACCCTTTGAATATCACTGTTAGTTTCAGTTTTCATTTAACTATTTCAATAAGTTTCTAGGCCTCTTCATTTGAAAGATAGTCTTCAAACTGAAAACTGATTGTCAGGGTTGAGAGTTGAAGAAAAATCCCCATAATATTCTTAGTTACTTGTGGACTACCTTCTCCACCTACTCCAGAGCTTGTTTTTGAGGTCTAAAAGGCTTGCAGCTACAGAACCTCTGATTTGGGGGAGGAAGAGTTGGTTTGGGAAGTGATGGGCCAAAGAATCACTTTGCTGACCTGCTGCAAAAATCTTTAGGCTGTCCTTGATTTCAGCTAAAAACTGCTTTAAATACTTTGGATTAATTATAGTCAGACCTACAGTACTGGCCAGTTGTCAAGGTTGGTCAACTTTTACCCTCAACAGAAACTTAGGTCCTAAATCTGCAACTGCATCCATGTTGGCAGATCCCTTCCCTGTATGGAATCCCATTGAAGGCAAGGGACTTTGCATGAGAGTAGGAATCTGCCCATGAGAGCTCTTAGCAGAGTAATGACATTTTGTAATGTTAAAAGGGATACTGTCAATACAAGCTTATCTCAAAATGTAGAATTTGTAAAACAAACTTTCATCAAACTTAAGCCCATTAAATAGTATCATAATTAAAAAAAAACAACAACAAATCCAACACCTGTTTTAAAATATATATTCCCCTGTAGTGTTTGTGACTCAGATATTTCAGTACCACAAAACTGAAAGTGAAATGGACTTCATTGATATTTTATTTATTTATTAAATTGATACTTGGAGAAATGAGGAGTTAACAAAGCTTAAATAGTGTCAAGTAAATTGGACTTTTAAAATTCTTTCAATTTGAATAATTTGAGGCTTTTAATAATGAACTAAGAAATTTGTTCACATAATATTGGTATGACTTCCATTGACAATATCACTTTAAGAATGAGGATTCTTGTATTTTTTTATAGGAGGTACACTGATAGGATCTAGAGAAAGAACTTAGCTTGCATAATATAGACTGCACATGGAATGACTCACTAGGAAATAAACAGAAATTAGTGAGCTAAACAGTAGGATTTAGGGCCCCAGTACTGCAGTGAGATCTGAACAGGCACAGGGCTCTGCTGGTATAGATTTTATTGTGGGATCTGGATTTACAATTATATACATCTGTAAGAATTATAGAATTGTGGGATCTGTTTGAATGAAAAAAAAGTGATATGTGACACAACTGCATATTGACTAAAAACTTTTCATCTTTTCTTTCAAAAAGGAAGTCTTAACCTAATTTTATTTAAAGGTTTTCATTATATCTATTTTTTCTTAGAAATGCATTTTACAAGAAACAAAATATTTTATATTGCATTTATAACTGTACACCAGATCACTATTAAATGACTGGCTCCTAGGGCTTTAGATTATGTGATTAAAATTTGTGTTTTGGGTGTTGGTACCCTGGGAAAGAATTATACTGCTTTATTGTATCTGCAAACGATACAGCATTGGCAGACCCTTATGCAGAGGTGGCGTCCAGACTCCAAACTGGTATACCTCTACTCCGCTATAACGCGGTCATGGGGAGCCAAAAATCCCTACTGCGTTATAGCTGAAACCCTATTATATTGGAATAGGGGTGGCAGGGCTCCGGCGGTGATTTAAAGAGCTCCGGGGTCCAGCCGCTGCGAGGAGCCCCAGGCCCTTTAAATCTCCGGTGGAGCCCCGCTGCCACAGCCCCGGGATAGGGGAGGCAGGGCTTGAGTCGTGATTTAAAGGGCCCGGGGCTCTCCCCAGCAACTGGAGCCCCAAGCCCTTTAAATCACCGGCAAGCCCCGCTGCCGCAGCTCTGGGGTAGCAGTGGCAGGGCTCCAGTGTTGATTTAAAGGGCCCGGGGCTCCCTGCAGCAGCCGGAGCCCTGGACCCTTTAGAGCGCCACCAGAGCCCCGCTGCTACTGCACTATACGCAATCCCGTGTTATATTAGGTCGCATTATAGCAGAGTGGATGTGTAAGGTTTTGCCCATACCGATACTTCTGAAGTACCGAGGCCTAAGTTTTACAGTAGACTACACTGTTTCCACTGCATAGATTTGGATTTCAGAGATAATGCTGTTCAAGTATTCTTATCTCACCAGGGAAACCTTCAAAACAATTTATAAATACATATATTTTCTGGGGGGTTTCTTCCTTCTACTTCATAAGGAATTTTCCTCATCTTTAAATTGAAGCTACAAATTATGAAGTGATAGTTAAGGTTGCAGAAGATATTCCATTCTAACCTGTTGTTATTAATCCTTTGGTACTTTTTCAAAATTTGGGCTGAAATTTCTAATCTTAAAGGTGAACTTTTTTCTGTACATTTCAGAAAAATTGAACAAGACACTTAGTTATCAGGCAGTGGAAAACATACATCTTTCCAGTTTTGATATAATATATCAAATAACATGCTGCTAAAAATTATCACCTGTTTATTTATAATACAGTAGAGCCTGAGGCTCAAGTCAGGTCAGGGCCCCATTGCTTTACAGACATGTAGTAAAGATAGTCCCAACCCCAAAGAGTTACAGACTTAAGTTCAGATTGGTAAACAGGTCCATGTGGATCAATCATCATGTCCTTGTGGAGTCTGTGAAGTCCGTGGAGCTTTACATGACATCAAAGTTGTATGGGTGGATGAACTTGTAGCAAAGTTTCTTTATAAATGAAGGATTAAGGTCTAAGTTTAAGTTTGCAAGCAACTGGGAAATACGTATTACTCTCCGAAGAGCTGGTAATAGTGCTAATATCCTAGGGTAGAATCCTGGCCTCACTGAAGTCAATGACAAAACTCCCACGGACTTCAGTAGGACCAGGATCTTATTCGCATCTCTTTGACCTTTTTAGATCCATGAACCCATAAAGTCAAGTCTTAGGATTGGTGAAATCATTTTTTACATTACAGAGGAGCAAAATGAGGAGAAGGAAACGTTTCTAATTTTGAGTTTTCTTGTTTATTATGTATTGATGTTTCTGATGGTCACTCAATAACATGTTTTAGAAAACAGAAGTATATCTTCAATTGATATCTTACACTGTGGATTTGATTTAAATCAAATTGATATAAATCATGATTTAAATCACTAGTCAGGAAGACTCGATTTAATCGTGGATTTCTACATAAAAGTGCATTCTAGAATATGCTGCTCAAACAGTTTCACTTTTGTTTCTACTGCCTTTCTCTCCCTTCTCACATTTATCTCCAGACTTCTCCTTGTCCAGATCTATTCCACCCTTGACCAATCTTCTATTCATTGAACTTTTTGAAACTTTGCACTTTTAGAGTGAGGTAAGGGATTGACTCTGTGTATACACATTTGCAGAGGGACAATAGGGTTGAGGTCTGTTATTTCTCACTTCTATATATTATTTATTTGAAAACATTTTTGCTGTTAACAAACATGTTATCTCTGGAGACACAAATCCACAGTTTGAGAACTGCAAAACTAAGCATCTCTGATGGTAACTTCTAGACTGAGCACTTAGTCCCATTGAGTAGATAGAAAAATTAATCTAAGTAATCTATACAGAAGCCCCTGGAACCCCATAAGATTGGGTCCATAATCAATGAACTATTGGAACTCAATTACAAAACTTTTCTTAAATATTACTTAAATATATTGTCTCATACTATAGAATTAGAATTTATAATCCGTAGTCCATGATGAGATGTCTTTGAGCTATAATGTGTCATAATTAAAACTATCTTTAGGTTTTTTCTCAAAAAGCATTTTATAAAAAAATACAATTTAAATTCTGATTTTTTAAAATTTTGTTTTAAAAAATCATTGATTTTTATCCACCTTGGTATCTTACTTAATACACCAATGAAACTGCAAGCTTTCCCTTATGTATAATGCAGTACAGCCAGTTTTTTAAATTATTGGCTTGCCATATCTAGGGTTTAAAATGTAATTGGTGAACCTTGCAAAGGCTTTACACTCAACTTCATGGCTCTATGTAATGCAATAACTTTTGAACGCCGTGTCTAATCAATTCCAAAATTTTAGGGAATGTTCTCAGAACCAGTGGACAGAACCTTATTGATTTTAGGAAAAAATGAAACTGAAAGAGGAAAAATGGAGCACAGATGGAGCCCCTGCCATCTGAATAGCACAGCCACATCTTTAGGCACTCTGCAATTGTCTATAGATCAAACAACTGGTTGATGGCACCAGTAATGCTTCCCAGCATAGCAACTTCCCCCATTTCATCTTGGCTTATTCTCCTAATAGAGTTTAACTTGTCAACACCCTGAATGTCTTATGTCCCAAACAGAAAGAAGAATAATGACAGGAGGATGTGTGGGGAATTAGGGCGTGCACACAATCCCTGGCAGCAGCAAAGAATCCTGTGGCACCTTATAGACTAACAGACGTTTTGGAGCATGAGCTTTCGTGGGTGAATACATGCATCTGAGGAAGTGGGTATTCACCCACGAAAGCTCATGCTCCAAAACGTCTGTTAGTCTATAAGGTGCCACAGGATTCTTTGCTGCTTTTACAGATCCAGACTAACACGGCTACCATCTGATACTTGAATCCCTGGCAGGTGGGAGATTGGGGGACCCTGGTATAGGAAGGGAGGGATAGGGGCATACAGACCTTCTAGTACGGGTGAAAGTATGATTGAGGGGCAGACAAACCCCTGGGCTTGGGGAGGAATAGGGGCACACAGAACTCCTGTCCAGGAGAGACTGAAGGGAGTTTTTGAAAAAGAAGGGGTAGAGAGAGTGACAGACAGAGTTTTGAGGGAGTTGTGGTTGTGTGTAGTAAGTATGGCCTACAGAAACTGCAAACTGTTATCCCCGGTATTGTAAATGTTACTTTAAAAAAGTGTCTCTTCCAGTATAATCACTGATTTTCATGCCATGAGCCTTTCTTTTTATAATATGCTCTGTGTCCTCTACCTGCTTCCTTCACTTCTCTGTTTCTCTCCTCTCTCCTTCAGATTTCTTGCCTGTGTCATTGTCTTCATCTGCTCTTCTGTTTTGTCTGTTCCATTTTATCTTTGCATATCTATTTTTTGTCATCTTGCTTCTGTCTTTGTCCTTGTGCTTTCTGTACCTTTCTTCTGCTTAGCTCTGCTCCGCATATCTGCTTCCTGTGCTTGATAGTGAAATGTCTGAAGCTACTGTCTGCTTTCACTTCAAAATGTGGTACTCTTTCATGCTGTACTTACCTGCCTCTAGGACTGCATCATATCAGGTTTTTGATTTTTTTTTCGCTGGTACAACAGCCACTTGTGTGGTCATAGAGGGCTTCTGAAACAATACTTTCCCAGGCTCAGTATACTGCATCTGGGGAGCCTGCAAAAATGGCTACTGGCAACCTTTGCTGCAGGGGAGAGTGGCCTCACCTCTGACTCTCCATTGGAAGAAAGAATGGGTGGAACAGAGATTATTATTTATTAAGTGCTGACTTTGTTCTCCATGCTGTGTGAAACACACAGATGCAGTCCATGCCTTAACTGTGAAGAAGAACTGCCAGCTGGCCTGTCTCTCTACTTACCTTTTTTAGGGTGCAGTGGAAAATCCATGTCTCTGCACAACTTCCTTCAGTAATGATATGCAGTGTATGATAAATAATATGTAAGAACAATCCCTCTAAAGATAGCAGTGCAAACTGGTGGCATGCAAGAGAGGACAGGAATGCTGTTTTCCTGATTTTGTTTTTCACTCAATAGTTGCAATGATGGAGATTTAAACTGCACATATTTGGTAATGGTGAAGGGTTCAAGGGTTTCTTTTATTCATAAGTCACAGAGATCTTTACGGTTGCCTGCCTCTTTTTCTGGCTTCCTTACATTCTTCTCTCCCCAGGTTTATGCCTCCGCTCTCCTCTACTGCATCTGCATCTCTTCTTATCTTCCTGCTTGGGCCATACCCCGCCTAAAGACTCTTTAATTTAGATCTAAGGGACCAAGGCAGGAACTGCAGCTACACGCCCCCTGCATCTGTACCCTCCGAATGTGGAGCAAACATGAGAAGTATGTGCTGCAATTAAGAAGTGGCTGGCTGGCTCGCTGTCCAGCAAGGGAGTGAGGTGGCAGCAGCCACGTCTGATAGATGCTCAGAAACAGCAGCAATGAGGCAGAAAAGCAGGGAGGTAGCATGACAGGGAGATGATTTTGGAGCCCACTGCAGTGTTAAAACCTAGGTGACTGTCCAATGTGCCAGTATCTCAGGCCACTGCTGCATGCCAGAGGAGGGAGTTAAAAACATCATCTAATAGCTGTCAGGAAACTAGTTGACACCTTAGATGAAAGAAGCCAAATATGACTCAGCACCAGTAATGAGATTGCAGAAATCCACAGTTATTAGTTTCTGACTGACTGATTCTGTTGTCTACTGTGATAGATTTTGTAACTGCTAGTGAAACTTCCTCTATTCTGTTCTTCCTCCGGTGTGGTAATTCTAAATGCAAAAGCAAAGAAATATAACTAGATAGATAAAGATGCACTTGAAATACAAATAATTACTGAGATTTTCCCCCAGAATTGTTACTCGTAGAGCATACGTGTTAAGTCAGCTACTCCAATTCTAACAGGTCTTTGTTTACTGCTTCTTTATGGAGTCAAATTTTTTAAAATGTCTTAAGTGATGAGTTTTCTACCACTTGCCTTGAGTGGTTATTTCACAGCTAAGTAGATCCCACTGTCAAAAAGATTTTTCTGATTTTCATTATAAGTGTACCCTTTAATCGTAGTTATAATTCCATTATATTGATGTTTAAAACTCAAATAAATGGATATTTGTCTCCCTTCTCCTTTGGTTATTGGTTAGACAGGCTGTATACATCTAATTGTTCTATTTGTTCTCTGAAAGTTAGTTTGTCCATGATATCTAGTTTATACAATACTCTCAAAATTAAAGGGTATTTGAATACTGTAACTTGAAGTATTTATACAATATTAGATCAAGAGCATTAATTTTATTTTTATAAGTATATCAGTTTAGACAAGTGTTCACTCAGGTGTGAGGAAATGGACTATTAACATGGCAGTCCACTAATCATTAGTTTACTGAAACTGAAAGGGCCACAAAGGGAGGAGTGGGGGGAAGCAGACTATAAGGAGAATATGGTTTTGGGCCTCCACTCCCTCTTCCCATTTTTTCCTGTCCATGTATCTCTTTTCAACCCATTTTTCATGTACTGCGGCTGTCTCTTTCCCATCTCCCTCTGTTCATCCCTCACCCACTCACATTCATCTTTAGCCAGATATGTCTTCCTTTTTCTGTTTCTCTCCTGTTTTTCCCTCCAGCCCTGAAATGTGCACATGTTTCAGAGCAGGACCGTTTTCTTATTGGTTCTGTCTGCAGAGTGAAACAGGTAAAGCAAGTACGTGGTGTCCCTTGTATTGTGTTTCTGTGCAGGAGTTTGATACTCAGAATGTTTCATCAAATGCCAAAGCTCGTAGTCCACTGGGTATCAATTGCTAGAAAAGAGGTAATCTGTAAGGGTATATCCTGAACACTCAAGTTATCAGTTAATTCATACTTGCTATCAAAATTACCCTTTTATATATTTAATTCATGGCATATTATTAATTTCAGTTGTTTTTTACATGATATAGTCAGAAATTTACCGTGCCAGTGTGAGAGGCCTCCTTTCTAGTTGCATGGTGGCTTTTTTTTTTTTAAATCTAAGATCTTTTTATTATCTTTTTTTATTGTGTGGAATAATATGCGGAAACAGTTCTCTTTTAGAGACCAATGACTGTAATGGTGTCTTTGAAAATTAAAATACTGTCTTTAGAGGAATAGGTGGTCAGATTGGCAGAGACCCTGTGGGTTTTTTGCCTTCCTCTGCAATGTGGGTCCTGGGTCACTTGCTGGTTTGAACTAGAGTAAATGGTAGAATCTCTAACTTGATGTTTTAAAACCAGGATTTGAGGACTTCTGTAACTCATCCAGAGGTTATGGGCCTATTACAAGATTGGGTGGGTGAGGTTTTGTGGCCTGCGATGTGCAGGAAGTCAGACCAGATAATCCTGATGGTTGTTTCTGGCTTTGAAAACTATGAGTCTAGAGCAGGGGAGGGCAAACTATTTCCCGTGGGCTGGATGCCTGCCCTGGCCTTGCGCTGCTCCTGGAAGTGGCCAGCACCACGTCCCTGCTGCTCTTGGGGGAGGGAGGATGCAGAGGGCTCGTGTGCTGCCCTTGCCTGCAGGCACCATTGCCTGCAACTCCCATTGGCTAAGAATGGGGAACTACAGCTTTCAACTCCCATTGTTTGCCATGTGAGTTGAGTGCTCTGCACATCATAGGTTCAGATAGTTAATTCCTTTTGAACCAATATAGATACATCTATACTGGGGTTGCGGGGGTTTATATAAGGATGTCAAAATATCCTTGCACACAATATGTTGAGACAATTTGTTGACATCTTGCTTCTCACACCATGTTTTGTGGAGATGGAGGAAGCCTAATGATTTTGTGATTAAGGCAAAAGATTGGGGGCTTGGCTACACTCAAAACTCCAAAGCGCTGTGGGAAGGCTCCCGCGGCAGCACTTTGAAGTGCGAGTGTGGTCGCGGCGCCAGCACTGGGAGAGAGCTCTCCCAGCGCTGGGGCACTGTTTACAATGGTGCTTTACAGCGCTGTAACTTGCTGTGCTCGGGGATGTTTTTTCACACCACTGAGGTGAGAAAGTTGCGGCGCTGTAAAGTGCCAGTGTAGCAAAGACCTGGGACTCAAGTCTCCTGGTTTTGTCACAGACCTTGGAAAAGTCACTTTGTTCCCAAGCCAGGTACTAAGCATATGCATAACGTTCTTAAAGTTACACACGTTGTTAAGTCCTTTGCTGGACTGGGTAATTAGTCTCTCTGCCTCAGGTTTCCATCCGTAAAATAGGGATAGTATTTCCCTAACTTACAGGGAGGTGTTCTGAGTATAAATTTGTTAATGTTTGTGAACTTTCAGATGGATGGTGATGGGGGCCATATAAGTAACAAATGGCTAGGCAGAAGTAGATAGTTAATACCAAATGTAATTAATTGCATCAGATCTGGGCCCATAACAGCGAAAATGCTAATAGGTCACTTTTCTGCCTTTTCTTGAACATGGACTGTATTCTGTACTGTGAACCATTTAAAAATATGTATTACTTTATACAAATACCTGAACTTTTGAGTGAAAACACTGCGGCAGCTTTTTTTTGTCCCCTTCTAGGAAGAAAAGGCTTCTCTTCTGCATCGTACCCAGGAAGAAAGGCGTAAACGAGAGGTAAAATAGAGATAGTGTCATGGAAAACAACAGGTTGCATGTACACTGTAATTTTTTTCAACCTGATGATAGTTACACTTTGAAATCTTGTACTTTAGTAGAGTTTTACTTGAAATTATTCTATAGGGTGTGTTTTTCCAGTTTGTGAACTTTCTATGTACATTTTGTTCTTCCATATATCGGAATCAACAGAAGCATTTAAACTTCCCCCCTGGATTTCCGCGATATGAACATTCTTCTATAAGAACTACTTAAAAGGAGTATTTAGTATCTGATGCAATGTCCATGGAAATCAATGGGAGTTTTGCCAATGACTTCAATGAGCATTGGATCAGGCCTTAATGGAAAAAGGAATTTATGTGGCCAGGAATTTTCTCCTTATGCCTCCCTCATCCCTGATTCTTCCGGACTGGGACTCAGGAGACCTAGATTCTATACCAGACTCTGCCACTGGCCTCTTCCCTTTTCTGCGCCTCAGTTTCCCCATCTGTGGAAAGAGAATGATACTGACCTCCTTTGTAAAGTACTTTGAAATCTACTGATGAGAAATGCCCTATGAGGACTAGGGACGACGATGATGATGCTTGAGCCTGCAGTTAAATCATTATCATGTGTTGGTAACATTAGTCTGCTGCCATAATTACTCCAAAATCACTTATGAAAAGAATGTAAAGGGAACAGGGAAAATACCATTTTCCAAACATAGTTGTCTTTAATGAACAAACTTGGCAATAAAATGATACCAAGTAAGTGGAAAGTGAAAGGATTCATTTTTGTTTGACCTTCTCTGTTTTTAAAAGGGGTGAAAATACTCCTTTAAGTTTAGATAATTGGTCTCAGACAACAGTGTGTACCTGAATAGTTTCATGCTGATAAAGAACATAAACAAGAACATTTGACTAATAAACCTGTGCTTTCGTTTTTTGCGAGATAGCTAACAAGTTTTGTTGTAATTCACTATTTTTTATATTAGTTACTGGGTTTTGAGATATAAAAGGATCTGATTTTTAAGTTGGGTGTACCATTATGTACTGAATTTACACATGCAATTTGGTATTTTGTATCTTAAATTACTACTCCCATTTATGATATTCCAATCCTTACCAACATGTAAAAGTACTATTCTGTGTTTCAGAAACTTTTTGCTGAGTGACAAGTAGCTAACACACTCATTCAGCTTCTAATACTTGCATCAGAAACAAAGCACCATGTATGGGTATATAATAGGCATATACTTTGTGTATGTATCACACAAATCTGTGTATAATGTATATATCCACTAGGGCTGTCGATCAATTGCAGTTAACTCACCGGATTAACTCAAAAAATTAATCGTGATTAATCACACTGTTAAACAGTAGAATGCCAATTGAAAATTATTAAATATTTGTGAATGTTTTTCTACGTTTTCAAATATATTCTCACTACCCCCATTGGCCGGGAACAGCCAACCGTGGCCACTGGGAGCTGCGGGTTGCTGTGCAAATGTAAACAAAGGGTCTGACAGCCCTCTAGTGGATTACCCTGATGGGCCGCAAGTTGACCACCACTAATCTAAAGGTTTACATTGTTTTATTTTTGAATGCAGATTTTTTTGTACATAATTCTACATTTGAATTTTCAGTTTTCACGATAAAGAGATCGCATTACAATACTTGTATGAGGTGAATTAAAAAAACTCTTTTGTTTTTTACAGTACAAATATTTTAATCAAAAATAAATATAAAACAAGCACTGTACACTTTCTATTCTGTGTAGTAATTGAAATCAGTACATTTTCAAATGTAGAAAACATCCAAAAAATTTAAATAAATGGTATTGTATTGTTTAACAGCGTGATTAATCGCATGATTAATCGCTATTAATTTTTTATTGCACCATTAATTTTTATCGCACGATTAATTGCGATTAATTTTTTTAATCACTTGACAGCCCTAATCTCCACATGTATTAGTTTTACAGTATGAAAGAAAAGCCCCTTTTTAGAAGAGAGTTTTTTCTTTAAAAGAATGAGTCCTTTGAGAATAAAATCAGTAATGGCTTTGAAAAAATGCATGCAGTGAAATCTCAGTAGTGGCCTCAGACTTCAAACTCACAATTATGGGTCCCTAATTGATAATTATGTATCCTAGGATGAAACCCATACCTACAGAGAGGGAAAATATATCTGCCTTGCTGCATAATTTCACCCTCTGATATTATGGAGAGGTGGTGCATCTCCATAGTTGAGGTTGATAATTTTTCCTAATTTTGCCCTTCCATCCATTAAAATTTTAAAATCTTTGATATTTCAAATTTTGTGTTTTGGTCTGGGGCTGGCACGGAATTAATTTGCTTAAATCTTGGAATAGTCAAACAATCTGTTTGGGGACCTGGGATTCAAAAACATACTGCAGATGTTGGATCGTGTTTCTGAAATTCTTTTAATGCTTTTTTGACACCTCATCTCAAAAATGGCTTGTCTTGGAAAACAGGACAAAGGCATATTTGGTAAATTAATCACTGGTTAATTAGGATAATAAGAATGGCTTGTATGTCTACAGCAAACTTTTAAATAGTATCAAATGTCACATGGAGACTTTAGCCTTTCGTTTTTTTTTCTTGTTTGTAAAAATGGAAGTGGGTTTGTCACAGTGATTTAAAACAGAAAGGAAAAATGTTAACCTGTCCCCAAGTAACCTTCACTGATTTTGCTGTTGCCCGATTTCCCTACTTCCCCTGTCCTCAGCCATTGCCTTTGAGAGTTCCTTGCCCAATTATCTGCAGTTTTATCCTCCTCTCTCCCCAATAATGCATCCTACCAAATAGTACAGGTATGAATGGAAATGTAATCTGTGTGCACTTTCCTCAGATATTTCTTATCACCTTAATTGGCTGTGCTAGCAGTAGAAACTATTGAACTACTTCTCTAGTATCTGAGCCAGCTTGGCTTTATGCTTAATTCTTTTTGCAGAAATTAAGTCTCTTTAAGGAAATGATACTTTTAAGACATTCCTGGGCACTGAGAAGGCTCCATAAAATGTTCCTCATTTTGTCTAATTTTTGTGGGAAGAGAGAGTGTCTTTCCCTATCTCCATGCCATTTCCCTGGGTCTGAAGCACCAGATCTCATCTTCCTCTCAGAAGCATAGGATCCATTTAGATGGATTAAGACTACACCAAGAGTATACCCAACTGATATCATCTATTTCTTATCCTAACAGAAACAACCCTAAAAGCCCCTGAACTTTGGCTAATCGCTTGGGTCAAAGGGTAAATATAACATAAGAATGGCCCTATGGGTTAGACCAAAGGTCCATCTAGCCCAATATCCTGTCTTCCGACAGTGGCCCAGTGCCAGGTGCTCCAGAGGGAATGAACAGAACAGGTAATCATCAAGTGATCCATCACCTGTCTCATTCCAGCTTCTGGCAAACAGAGGCTAGGGACACCATTCCTGCCCATCTTAGCTAATAGCCATTGATGGACCTATCCTCCATGAATTTATCTAGTTCTTTTTTGAACCCTGTTATGCTCTTGGTCTTCACAACATCCTCTGGCAAGGATTTCCACAGGTTAACTGTGCATGCGTGAAAAAATACTTCCTTTTATTTATTTTAAACCTGCTGGCTGTTCATTTGGTGACCCCTAGTTCTTGTGTTATGAGAAGTAGTAAACAACTCTTCCTTATCTACTTTCTCTACACCATTCATGATTTTATAGACTTCAATCATATCTCCCCTTAGCTGTCTCTTTTCCAAGCTGAAAAATCCCGGTCTAATTAATCTCTTATCATACAGAAACGGTTCCATACCCCTAATAACTTTTGTTGCCCTTTTCTGAACCTTTTCCAATTCCATTATATCTTTTTTGAGATGGGGCGACCACGTCTGCACACAGTATTTAAGATGTGGGCATACCATGGATTTATATAGAGGCAACATGATATTTTCTGTTCTATTAAAAAAGGGATAGATAATTATTCCCAACGTGCTGTTTGCTTTTTTGACTGCTGCTGCACATTGAGTGGATGTTTTCAGAGAACTATCCCCAATGACTCCAAGATCTTTCTTGAGTGGTAACAGCTAATTTAGACCCTATCATTTTATATGTATAGCTGGGATTATGCTTTCCAATGTGCATTATTTTGCATTTATCAACATTAAATTTCATCTGCCATTTTGTTGCCCAGTCACCCAGTTTTGAGAGATCCTTTTGTAGCTCTTTGCAGTCTGCCTGGGTCTTAACAATCTTTAGTAATTTCATATCATCTGCAAACTTTGCCACTTCATTGTTTGCCCCTTTTTCCAGATCTTTTTTGAACATGTTGAATAGGACTGGTCCCAGAACAGATCCCTGGGGGACACCACTATTTACCTCTTTCCATTATGAAAACTAACCATTTATACCTACCCTTTGTTTCCTATCTTTTAACCATTTACCAGTCCATGAGAGGACCTTCCCTCTTATCCCGTGGCAGCTTACTTTGCATAAGAGGTTTTGGTGAGGTACCTTGTCAAAGGCTTTCTGAAAATCTAAGTACACTATATCCACTGGATCTCCTTGGTCCATGTGCTTGTTGACCCTCTCTAAGAATTCTAGTAGATTAGTAAGGCATGATTTCACTTTACTAAAACCATGTTGACTCTTCCTCAACAAATGATGTTCATCTATATGTCTGACAATATTGTTCTTTATTATAGTTTCAACCAATTTGCCTGTTACTAAGGTCAGGCTTACAGGCCTGTAATTGCTGGGATCACCTCTGGAGCCCTTTTAAAAAATTGGTGTCACATTAGCTATTCTTTAGTCATCTGGTACAGAAGCTGATTTAAATGATAGGTTACAGACTACAGTTAGTAGTTCTTCAGTTTCACATTTGAGTCCCTTCAGAACTCTTGGGTAAATAACATCTGGTCCTGGTGACTATTGCTGTTTTAATTTATCAATTTGTTCCAAAACCTCCTCTGATACCTCAATCTGGGACAGTTCCTCAGATCTGTCACCTAAAATGAATGGCTCAGGTTTGGCAATCTCCCTCACATCCTCAGCTGTGAAGACCGATACAAAGAATTCATTTAGTTTCTCTCCAGTGACCTTATTGTCCTTGAGTGCTCCGTTAGCACCTCGATTGTCCAGTGGCCCCACTGGTTGCTTAGCAGACTTCCTGCTTCTGATGTACGTAAACAAACATTTGCTATTACTTTTTGAGTCTTTGGCTAGCTATTCCTCAAATTCTTTTTTGGCCTTCCTAATTGTATTTTTACACTTCATTTGCCAGTAAGAAGTATATCAGATTTGAATCAGTCATTGAAAAGTGTGGTGTTAAAACACTATGTTTAATGAGATATGAAAACTCCTGTTCTGTTCTTGAAATGTTATCTATTACTAAAAATTGCTTATCCTGCTTTAAATTTACATTGCCTTTACAAACAAAAAGAACTTCTTCCTGGCAAGACTAAATTGTGTATATGTGTTTGTTACTGATGTTTAAGTCACAGACACCTTTCTCTTATTTTGATAAAGATATATTTAATTTTCATAAATACGCAAACGTACAGAAAAAGCAAATTGGATAGAGTATACAAAAAACAAAAATACCTTTGAATACAGATATATATGATAAAATAATAGAAACAAGATTCAGTTCTGCATCCTGTATTTTTGACTGCCTTATTTCTTTCTTTTTATAGGAAGAAAGACGAAGGCTGAAAAATGCAATAATCATCCAGTCCTTCGTACGGGGGTACAAGGCCAGAAAGTATCAAGTAGGTATTTTTCTCATCAATTGAGAGAGAGATTGTGATAAAATAAATGTGTAAAACAATTTAATTGAAACGGTGGTTTCTTAATACTATAGTCCTTGCCATTTCTGTTGAGAAACTTTGATATTGCTAGCTTCCTTTGGTAAGCATGGTTCAAACCCATATAAGAATAATGAAAAGCAAGAGTTTGTTTTATTCTCAGTTTGGCCTTATTTTTAAAGGGCATTGTTGAGCATTGACTTCAATGGGAATATTCATGTTTTCAAAGTTAAACACATGCATAAGGGCATTGCTGGACCATGTTCTTGAAGATCCCATTTACATGAAGAGAATCTGGGATTGTTTAGCACCTCTGAAAATTGAACCAAATGTTTCAGGTGATTGAAATAGCATTTCTAGTGTGTGGTACACAAACATGATTCTTCGTATAATTTAGGTGATAGGTTGGTTTTGAAGGGACTTCTTTAAGACAGCCCTGGGTTAGTTATTCTGCAAAATGGTTGTTTGTTTATGGACTGGTTAACAGAGTGGGCTGGATCAAAACAAGTTTATATTAAATAGTATTATTTCTTAACATGGATCTTCAGGACAAATTGTAAACCAAGAATCAGCATAATGCTGTTGAGGGGATTTGTATAACTTGGACTCTTAACAAATATGTAAGATCAGAATACTACCTACATTTTACCTATCATTAAGATGGAAACTCAAAACAATTAGCTTAAAATCCTGCATTTATATTTTAATGTGTTATCAGAACATAATTTTAATTTATTTTTAACTTTTAAGTATTCCATCCAAAGAAGTGAATTTGATCGCTGTGCTAATCTGGCACAATCTGGAGGAACTGTCTCCATTACCAGTGGAGCTAATCTGACCCTTTTAGTACGTCAACTTCTATTTTTTTATAGACAGAAAGAGGATTCTAAGCGTTTGGTGAGTGCCGGTACATATTTTACTCTATTGTAGTTAGTTTTATTTCTTGCATGTTTTTTAGTCACTTCATTACTAATTGCTTCATTCAGCAGAAATAAGTGGGTGACTGCAGAACAGGTTTAGTTATCCTTTTGATCCATTTGTGACTGATAGGGATAGCATGTCTGCAGAAGTCTAAATCCTGCAAGAAAGAAGGATTTAAACTTAAAAGTAAACGAATATGAAACTATTGTGACAGTTTTAAAATTTAAAATATACGAAGAATACATTTTTTCCTGGTTAGAAGTCTAGAGCTTTTTTCGTTTTAACTTCGTTTTAACTTTATTTTTCTTTTTTTCGTTTTAACTTCTAAAGATGGGATGAACATTTCTCATCTCTTAAAACTTTTCAAATGAGAAACCTCCTTCTTTCTCAGTGAAGAATATGCTAGTACATCTTAGTCTGTGTTTTGTAAAGTGCCTTGGGCATTTAGTGTGCCTGAATATATATAAGATAATGTATTAAATTGGTTCATTTGTAACATGCCATATAGACTGTTATATAAAACATAGACTAAGACAAGACATGGCTGCTTAGTCTGTTAGCCTAGCTTTGAGAATTTTAAAGGACTAATATAGATATTATTTTTATGCAACATTGCAGATTAGGCAGTGGGAGGGAGGGTATAAACTAGTTGACCCTGTAATTCTACACATTTACACAACTCTTTTGAAAGCCAATATGTTCAATAATAGGACTTTTTAACAAGTTCATACATTCTAGATTACAGTATATTCCCTTTTACCTTGCATCACCCTTGTTTATGTTCTTAGATAAGAGGGGTAGCCATTCCTGTTTTCCGAGTGGTCCACTAGTTATCCAATATCTAACCTAGTTCCATTTCCTCAGCAATTTCTTTAACCCTGTCATTTCTAAATTAGTAAGTCCTAGTGTACAGTTCACGCTGAATATTTACCTAAAAGCTGACCTTCTTAAAACCATAGCTGAAAATCATTGCTTTTTCTACAGTCCTAGCTCAAATGCTTTATCACCTTCTGCTTATGTTTTTCCCCACATGTATTACCAGAAAATTTTGCCTGTATAGGGGATCAGATAATACTTATTTTTAAAACTTGCTGCTAGACTATTTTTGATGTTAATAAGTCGGATTTCCTGGTCCATATCATTCAGACCAGTATTTAATTTTCTTACAAAATTTGTCAGTGTGTTCAAGGCATTCTTTTCTTATCCCAACAAATCGCTTAAGCAGCCATCATATCATTCATACCTCTTTCCTGTTGCAACAGTCTCACTGCCTTCTCATTCTATTCTACAGTGGTAGAATCTGAAATGTGAATAATATTTACTAATATATATAAATAATTAAAAATAGTCTATTATAAGGAACTGGTAATTAACCCCGACCTTTTCAGATGACATCAAGGTGTTTCATAGATTCAGAGAGGTTTAAGTCTGGAGGGATCATTAGATCATATAGTCTAACTTCCTGTATATCACAGGCTCTTAAATTTCACTCAGGTACCCTGTATTGAGCCCAATAATTCATGTTTGGCTAAAGCATGTCTTCCAGAAAGACATCCAGTCTTGATCTGAAGATTCCAAAAGATGGAGAATCCACCACTTCCTTTGTTAGTTTGTGCCATTGGTTAATTGCCCTCACCGTTAAAAAAAAATCTCTGCCTTATTTCTCATTTGACTTTGTCTAGCCTCAGCTTTCAGCCACTGGTTCTTGTTATGCCTTTTTTGCTCAATTAAAGAGCCCTTTATTATCCAGTATTTTCTCCCTGTGAAGGTACTTATGTAGTGAAATCAAGTCTTGGAAATATTTCCCATTGAAAGAATAACCTAATTACATTAACTTCAGAGGAAATGAGTAATTAATGAAGACATCAAAGAAAATGCCTAAAACATTTAAAAGAATCATAAAACTTTATCAGTAAATCCAAGCCAAGAAAAGAAAACAAGAAGAGAATTTCTAAATGTTGAGCACACTATTTGCCCTTGATATGTACTCTTTTGTAGTCAGTTTTTTTTTGGGGGCCATATTACGATGCTTCACACAAAATACTTTACATTTGAGGAGTTAGGGAAGAATAGTAAACTATTTTATGCATATTTTTAAATGTTCTGTTAAATATTTGAAAAAAAATTAAGCATTTTTAAATACAACTCTACCCTGATATAATGCGACCCGATATATTATGAATTCATATATAGCGCACTAAAGCACTGCTCCGGGGGGCCGGGCTGCGCACTCTGGCTGATCAAAGCAAGTTCGATATAATGTGGTTTCACCTATAACGCGGTAAGATTTTTTGGCTCTTGAGGACAGCGTTATATCGGGGTGGAGGTGTACTACACTTAAGATAATAGAGCAGTAAAGTGCTGTAAGTATGCATAACGAACATAGGAGTGTGGAACAAAATCTCTTCCCCCCCCCCCCAACTAGAAATTGGGATTGCCACATAAGAGGTTAATAAAATAAACTTTTTAATGTCGTTTACCTCATTGTAGATACAGGGTCAAATATAGGCAACCTGGGGCATACCAAGCACACCACAATAAGGGGCCTGCCATTGTTCTGTCTCTGCTCGGAGTGGTGGTGGCAGGGTATCTCCCTCCCCTCTCAGAGAGGTGGGGTAGCATTATGCGGTCCTCTTCTCCCCCTACCCTCCCAGCAGTAGGAGAGGCAACAAGGTGGTTGGGGGAAGTACCTATCTTAGCAGTTGAGAGGTATCCGCTTGGATGGATGTGTCAGATTTGCTGCTGTCACAGATCCTAGCAAGTGTCTCTCATGGCTGCTCTCTAGGATTGCTGAGAGGGATGTCCAAGCGTCTTCTGTTCTGGATCCCCAGGATGTGTCAAGCTTCTAGAATCTCAGCAGTCTGCATCATTGGGCCTTTCCTTGCCCTCTTTGGCATGTTTCCTCGACACTGATTCTCAGTCTGCTCCCCTTCTCAGAAATGGAGCTTCTCAGCCCATCTGCCTTTAGCTCCCAGGAGCAGCACTGAGCCCTGAATTACCCCAATTACTTAAACACACCCCTCTGCGAGAATTCCTTCCCAAAGTTAGGAAGCTTTTGGTTCCAGTTTAATTCAAGGACATGCAGCATTGTGAAGCAGTTAACACACACAGTGTTTATTTAATCACAGAAAGCCCAGGAGAGTACATATCGTACCAAAAATAAACATCTTAAACATAAGTGTCCCTCACTAGTTCACCCCTCTGCTATGAGTCTTGGGAGAACCATCTGGGCAGTGGTGGAGTCAGGTTTTGCACCTGGGGAGTGGGAGGAGGGCAGGAAAGAGGGATGGGTCATTGCTGGTGGGATGAAGAGCAAGCCTGCCCCCACACTCACCTGGCAGCAGCAGGTCCTGGCAGGCTGGGCCGACCTCTCCGCTCCACGTGTTGCAACTTATCACATGGGGTTGCAGAGTAGTGCGTTATTTCGGAGTGGTGACCAGGCCAAATTTGAGTGAGTGGCATTGTGACATGCACCGTGTCACAACATTAGGAGTGGGGAGTCAGGCCTAGCCTTTTGCAACAAGAAGCACTGCTGCTGTCTGAGTGCAGAGTGGGCTCACTCGTCAGCCCTGTGTGAAAATTCATGTCATACACATACTTTTGTCAGTTGCATAATATGCTTGAAAAGGTGCCACATGTACATCAATTAGTTCTGCCACTGCATTTGGGTCCAGGAAGGCAGGCAGGGAGTCCCCAGCCTCATAAGGTGTTGCATGCTTGGTTGTTTTTCCATCATGGACTGGAGAAAATGGCCCATGAGCAGAATAGCTTCTGTTCTTTTTAGAATCTCAGTCACCTGTGTCAGGTGACACTCTTGACAGCTTCCCCATTTTGAACACAAAACCCTGCCAGGTGATTTTGTTGTCAAGGTGACTTGCCTCCTGCTAATCCAGTTCTTCAGGGCAAGGACCAGTCTTTTGTCTAGAATGTATAGATTTCCAATGTATGAATGTATAAATTGGATACTTAGAATCAGCTACTTTCTGTATGTTTGTTTTTTCTACCAAGCTTTGGAATCTCAACCAACCATGGAGAAACAGACCATAGAGAAATCAAAAGACTGCACATTCAGAGTGGAGTTTGCAGACATATAGGGATCATAATCTCACACAGAGTTCATAAATTGTACAGACATATTCCCAAATTGTCACAGCTGCGCTCTTCTCACAACATCAGTCTTCTGCAGCCATGGTGGCGGGACCTCCTTGAGTAGTGGGTCTTGGCTGTATAGGGAAACTTACAGAGATATTGCTTCAGGCTGTCTGCAGTCTCAGGCAGACACCACTGATTATAATCAATTTTCATATTCAAGCTTTTCTTTGCAACATGAGGGCTAGAAACTACTTTTTAGATGAAAGTTACCTTTTGACATACTAACATAATCACGTGACTCCAGTAGCTGGAGACCCAGGCCTGGTTTTATTGTGCCAGTGGCTTAATCGAATCCTGATTAGAGAAATTTTTTATTAATGACTTGTCACATTCTCATTAGATAATTCACAGTGCTAAACTACATCTCATTTTATAACTTACTGTAAAATGGTATGCCAAGTGTAAAATGGTAGCCAAAATATGATATACTCACTCATACCTTTCTCCATGAATTGGCTTTAATGGGCCTTCTGGTAGAGTAAGGTGCTTTTTCAAAATGAATGAGGAAATCATGATCGGTTCATAATGAATAACAGCATTCATTTTTACAGAGTTTTTGATCAAATCTGTGCATTTTGCTTTTCCCAGATATGGATGTGTCAGAACTTAATTAAACAAAGTTCTCAGTTTGTTAAGCAGCTGGATGGTCCTGACAGACTTACTTGCTTATTCCAGATAAAAAGACTATTGGGCCTATGTTGCAGGTAAATCTTTTTCTTTCTCCCAACTAATATCTACATGATGTTCAGAAAACATGTATTCATATCACAAGATAA
Source organism: Gopherus flavomarginatus (assembly GCF_025201925.1). Lineage (NCBI taxonomy): Eukaryota > Metazoa > Chordata > Testudines > Testudinidae > Gopherus > Gopherus flavomarginatus. Next base: position 21,134,549 of record NC_066618.1, read on the forward strand.
AATATAGGAATTAAATGTGATTCTGTTTGTTTAGTAGAGAGGGTTTTTCATTGTTTGTTTGGTTTTTTTAATTCATGTTAGATATACAGGCTCCAATAAAGGAAAATCTTTCCTATTCAGCCCAGTAATTACACATGTGCTTATTTTCCATTGACTTCAAAAATTAAGCATGTGCTTGAGGGCTATCCACAATAGTGATGGATTTAAGCATGTGCTGAAGTATTTTCCTAAATTGGGGCCATTAGCAATAATTGTCCAAATCAGAACATTTCCTCAGAACTAATGACCGTTTGCGAAGAGCTGTGTGAATCATACCAGAATCCGCAGTTGGTCACGAAATGCCTTTTACTAACATGTTTATTGCTGTTTTATGACTAATATGGTTGTTTAAAATACTGTTTGTTCCCACTTTTATTTTGAATTTGGGGCATGATGTGCATGCAGGTCATTGAGTTCAGCAATGTGATAATTGCAGATAGTGATGTTGAGAGTGCCTTCATAGGGCCACAGGAAGTAAAGTCTACTGGGGCAGAGATAAGTAGCTGACGTGGATCTGGTAGAAGTAGCCCACTCTCCTCTTTGGAACCAAAAAGGTTATTCTTAACGTTGACGTGATAATGGTAGCCAGCTCCCTTCTCCAGAGTTACAAGGTCTTGTGAAGAAGATATTGTTTCCTGTTTCCTTGGAGTGCAGAGCCAACCGTGGAACTAGACATGTAGATATGTTTTGTCTTATGGTCTTAATTCAGTTAATATTAAGAGCATTTCTAGACAATGAATACCTAGTGTACTTGGATTTGATTAATTTTTCCATTCTTCTGGTAACTGTATACATACCATATACATAGTGGATTATGACATCAAAACTCTGTAAACTAGAATACAAGGTAGTTAAGACCTTTTCATTTCATGATATCACTGCATTAGAAGTGAAGTTTCACTGTAATTGGAATTGAAATTCATAGTTTTAAAATTTGAAATAATTTGGGATATTCTTTCTACTTTAGAAAATAAGTATTACTATATTGGAGTTCACTGTATATTTTACTGTATAAAATATTTGGACTAAAGACAGCTAAAATGTTGTTGCAATATGTAACCAAAAAGGTTTTTGATACTAATGTATATTTTCAGATAATATCTATATTTATATATCAGAAGTTTCAGTTCTGTCAATTCTCATGGATTCAATATTTGTGTATATTTCTCATACTTCTTAATATGTCCCTTGATAATGTAAAGTCTACCTTGGAAATAGAATTTAAAGTATACATTGTACTTGAGATTAGAAAGTAATGGGCTTATTTAAAATTGTTTATTTCCATGTGAGAAAATTGCTCAGTGTAAATAGTTATGTATCAGTTTCTACAATTGATTCAGTAGGAAGGTTAGCTTAAAAAAAAAACAAAAAATCAGGGAATAAATTCATGTGAATTGAAGCACCAAGATAAGTAATTGTAAAGAAAAAATAAAAGCTGATGTTATCTCCGTACATTTTCCCACTGTATTTCATAGACCAAAGATGGGCAAACTTTTTGGGCCAAGGGCCACATCTGGGAATAGACGTATGGCAGGCTATGAATACTCACAAAATTGGGGTTGGGGTGTGGGAGGGGCTGAGGTCTCTGGTTGGAGGTGTGGGATCTGGGATGTGGCCAGAAATGAGGAGTTCAGAGTGTGGGAGGGGGCTCTAGGCTGGGGCAGGAGGTGGGGTGAGGTGAGGGCTCCAGCTGGGGGTGCAGTCTCTGGGATGGGGCTAGGGATGAGGAGTTTAAGGTGTAGGAGGGTGCTCCAGGCTGGGACCGAGGGGTTCGGAGGGTGGGAGGGGGATCAGGGCTAGGGCAGGGGATTGGGGCGCAGGGAGAGGCTCAGGCTCCAAGCGGCACTTACCTCAGGCGGCTCCCAGAAGCAGTGGCATGTCCCTTCTCTGGCTCCTACGCGGAGGCGCAGCCAGGCATCTCTACATGCTGTCTTGTCCGCAGGCACCACCCCTGCAGCTCCCATTGGCTGCGGTTCAGAGCGGAGTCCACTGGCTGCCCCGATGCATAGAAGCCAGAGAAGAGACATATTTGCTGGGATGATTTAGTTGGGATTAGTCCTGCTTTGACCAGGGGGTTGGAGTAGATGACCTGAGGTCCCTTCCAACCCTGATATTCTATGACATGCCACTGCTTCTGGGAGCCATGTGGAATGTCCCCCCCCCGCTTCCCAGCTGGAGCTGGGCAAACCCCAGACTCTGCTCCCCAATGGCATCTCGAGGGCCGTATTAAAACAGCTGGTGAGCTGTTGGACCTTGAGAGATCTTTTAGTCCAGTTCCTGCACTCAAAGCAGGACTAAGTATTATCTAGACCATTCTCTGACAGTTGTTTGTCTAATCTATTCTTAAAAACCTCCAGTGACTGAGATTCCACAACATCCCTAGGTAATTTGTTCCAGTACCTAACTACTCTTAGACATTAGGAAAAACTTCCTAACTGTAACCTTAATCTCCCTTGTGGAAATTTTAAGCCCATTACTACTCTCCTTAGCCACTAAGAACAAGACAACAACTTATCACCCTCTTCTTTATAACAACTTTTTACATACTTGAAGACTGTTTTGTTCCCCCTCAGTTTTTTCTTTTCTCCACTAAAAACAAACCCATTTTTTTTCAATCTTCCCTCATAGGTCATGTTTTCTAGACCTTTAATAATTTTTGTTGCTCTCCTCTGAACTTTCTCCATTTTTGTTCTCATCGTTCCTGAAATGTGGTGCCCAGAACTGGACACAATACTCCAGTTTAGGCCTAATCAGCACAGAGTAGAGGGGAAGGATTACTTTTTGTGTCTTTCTTACAGTATTCCTGCTAATACATCCCAGAATGGTGTTCGCTTTTCTGAAACAGTGTTAAATTGTTAATTTTAGTTTGTGATCCACTACGACCCCCAGATCCCTCTCCACAGTACTCCTTTGTAGGCAGTCATTTGTCATTTTGTATATGTGCAACTGATTGTTTCTTCCTAAGTGGAGTACTTTGTTTGCATTTGTCCTTATTGAATTTCATCCTATTTACTTCAGACCATTTCTCCAGTTTGTTCAGATCATTTTGAATTTTAATCCCAACTTCCAAAGTACCTACAAGCCCTCCTAGCTTGGTATTGTCCATAAACGTTATAAGTGTGTCCTCTATGCCATTATCTAAGTCATTGATCAAGATTTTGAACAGAACTGGACCCAGAACTGATCCCTGCGGGACCTCACTAGATATGCCCTACCCAGTTTGACTGTGAACCATTGATAACTACTTTCTGGGAAGGGTTTTCCAACCAGTTATGCATCATTGGTATAGTAGTTCCATCTAGGTTGCATTTCCCCAGTTTGTTTATGAGAAGGTCATGGGAGACAGTATCAAAAGCTTTACTAAAGTCAGATCTACCGCTTCCCCCCTATCCACAATGCTTGTTACCCTGTCAGAGCTATTAGGTTCGTTTGACATGTTTTTGTTCTTTATTCAAAGTGACACTGTCAATTAAAATTGTCCCTTTTTTTTCTGGACATTTTTTAACTAGTGTGTTTAGAAATGACACCTAAAATTACTATAAAGTAAAGAAATTACTGGAAATGGTTTTCTCTTATTTTTAGTTTATTTACTTTGTGCATTTGTCAGTATTTTATGTATTCTTAGTGTCGTTGATTCTCCTGTATAGCCTGTTATTTTCTCTCTGTTTGAATTGGCTTTTTACGTAGCAAAAGAAGGATAGGAAAATGTAAAATTATAAAAATTGGCTGGAGATCTCTGAGGCATGGATAGTAACAAACTACTTTTAATGCTTTTTTAATGGCTAGATTTCAAGTTGGCTGTGACCCAATAAATTGTTGATTTTTTTCACTATAATATAGGAGTGTGTGTATATAATATAATAAACTATATGGTACAAGCTAGATTATGTGGACCATAGGCTTCATTAATGTTCTAAGGTTCTATTTCCTTCATTTTGGGCTATCCTTTTAATCTTTCCCTTCCTAATTTTCCTTGCCCATATGCGCACCCCCCCACCCCCCCGTGGTGCCATATATTTATTCTTCACCATTTTTATAAAAGCAGCAAAGAATCCTGTGGCACCTTATAGACTAACAGACGTTTTGGAGCATGAGCTTTTGTGGGTGAATACCCACTTCCTCAGATGCATGCATGCATCTGAGGAAGTGGGTATTCACCCACGAAAGCTCATGCTCCAAAACGTCTGTTAGTCTATAAGGTGCCACAGGATTCTTTGCTGCTTTTACAGATCCAGACTAACACGGCTACCCCTCTGATACTTGACACCATTTTTATAGTTGCAGGTATTTGATGAATAGTTTAGCAAAGAAGTATAGAGAGTAGAATGTCTGGCACTTTGTTCCATAGCTGAGAACGAGCTTTTGTCAGACATCTGACTGTCTTCAGCTGCCTCTCCAGAATCCCACACAGCTTAGTCCTGGCAGACCTGGCTTCATTTTCTGTGTTCATGTCATAACTGTTGGCAAATAGATACTCTGGACTTCTCTCCTGAGGAGTCTCATAATGATTGTGTCTATCTAGTGAATGCAGCAGGCCACTGAACTTTGCAAGTCATTGAAGCCAAGAATTTAGCAAAGAGGGATTGGATATTTGTATGGAAAATAAAATTGAGATTTGTTATAGTTAATACGTAAAAAAAGACTTCAGGAAAGAACAGAAAACTTTATGCTTCAGGGTTTACGCTAAGCTGTATTGGGAATTGAAATTACATGTTTGTGTGAGACAAGTTTATCCTACATCTGTTTGTTGCACGGTTTCTTGTGCCTTCCCCTGAATCATCTGGTGCTGGCCACTGCCAAAGACAGGATATTAGACTAGATGGACCATGAGTTTGATCTAGTTTGGCAATTCCTGTGTTCCAGGGTTGTTGAAGCACTTGTCTTGCAAAGATAACTGAAGTCCTGGGAATGTTTAGAATTCATTATGTATAAGATTATTTTTAAGGAATATGTGAAAATCTTCATAGCTCAATTTTTAAAAAGTATGCATAAATCTTAAATGGGAAAAACCTCTAATGTTAAGTAATTGTGAATGTAATTTATTTACAGGTTACTGCAAAACTGCAACGATGACAGTCTGAATGTTGCACTTCCTATGAGAATGCTTGAGGTATTTTCATCTGAGAATACGTATTTACCTGTTTTACAAGATGCCAACTATGTGGCATCAGTATTTGAACAAATTTTGCACTACATGGTTCAAAAAGGTCAGTAGCAGGAATATTAGAAGTTGCGGTAAAAACACAAACTTTGAACAAATGTGTAACTGCTGAAGGCCATATTACTGAAACACATTGTATTTTGACAACAGACATTATGGTTAACATTAAGTAGTGCAGGCACTGACCTATAGTTTTAATGAACATGTTTGTGAACAAAAAGTTACAGCTCAGTACTTGATTTCTTTGGAATTGTGTTTCTAAACTATATATTTTACTAGGTTGCTAGTGCAATGTGTTTTACTATTTAGTTCGTAATATGCTAATATTATATAGTGAATATGCTTCATTTCTCTAACTGCTGTTTTACATATGCGCAAATAACCTCCCCCCAAAACCCAAACTACAGTTCTACTCTGAAAAATGACTTTGTAAAAATGTTACCTTCTTGTGCAACAGATGATCTCCCTTTATCTGCTAAATGATGTTAAAGTGTTTGTTAATTTTTAATCCTGTTAGCACCAACACAGCAAAGAGATAGTGAGCTAGGTTCTGTTTCCTTTGTTCCATCATCAATAGAGCTGTTTGCTAAGTTCCAGGCAGTTACACCTGTGCAAACCTGTTGAAAGCAAATGGATTGCATAGGTGTCACTGAGGGTGTAATTTGGCTTGTGGAACTTTTATTACTTGTGGGATGTGCAAGAAGGAAAGAAGGCCGTTTGGCTTTCTGATCCTGGGTTGAGTTTGCCAGACTCATATCAAAGGGAAAGGAAAAACTTTTTCTTCTTAACTGATCGTGTTTGACCTGACAACCATTTATAGGAAAAAACTAGAGAACTCCAGGATGTCATTTCTACAGTCACTTCTTGGAATAGATCCATATTTTAAAGTTTTAAAACATACATTGTGGATTAAATCCTGCTCTAATGCTGGGACTCTTGATTTAGAAGGAACTGCTACAGTCAGAAATTACTTTTTACCAGAGCATAATACAGTGTGAGTGAGATTGCAATACATTAATTGTATTGCCTTAAAGCTATTACAAATTTTCATAGTATGCTATTAAGAATACCATAATTAGTATCTTTGTTTAACTCTTATATAAAGTATTTTGGAAGCTGTCACCTCCATATAGTGTTGTTACCTTGTCATTACTACATAACATTCACTTTTCAAAATTGATGTATGAGAATTTAAGTCTGGATAGGTTAAAAATCTAAGTCCATAAAATTCAGCTGTCTGTCTGATCATGGTACAAAAAGCAAAAATAGTAAGACTGCATGATAACTGCAGTTGGGCTGTCCTTTTAATCATACATGAGACCTGAGTTATTTGACAGAACACTTGTTTGATCTTTGTTTATATCATTTTAAACTGTTTTGCACACAATCCATCTAGCCTGTGTTTCTGATAACTATTATCTTAGCTCTTGCATCCCCTGTACTTTCCATTTGTTATTTCCACCTCTTGTTACATCTTATCATATAGCCCCTACCCCAAAGAGCTTAACAGTTTTTTATGCTATGTTGTCCAAGCACAAAGGGCCTCTGATTTTTCATTGAAACCTGTAGGCACTACTGTAATACAAAGTTGTTAATAATAACTTGAGTGAGTTAAGGCAAGTGGGATTTGGTTCAGGGGACACGAGCTGCTTAATGAAAAGAAATTGCACCATAAAAAGGGGAACAAAACAGTTTTTTCAGGGTTTTCAAGTGATAAACAATATATTCACATTTAAAAATGAAATTCAAAGCTTTGAAAACACACAGAGAAATCATTTTTAAATGTTTATTTTTAATTATTCATAGCTTCTGGAAAGACCTGTAAAGGACACAGTGGTTATCTGTGAATGTGCTCATGTATAGAAATACATGCATGTATTGATTTAAATACTGACTTTGGAGTAGAGTACAAATGAAACTTTTTATGCAGTGTTCCTCTGGAGGAGGGATAGGTAAAGTATATCAGCCTTTTAGGCTTTGTCTTTACTAGGACATGTTAGCACTTATTAGCTAATGTGTTAAAATCGTGATATAGACTAGGCAAGTTGTAGTTCTTCAAGTACTTGTCCATATATATTCTTCTGTTGGTGTGTATACGCCTTGTGCACTTGAGTTTGGATTCCTTTGGCCAACACTCTTCCTTGGGGCCATGCCTGTTCCCTGACTGTCCTTGTGCCGCTCGCCTTCGAAGAAAAAGGACAGGGGACCCTCCATTCCTTTGCAATATGGAATCCATGAGTTGTGAGACTTCATAAGAACAGGAAAAGAGGATGGATCATGGAATATATATGGACAATGCATTTCTAAGAGCAACAGTAACTGTAAGATAAAGTAACCATTAATTGTAACTTATAAGTTGGTAAAATTTAGAGGAGCCCTAGGTTTTACCTTGATCAAGTCATAGATGTTAGAAATACAGCTGCCTTGTCAGTACTAGACTCTCAATATGTGTTAATATGCATTAGCTACTGTGTTTAAAAATGCACCTTTTTCCTAGTGTACACATGGCCTTATAGTAAGAAAAAGTGTGTGGCAATATAAAGGCATTTTAATTTACAAAAATAAGAAACTGATTTCTGGAACTTTCAAACACAAATAATTTTTACTGCTGAAATACCCCTTCATTAGCCCTAGTATTAGTAAATTGTAGGTATGTATGAAATCTAGGTAACCTAAGAGCCATTTATCAAACTAAGGCAATTTAAAAGTAGTAATATCAGTTTAACTGAAATGTTAGCTACAGGGCAAGTTCAGTGCGCATCCATATTTACAATTGTACGCTTGAGAAGAAGTGCTTCATTTGAGAAATACAATAAATACAATTAAAAGACACACTATTTTAACCATACCCTCTTACTTAAAGTTGAACAAATGTTTTATAGTGTCTAACAAGTGAGCTTCAAATATACATTTCCAGCTTTTGTGATATCTCTTGTTGTCATGGACCGATTTTCAGTGACTAGAGCAGGTAATTTGAATAGGATGGTTTTTATTATTGATGATAAAAGCATATGAGAACTGTAATATCTTTAGAAAATGTGTGAATCTACCTGAATTTCCAGATGGTCTACACTTTTAATTTCATTAAGCAAGAAGGTGAAGTAAGGATAGGATGGAATCATGAAATAGTCTTTGAATCTTATTGACATGAATGCTGTTCAGGTTACCTCTCACCCACGTCCTTGTGGCATAGTCAACGGAACATAATGTTATTGTGTAAGAAATCCACGATTCAGGAACAATTTTCAATCCAGACTGGTGGAGGTCAGAAGTGTTTGTAGAATTGTGACACTCCTCCAACAGCAGGTATGTGTGTAGGATATCATGTGATACTCTGGAAGGCTTTGGATCTAGGTGGTGTCTAAAAGGCCAAAAAAAAACCTGTCAGAAATATGACAGGCTGCTGAGTTCAGAAAAATAGAAGATTTAGTATACTGTGTCTAGGTGGCAACTGCTTTAAAGAGCCTGTTCAGCAGGAGCAGGTTATTTTTGAAAGTCAGGCTAGTTCTGTGTACATTCATTTGTTTCTGCAATTTACAAAATAAACTGCATTTCCAAAAAACTGTTGATGACCTGTCCATTTTCTTTTATGAGTATAGCTTTTTGCTGCATTTTTACAGTTTATCTATTAATTGTTTGAAACGGACTTTATGCTATGAATTGTAAAGAGCTCCTATTTATAAATTGCAGTTTTCTTTACAACTCAAGAAATAAATGGTTGCATATATTTTTATTTGTTTCAGGATACTACAGGTCGCTTTATTTGTTAATTAATAACAAGCTTCCATCGAGTATTGAATATTCTGATGTCTCTCGAGTTCCTATTGCAAAAATACTGCTAGAGAATGTTCTGAAACCATTGCACTTTACATATAGCTCCTGTCCAGAGGGTGCAAGGTAAACAAAGGAGATCTTTCAATATTTGTATATCAACTCATTATTATCTGAGATACATAGGGTACATACAGTTTTTAGTTATGATTTTATATGTGCTGTGGAGTGCACAGTATTACAGAAAAAAAAGTTTTATTGTGTGATAGGGCAATAATGTACTGAAGTAGGTTTTCTGAAATTCTTTACAGCACTTGTTCAGTTAAATATAATTTTTTCATAATCTTGAAATAGTTTGACTAGTTTTATGTGGGTGCATTAGGCATTAAAGAAAAATACAAATAGAATAATTTTGAGAAGGGCTGATTAAATTTTTGAGTAATCTGACAAGCTTAGTATAGTGGCATAGAATTAAGGAATGAAGCAATACATAATTTCCTTGATGGATAAGAGAATGTGTTTAGACTTGCAAGTTGATGATCAATCACTTCATGGATGTGCTGGTGGAAAAATTATGTTTACATTTTCAGTAAAGAACCTTTTTTCTTCCCCTTTCAGGCAACAGATTTTTGCTGCCTTCACAGAGGAGTTTCTGGCAGCACCTTTTACAGATCAGATATTCCATTTCATCATTCCAGCACTTGCAGATGTGCAAACACTTTTTCCTTATGAACTCTTCCTGAATGCACTATCAACAGAGAGCAGGCGTTCAAGAAAAAGTGATAGAGCTCCATGGCTCTTTTACTTTGTTTTGACTGTTGGTGAAACATATTTGGGTATGAAAAATATATAATCTATTCAGTTAAAATTAATTTTTGTGTACTGTATAATATAGTTCTTCCAATTGACATGTTACATGTCACCATAGTATATTTTAATATATTTCATAGTCTGAAAAAGAAATCAAACGTGATGGACAATTTTAAAGATGAAGGTCATTAGATGTATTCTTCTTACATCCCACTCCAAGATTCATATAATTCTTTGCAATATAGGGCATACTTTAATTGTAAGCTTTTGGGCATGTTGTTTGATACGGGATGTCTGTTGAACACTGTTCTATTCAGCGATAGTACAGTATGATGTGCTCACTTTCTTTTATTTCTGTTTATTTGCTGTAGGATCCCTTTCAGAGGAAGGGCTACTTGTGTACTTAAGGGTACTCCAAACATTTCTTTCTCAGTTACCTGTGTCTGCTACTGGTGCAAATTGTCAAGATGCAACCAGTGATTCTGAAGATGAGGATGAAGAAATCAGTAAGATGATGACCATACCTGTAAGCATTAAGAGTTCATTTGAATAAAATCTTCTTATAGAAACTCCATAGTTAAAATTGAGGAAAACACTTTCATTGTATCCCCCTCATTTCATTTACCACTGATACAGTGAAACATTTTAAAAGTGGTTACCACGAAGACAGCTTATTTTGGTTGTTAGAACCAAATAATTCAAATTTTACTGTAATTTTTTTTTAAATATTTCTTTATTGTGAAGTGCACAAAAACATTGAAAATGAATTTTTTATTTAGGACCTTTGTGGTCAATTGGGATCAGATTTTTAAAGATATTTAGGTGCCTGAAGATAATAAAGGCTCCGTAGTGTCTTTTAACATGATGCTAATTCAAATAGTATTACATTAAAGCATATTAGGAAACCTTTTGTGTGCACCAGCAGGGTCTATACAGATTAATTAATGTGTAACAATTTAGTGTGCTTTAGAAATCATGCTCCCGTAGTGTACATTGCTGTTCTGTATAGACAAACGGTAAGTATAAAAATTTCCATTCCCAGGTGTACTGTAGTTTGCGTACAATGCACTTTATGGGGCTAGGCAAGTTAGTTGTTTAATAGCACATTATGCAGTTGGCTGCAAAAGGCAATGTGATTTACAGTGGAAAAGAATGGAACTCTGAGGGAGGTGTAGACCTTGATCATTGTAAAGAAAGGTGACTCTGATTAGTAGATGTTTATGTACAAGCATTTCTGTATTGCATATACATATATGCACACACATACAAATGGAAATCTGAATCTAAATTTCTGAGGTAGGCAGTTTTTAGTCATTATTTTTTTAAAATGGAATCCTAAATATAATCCTATATTTGTACAGCGCATAGTACAGTGAGGTCCAGGTCCATGACTGGGGCTTCTAGGCACTACAAGAATACAAATAATAACCAAGAATTCTTAAAAGTACAAGAGCAGCAACACAATCCTAAGACACAAATTATATTAAAAAAAATGTGTTGCTACATAAAACGTTATCTGAATAAACACTTCCTTTATTTTTAATCTTTCTCTTAGAGGGGAAGAGATGGGAGGTAAATGTTGGATTCCACAGAGAAATATTTATAGAAACTGCTTATGAAAGGGTCACAAAATAGCTTTCTACATTAAATTTTGCTGAGATCAAGACACTTTTTTAAAAATTTAATATACTTTCAGATTTTTCCATTTTCAAGCAAAATAAAATTATTGAAAAAAGTGACCTGTTAAAATTAATTTAAGCAGGAAGACGTATAAGAATGATATACTTTGGTAGAAAAAGAAATAATAGTTTATTTTCCTAGTTTAATTTTGTATTTTAAAGGGGACCTTATAGGGATTGTATCTGATAACACTGATTTGTCAAGAAACATAGCCATCAAATCTTCCCACTTGAAAATATTATATTCTCACCTTGGAGAAATTATACATACTTCTTTGAGTGCTTCTTCATGTTGATTCCATTTATTTGTGTGCACGCGCAAGTGCACAGTTATCAGAGATTTCTGCCTTTGCGCTATCTGTAGGGCTGACTGTGGTGCCCCCCTGGAGTGGCGCTCCCATGCAGTAGTATATCAGATGCCACCAGCCCTGTGCCCTCTGTTTCTTCTTACTGTCTGTGATGGTTGGTTGGAGCGCCTTGTTTTGCTTTGCAAGAGCAGCAACGATTATCCATTGACTGGTTTAGTTGTTGTTGTACATAGTTTCATAGATAGTGTTAGGTAGTCAGTAGAGTCCCAGTTGGAACTTTGCTCCAGATGGGGCATGCCCCGCTCCCCCGGATTCAAGCTGTGTGTATCATGCAGCAGGCCGATGCCAATCAGCGATCCACATGATAACTCTCTTAAGCATCTGGAAGAAGGCTATAGAAAAGACAGGTGCCGCATCTGTAAGAACTTTCACCCTAGGACCCAGAAGGAGCAGGAAATCCGCTTGAGGACATTATTGATGCAGGCTGCTCTTCGCCCGGTGTTGGAACCCTCTACCGTGGCACCTATACCCAGCACTTTGGCTTTGGCGCGCAGCGTACCGCCGGCATCGGAGTTGACCCGGCACCATTCCATTTCGCCTGGTCAGAAGAAAAGGCTGAAGAAAAGAAGCCCCTCGGCACTGAAGGAGAGAGGGTCTTCGGTCGAAGGACCTGTGTCAGGCCATGCACCCGCAGTGGAGCTTTATGGGGATACTGTGGAGGTCGGACCCACCAGCCCCGCCAGGACGCACCCTCCACCCTGAGCAGCAGCAGGGGTTCCCAGCCAGTGATGGGGCCTTCAGGTCCCCAAAGCTGTCCCAGCGGCTAAGGAGCAAGGCCGACTGGCTCCACACTTGCCATGCCAGGTGACCGGTATGGCTCACCTTGCGGCACCAAAGGGGAAAGCCACTGGTGTGCTGCAGGATAGACTGGCGGAGCACAGCAGGTCGCCAGAGCACAGGCACAAGTCCCTATCGCTGCAACCTCAGGACCCAGCAGCGCAATCTAGCTTACTGGCCAGACTACCTAGATCTCCATCAAGATCCCTTCCTACTAGGCGAGGGACTCCAGACTCGTGGCGCCACTCCCCATACTGCCAGTACTGATGACTGTCTGGCCATAGGTCGCCTATGCGCTGAACACCCTCTCCCAGAAGGTCTTATTGTCATCGGTCTCTGTCCTAGAGGGTTTGTTGGGATCTCGGCGTCTTTTCTGCTCATCCTGGTACCTTCCTCTGGCAGGCAGTGTTTCTCCCAGTCCCTCTGTCAATCGCCTACCAGGGTCAGTAGGCAGACCCAGGCCTCAATGTCCCCGCCGTGGTCACCAGAGGGATAGTGGTCAGAGTTAGACCATGATTTTAGCCTGTTACCGAGATGGGACAACTCTCCTCTGATGCGGGAGATCGAGGCGTTACTGGCTGCGGTGCTGACTCAGCAGGAGCCTGGGCCCCCCCATTGACTGTACTAGAACCTGTGGAGGGTGCTGGTGATGCCGGTCCAGTACCCCTCAGCCCTCCCTGGCCGCATCAGACAAACCAGCTGAGGTACTGCTGGTGCTACAATCGGAGCACGGCACTGAAACAGAAGCAGAGCCCGCGCACCGTACTCTGACACCGAGGGAGCCCTACCCCGACAAGGGAGGGAATGACACCATCCCTCAGGTGATACAATTGTAACTCGTCATCCCTGGATGAGGCAGTGGCCAGACCCTCCCATACCAGCAGTCTCCTGGACAGTTTTAAGGAGCACCAGGTGGCTGAAAATCTTGGCCTGCAGATTGAGGAGGTTGCTGAGGAGGCAGACAACCTCTTCAGTGTCATCTCAGCCACCACACAGACAAAAATTGCATTGTCTGTCCACCCAGGGATACTCAATATAGCCAAATTGTGTGGCAAGCTCCCTCATCTATTCTGCTGATGGAATAAAGAAAGTGGAAAATAAATACTATGTCCCTTCAAAGGGCTTCAAGTATCTGTATACTCGTACCCCCGTGGCATCATTGGTCATGTCCACGGTGAATGAAAGGGACAGGCAGGGCTACCCCAGAGGAACACTGAAAAATAAGGAGGCCAAAAGACTTGACTTATACAGCAGGAAAGTTTATTTGATGGCCAGCTTACAGTTTCGGGCCTTGAACCACCAGGCCCTGCTAGGACCTTATAAATTTAACCTGTGGGACACTCTGAATAAGTCCACAGTAGCATGTTCAAGAGTTGACCACGTTAGTGAGCGAAGGCACGGCGGTGGCCCAGGGAGTCCTCCACATGTGGGACGCAATGGACTTGGCTGCCAGGGTGGTTGCATCGGCAGTGGCCATGAGATGTAGCTCCTGGTTGCAGGCTTCTCGCTTGTCCCAAGAGATGCAGACCACAATCAAGGACCTGCCATTCGGAGGTTCGGGGCTCTCTTTTGAACTAACTGACTCTAGGCTCCATGGGCTCAAGGACTCACGAGCCACCCTCTGATCCCTGGGTTTGCACACCCCTCAGCAGCCAGGAAGCCAATCTGTCCTCTGCTGCCACCTCCAATGCAGTCTAGGTTTTGGGGGTTCCCAGGTCTGGCTCCTATAGGAGAACGGAGATGGACAAAGGGCCTAAGAGATGCTACCCATCCTCTTCCGACCTGGCTGCCCAACCTGACCCTTCCAGAAGTCAGGGAGGCCAGAAACAGTCATTTTGAGGGTGAGCTCACGGACGGCGACAGTGTACTGGATCCAACCCTCCCTTTCGTCAACCACCTCCACCCCTTCCAGTCGGCCTGGTCCCGTGTCACCTTGGAATGCTGGGTGCTAGGTACGGTTTCTTTGGGCTATACCCTGCAGTTTTTAACTGACAACCCCTTCAATCCTCCTTCCCCATTCCTCTTCAGGGACTCTTCTCATGATCAGCTCCTCGTTCAGGAGATCTAAAATCTCCTGCACCTGGGGGCAGTGGAAAAGGTCCCTCGAAACATGGAAAGCAGAGGATTCTACTCCTGCTACTTCCTGATTCTGAAGGCAAAAGAGGGTCTCAGACCCATCCTAGACCTGCGTCACCTCAACAAGTCTCTCAAGAAGTTGAAGTTTCTCATGATCTCCTTGGCCTCCATCGTCTCATCCCTGGATCTGGGAGACTGGTATACCACCCTTAATTTTAAAGGACGCATACTTCCATATTTCCATTCTCGTGGGGCACCAGTGCTTCCTCCGCTTCATATTGGGCCAGTGCCATTTGCAGTTCATGGCAATGCCCTTTGGTGTCTCATAGGCTCTGAGGGTATTTACAAAGTGTATAGCGCCAGTGACCGCTTATCTGAGACATCGGGGAGTCCAAATGTACCCATACCTCAACGACTGATTGATAAGGGAGCTGGTCTCTGGCTCAGCTGTGGAGACATGTCGACCTGGTATGTTCCACCTGTTGTGACCCGGGGTTGATCATAAACGAGAAAAAGTCAGCCTTAACACCAGTACAATGCATGGAATTCACTGAAGTGGTCCTTGACTCCCCTCAGGCCAGGGCCTTCCTCCCCGAGACTCAGTTCCAGGCCATGGTGGATCTCATCATGGGACCATGGGCCCACCCGCTCACCACTGCCCACACGTCCCTTAGGCTGTTGGGCCCCATGGCAGCATGTTCGTATGTGGTCGGGCACGCATGACTCTGCTTCAGACCTCTTCAGGAGTGGCTAACATTGGTCTGTTCCCAACCAGTACAGCATGGACTGGGTGGTGTGGATCCTGGACAGCATACTGTCGTCCCTCATCTGGTGGCAGGATCCCACGTCGATGTTGGAAAGGTTCCCTTTACGGCACTGGCCTCATCAGTGACCCTTGGCTCCAATACCTCGGACCTGGGCTGGGGAGCCCACCAGGGCGCTCTCAACACTCAAAGTTGTCGGTCCAGTCACAGTCATTCCCTGCATATCAATATCAATGGTTCAGCTAACCTACCAAGCCTTTCCACCTTATATACAAAACAGAGTGCTCCAGGTTCTGACTGACAACATGGCTACAGCCTTCTGTATCAACAGGCAGGGCAGAGCCAGATCATAGAATCATAGAAGATTAGTGTGGAAGAGCCCTCAGGAGGTCATCTAGTCCAACCCCCTGCTCAAAGCAGGACCAACACCAACTAAATCATCCCAGCCAGGGCTTTGTCAAGCCGGGCCTTAAAAATCTCTCAGGATGGAGATTCCACCATCTCCCTAGGTAACCCATTCCAGTGCTTCACCACCCTCCTAGTGAAATAGTTTCCTAATATCCAACCAAGACCACCTCCACTGCAACTTAAGACCATTACTCCTTATTCTGTCATCTGCCACCACTGAGAACAGCCGAGCTCCATCCTCTTTGCAACAAACCCGCTTCCTCCCTCACTCTTCTCTTCTTCAGACTAAACAATCCCAGTTCCCTCAGCCTCTCCCCGTAAGTCATGTGCCTAGCCCCCTGATAATTTTCGTTGCCATGCACTGGACTCTCTCCAATTTGTTCACATCCTTTCCTTAGTGGGGGGCCCAAAACCGGATGCAGTCTCCAGATATGGTCTCACCAGTGCTGAATAGAGGGGAATAGTCACTTCCCTCGATCTGCTGGTAGTGCTCCTACTAGTGCAGCCCATTATGCCGTTAGCCTTCTTGGCAACAAAGGCACACCAGTTTCTCATCCACTGTAATCCCCAGGTCCTTTTCTGCAGAATTGCTGCTTAGCCAGTCAGTCCCCAGCCTGTAGTGATGCATGGGATTCTTTCTTCCTGAGTGCAGGACTCTGCACTTGTCCTTGTTGAACCTCATCAGATTTCTTTTGGCCTAATCCTCCAATTTGTCTAGGTCACCCTATCTCTACTCTCCAACATATCTATCTCTCCCCCCAGATTAGTGTCATCCGCAAATTTGCTGAGGGTGCAATCTATCCTCTCATCCAGATCATTAATAAAGATGTTGAACAAAACTGGCACCAGGACCGACCCCATGGGCACTCCGCTTGATATGAGCTGCTATCTAGACATCTGCCCTCTACCAGGAAGCCCTCTGGCTCTGGGATTTCTGTCTGCAGCATGACATCCATCTTGTAGCTGCTCACCTTCTAGGGATCAAGAACACTTTGGCAGATTGCCTCAGCAGGATGTTCTCATCTCGCCACGAGTGGTCCCTTCATCCAAAGGTGGTCAGTTCCATCTTCCACAAGTGGGAAACTCCCCTGGTGAACCTGTTTGCATCTTGGCAGAACAGGAAGTGCCATGTCTTCTGCTCGATTGGGGGCATGGACAGAGGATCCCTGTCAGATGATTTTCTGCTCCCATGGTTGGGGACGCTGATGTATGCTTTCCCTCCGGTGCTGTTGCTACCCAGGGTCCTCACCAAGATTAAACAGGACAGGGCAAAGGTCATCCTCATAATGCTGGTGTGGCTGCGCCAACACTGGTTCAGCACTCTGCTGCATCTCACGGTGGTGACCCTGTTCCAGCCAGTGCTCAGGTTGAACCTGTTGTCCCAGAACCATGGCAGTCTTCTGCACCCCAACCTGAGGGTGTTGCATCTGACGGCTTGGCTGCTGCGTGGCTAAACATGCAGGAGCGGTAGTGCTCGGCTGAGCTTCAGCGTGTTCTGTTGGAAAGAAGGAAGCCCTCCACCAGAGCAACCTACCTGGCCAAGTGGAAACAGTTCACCTGCTGGATTGAAGACAAGGGTGTTCATCCTGGGTGGGTTTCACTGCAGCTTATTCTGGACTACCTCAAGCTTCAGGGCCTGTCCCTCTCATTGATCAAAGACCATCTAGCAGCCATCTCAGCCTTCCACCCACTGTTCAAAGGCAGGTCGGTTTTTGCTCAGGATGTCACGGCCAGATTCCTTAAGGGCCTGGAGCGCCTCTACCCACATATCAGGGACCGCGTCCCTCTGTGGGACTTGAATCTGGTACTGTCACAGCTCGTGGATCCTTTCTTTGAGCTGCTGGCTTCCTGCTCCCTCCGTCTCCTCTCCTGGAAGGTCAAATTTTTGGTCGTGGTGATGTAAGCCCGCTGGGTATCTGAGATTCGGACGCTCACCTCAGAGCCGTCATGCGCTGTCTTCTACAAGGATAAGGTCCAGCTAAGACTGCACGTGGATTTTCTTCCCAAGGTAGTCTCTGTTTCATTTGAGCCAGGACATTTACCTACTGGTTGTCTTTCTGAAGCCGCATAGGTTGGAGGAGGAGCGCAGGCTACATGCCCTGGATGTCAGAAGGGCTGTCGCCTTCTACATTGACAGGACCAAACCGTTCCATAAATCAAAGCAATTATTCGTTACTATGGCTGACAGAAGGAACGGTTTCCTGTACCCACTCAAATAATTTCTTCTTGGATCACTGCCTGCATTCGCTTCTGCTATGACCAAGCTAAGGTGCTACCCCTGGCGATTGTCACCACCCACTCTACTAGGGCGCAGGCCTCTTTGGTAGCCTTTCTGGCCCATGTACCTATCCAGGGCATCTGTAGAATGTCCACACTTTTATGTCCCACTATGCACTGACGAACAGACCTGGGATGATGGTGGCTTTGGTAGGGCAGTATTGCAAGCCGCTAAGCTGTGAATTCTGAGCCCACCTCTGTGGGCACTGTTTGTGAGTCACCTAAAATGAAATTGACTTGAGCAAGCACTTGAAGAAGAAAAAACAGTTACCTATATTTTCGTATCTGTTGTTCTTTGAGATGCATTGCTCATGTCCATTTCATTTCCCATTAATTTTTTTAATCAGGATTAATATTTTTGTTAAGTTTACACTGTTCCTGCCCCCTAATTTTAATCCATTATTTTCCTGGGAAGTTGTGCTTGTGTGAAGACAAAATAGCTTTTGAGGTTTCACTACATTTAAGTAACTTCACAATAATTATGGCCATCTTTGTTGTTTAAAATAAACAATTACACAGTTATAACTTGGATAATTTTTGTAGGACAAGAATACATGAAGAAAATTCTGTGTTGACAACACACTGAGACAAGTGGAGACAGTTTACTCTTGGGGACAAATCCTGCCCCCTACTTTTTGGCTATGGACAGCCCTCTGTGCAGAGTCTGATGCAGGATTTGTGGATCCCATGCAATAGAGACACATTCTACTTGTGTGCCAAAGAGTCCAGCCATGTGTGGCTCTTTGCAGGCCTGTATCCCTGTGCAGCAGAGATATGGATGCAGGGTCACATACTTGTTTACTGCACTGCCATACACCATTCCACTTATCTTCATTTTCCTTTGTGGTTCACAATTCAGTTAATCTAGTTGTCATTCACAATTTTGTTGTGATGCTTTTCCTCCCACCTCATCTTCATCCCACCCAATCCTGGTTGTCACCAGGTCATGGTGTTACTACTTGTTCAATAATGCCACAGTCAGTCTCAGCTTATAATCATCTCTTGCCTTGACTGCTTCAATCTCCTTCCTTAACATGATATACCCCTTTTCTCCCTTTCAGTCTGTCCAAAACACATCTGAAAAAAAATCTCTCTCCAGGTGCTATGACTTTGTCACTTTTTCCCTGAGTCTCTGCACGGGCTCTCTAGCTCCTCTATCAGATCAGAGTTCTTGTCCTCCCTTCAGAGGTCTTCTTAACTCTACCCTTGCGTGTATTTGCGCTCTCACAGCTTCCTTTCTTCATTCCCCTGCATACTGTGCTAGCTCTATTTTTCTCATACTATTAGTCTTTTCCATGCCCCTTCAATGCTACTTTGCTTTGCCTGAAATAGACTTTCTTCTCCTGGGCAGCCATAGGTCTCCTTTACATGCCTCCTCAGTATTCATTTCTGCTGGCTAGCATTCTGCTGCTAACCTTCAGTCGTGCTCCGGTTTTTAGTCCTTCACCTTATCATAAATAAAAGTAATAATAGTTAACACAACGTAACTCCTATTATCACATCCTAAAGTTCCTGTGAGTGCCGCATGCAGAATAAAAACAATGTGCATCCTATGCACTATGCTCCCAGCTTTCTTTACTTTGTCAGTCTGCTAATCATCATCCCTTGCTAATGTTGAATTGACTCATTTTGTTATCTGTATTAATAGATTGCAAATTCCTCATTATTTCACATTGCAAAGCACCTTGCACACCTATTGCTCTATATCAGGGGTTCTCAAACTGGGGGTTGACCCCACAGGGGATTGCAAGGTTATTACATGGGGGGTCATGAGCTGTCAGCCTCCACCCCCTAACCCCTGCTTTGCATCCAACGTTTATAATGGTGTTAAATATATAAAAAAGTGTTTTTAATTTATAAGGGGGGGGGTCACACTCAAAGGTTTGCTATGTGAAAGGGGTCACCCGTACAGAAGTTTGAGAACTACTGCTCTATATAGTTAATAAATAATAGTCAATAGAGATTGCAGTGTAAACAGCACTTTTCTCTATAATGTTAAGAAAACCTCTCAGGAAAATGAATCTTCAGGATTTATATTAATATTCACTATCCGATGCTCAAACCAAGAAAAGTTTTGCACTAGTAAAAGTTGGAGTAATATGGCTGAGAGCCTCAGACTCAAACTCCTTTGATGCTATCCTTTCTGCTTTCTCTTGAAAGACAGTTAGCACTCAGAACACGCTGACAGTTGAGATCTGTTCTTATACAATATGTGAAATTTCACAGGGTGTGGGTTTGGTACAAGTAGCTTAATCAGCAGCTTTTTTTGCTCTGCTGGGTTGTGAGAACTGAGTAGGAATTTTGTTATTGTTCTCTTTCCTTCAGTATTTTTGTTTGTCATTTCTTGTAGTAACTGGAATACTTTCTTTAATGCCATGTTCCAGTAATATGGCAAAGTTCTGAAATTGGTACGTTGGCTTCCATCTTTCCAAACTCGGATATTATTCTAACTATTTATATGATATGTCATGCTGACTATGACTACAAACTGGTCTTGAGAACAACCTCTCAACAAAGGCTGCTTGTCAGATTTTTGTCAGTTTTGCATATGTACACTGACTTTTTTTTTTAATACATACAGTGTGTTAGCATCACCCAGGAATCACCTTCTAAGAAGCTGTAAATGAACTATTTTATTGGGTGAATAATTAATATATACCCCCAGAATCTTTGTTTTTCTTTTATATACAAAACTATGCAAAATAAAATGTCAGAATCTTTATTTTAAAAAAAATCTTTAAAGATAAGTTTATAGTAGCTTTGAAAGCACCCTAAAGAAATGAGTCTGACATATAAAGTCAATGTGGTATATAGCTATGGAGCTAAAGTTGCACTAACCTTTGAATCATTTGTATACAATTCCTTAGAATGTTTACCATTGCTGTTATCAGCTTTGTAGAAGAGTAGTGAGTGTACATAATCAAAACCCAAATGAAATACCTTTTAGAAAGTCTTTAGTAGCCATTTTGTTAATGTTAATAAATTCTCTATTTAAATATTTATCAAAATAAAAATAAGTGATTAGGCTATAGATTATTTGCATGTCAAATGTTGTTCTGCCAGTCAATGTCTTTAAATGAATCAAGTGCATTTAAAAACATGTTAAAAATAAACTGGTCATCTTGTCAATTTAAAAAAAATTGTTGGTTTGGGTTTAGACACTGTGTGCCAACTTACTGCATAGAGTACATTTTCATGACTTAACAATTTTTAGGTTTTGATAATGTAAATGCTGGCAGATGTTTAACTAAATGTTCCATGTAAATTTGTGGTACACCTCTACCTCGATATAACACTGTCCTTGGGAGCCAAATAATCTTACCGCGTTATAGGTGAAACCGTGTTATATCGAACTTCCTTTGATCCACTGGAGTGCGCAGCCCCGCCCCCTCCCCCGCCTCGGAGCACTGTCTTACCGCGTTATATCCAAATTCGTGTTATATCGGGTGGTGTTATATCGAGGTAGCAGTGTACCTGAATGCTGATTTGGTAAAAATGAAATCTAAAAATATGTTCAGAGACAATTTACAATAATTGATAAATACCCCACTGTACCTGACTTAAAACAGAGTAGGCAAAACCTGCCCTGAGGAGACTCTACTGCTTAATAACACTCTGCCGCACCTCCCTTTCTCCCCCTGTCCTCCCCAGAGCTCTTTACATGTATCTATATATGCACACACATTAGGTATCCAGATACATTTGAGCAAGCCCTGATTGATGTATGCAACTGGCTAGAGAGGCAGTGAAAGATTTGAGTGCTCCCATCCATGGGCTAAATCATCATAGCTCAGTGATATTTGTGGAGCTGTAATATTTGACACCAGATAAGGATCTGGCCATATGCATGGACATGGGAAGTAGGCATATACAGGTCTGCTCCAAAGCCCATTGAAGTCAAAGGCGGTCTTTCTAGTGCCTTCAGCAGGCATTGGATCTGGCGCATATTGTATTGACACAAGTACCTGCCTGCCGTGGGGGTTTAAACCACCGCCAAAATATTTTGCTGTAACCTGTGAAATGGTTTTTAATACATTTATTTTGTGGGAGAATGAATTGTGTTGTTTATAGTAAAATTCTGAAGCTTTGTTTAAAGAAGGTGTAGGCTCCATAGTGTTAAAAGCTTAAGAAGTCTTCAAAACAGATGGTTTTTGGGTATATTTACAGGGTGATGGGAGAATATCAGTACAGTATATAACTGAGGAGTGTCTAAAGAAACTGGATACAAAACAGCAGACAAACACTCTACTGAATATGGTCTGGAGAGATTCAGCTAGTGAAGAAGTCTTCACGCTGATGGCATCAATCTGCCACACACTAATGGTGCAACACCGAATGATGGTGCCAAAAGTCAGGCAAGTACCAATAATATGGACCTATAACTCTAGTAGGCCTAAAACTAGTTTGGCTCTGGTTTGTAGTGTCATGCATGCCTGTAATGATGTTCTTCTGCTTGTCTGTCGACTTTTTAGTTTTGTGCTCAATCATGATATTGAAATGTATAACAATCCTGCTTTTCATGCACTTCAGGGAGAAAACTTCTTTTGTAGTGCAATACTGTGCCTATTGAGTGTGCTTTCTGCTCATTCTGGAAAGGACCACTGAATACATAAGTGTGCACCCCTCATTTATTGTTAATGCGATGCCCAGTGAAGTTAGTATTTCACCTGTATTGCAGTCGTAGGTGTCCGAAGCTGATAGAGTACCCATGATTAGCGTGTGTGTGTGTGTATTGGAGGGGTGTGTGTATTGAAATTATAAATGTAGATGAAAATTTGGACTTACTAATTTTGTCCAATAGTGTCCCTTTAAAAAGATTGAAAAATACAGGTAACTATGATGATACTTAGTTTCCTGTATTCAAAATAAAGATCCTGATTATATTTTTATCAGATTATTTAATTTAAATGACACATCAGTAATAAATATTAAATAGAGCTGTCAAGTGATTAAAAAGTTAATCATGATTAATCGCGTGATAGTACTGTTAATAATAGAATACCATTTATTTAAATATTTTTGGATGTTTTCTACGTTTTCAAATATATTGATTTCAATTACAAGACAGTACAAAGTGTACAGTGCTCACTTTGTATTTATTTTTGATTACAAGTATTTGTACTGTAAAAAAACAAAAGAAATAGTATTTTCAGTTCACTTATTACAATCTCTTTATCATGAAAGTTGAACTTACAAATATAGAATTATTTACAACAAAAAACCAAAAAAACCACAACAGCATTCAAAAATAAAACAATGTAAAATTTTAGAGCCTGCAAGTCCACTCAGTCCTACTTCTTATTCAGCCAACTACTCAGACAGACAAGTTTCGTTACAATTTGCAGGAGGTAATGCTGCCAGCTTCCTGTTGGCGATGTCACCTGAAAGTGAGAACAGGCATTCACATGACACTGTTGTAGCCGGGGCTGCAAGATATTTGTGCCAGATGTGCTAAAGATTCATATGTCTCTTCATATGTCAACCACCATTCCAGAGGACATGCAGCTATGCTGATAATGGGTTCTGCTCAATAACAATCCAAAGAAGAGTGGACGGACACATGTTCATTTTTATTATCTGAGTCAGATGCCACCAGCAGGTTGATTTTCTTTTTTGGTGGTTCAGGTTCTGTAGTTTACGTATATGAGTGTTGTTCTTCTAAGTCTTGTGAAAGCATGCTCTACACCTCGTCCCTCTCAGATTTTGGATGGCACTTCAGATTCTTTAACCTTGGGTCAAGTGCTGTAGCTATTTTTAGAAATCCCAGATTGGTATCTTCTTTGCGTTTTGTCAAATCTACTGTGAAAGTGTTCTTAAAACAAACATGCGCTGAGTCATCATCTGAGACTGCTATGTCATGAAATATGTCACAGAACGCATGTAAAACAGAACAGGAGACATACAATTCTCCCCCAAGGAGTTCAGTCACAAATACAATTAACATATTAGTTTTTTTCAATGAACATTATCAGCACGTCTTCTGGAATGGTGGCCGAAGAATGAAGAAGCATACGAATGTTTAGCATATCTGACACGTAAATAAATACCTTGCTACTCTGGCTACAAAAGTCCCATGTGAACACTTGTTCTCAAAAATAAATATAAAATGAGCACTGTACACTTTGTATTTTGTGTTGTAATTGAAATCAATATGTTTAACTATGTAGAAAACATCCAAAAATATTTAGTACATTTTAATTGATATTCTATTGTTTAACAGTGCGAATAATTGCGATTAATTTTTTTAATTGCAATTCTTTTTTTTTTTTTTTAGTTAATCATCTGAGTTAACTGTGATTAAATGATAGCCTTGATATTAAAACTATTCTGGAGTGAATAATTTTGGTTAAAAACGTATACAGTAACTGGTAGTAAAATGAAAAGCTTTTAAGTATTTTTGGTATGTGGTAAACCTAATCAGTTCAAACTGCATTGTAAACAATGATACACCAAACTAATTAGGTTCTATCTTAGCCCACTGGTGTTTATAGCTGTTAGAGGAAGTAAGATGTCAGTGAAACTGTGATTGCTCGATTAGGGTAATTAGCTCTTTGTAGACTAATTGCATTAGGACAGGATGTGAGATCTGAAGATCATAGCAGCAGCTGAATTAGTACGCTTGTTTTATTGTTGCAGCTAGTCCATTGCCTTGGATAATAATTACTGGATTTAAATGCATCACTGCTCTGGCTTGAGGTTTACTGGTAAACTGTGTGGAAGAGGTGCTTAATGAATAAAGAAGTCTTACATAGCCTTAATTGTATGAGTAAGGCATCTGTTTCCTCTGAGGAACCATAGTTAGAAGTCTGTAATTATTTGTGGTAATGTGTTCGGTGTTATACGTTAGTATATATGTCACAGGTTATATAAGATGGTTCAACAACTTAAAAATATGCAAACCTGTGTTAAATCAGTTAGAGCAGCACAGCTGTTCCACATTGTAATTATTTTGGAATAGTTATTGAAAAGATGAGTTTGTCTTCTACAGAATTAAATATTAGAAACATAGATTTTTCTGTTTTCTCAGGGTATTTATTAGAACGTTAGGTATATTTTAAAGGAATATTGTCAGCTAAACAACTAGCTGTGAAAGACTAACTTTGAATCTGTTTATAATATCTTTCATTATTAAAACTTGCTTGAAGTTGAAAATCAGAGGTTCTGATGCTGGACCCATTGAAATTAATGATAAAGCTTGCTTTGTCTTCAGTAGGTATGTGATCAGGACCTATATTACTTTTCTCCATTTATAATGTTAGTTTATTTTTACATAATCCTCAACATTGAAAATAGGTTAATCAGTGTAAATGTTTAGCCTGTTGCACTTTAGGTTTCTCATGTACTAGCACAATTCTGCTATATTTCACAGGAGCATCAGACAAGCCAAACAGTAAAAACTGTCATTGATATTTTTCTCAAACATTTTCATAACGTTCTTGCCATTATGTTTTAAGCTGTCAGTCCTGTGAACACTAACATATGTATTCAACTTTAAGCATGAGTAGGCCCATTGACTTCAATGCAGTTATTCAGAGAATTAAAGTTAAGCTCACCCTCAAGAAGAGAAATACAACCTTGGTGTGCTTTTTTTATTACAATTTTAAATGTTATCTATAGATTATGATCCAAAGACCATTAAATTCAGTTCTTCCATTTGTGTTTAATGGGTTTTGAATCAAACCTGTTCTATCTGGCTGCTATTACAAATATTTGTGTGTGTGTATTGTAAGGAGATTTTGCCTATTGTTTTGAAGTATTGCGTTTTGTATATTTTTCACAAGTAGTTCAAAACTTACAGGTAATTTGTTTCAACTTGCATACTATTGCTTTTTTATAGCCTATTGAGAAAAATGCTCTTCCTTGTTTCAGCACGTGTGTTAGAAGTTCAGGAGTGCTGATAACTAGCTCTTAAGTGCCAGTTACAGATTTAGTTCCCATCACAACTTTAAACTATAAACAAAGATTACAATATTATAAAAGTGATTGTATGGCAGATTTAGTGTTGCTATTAAAGCTACTCCAAAGTTTGTCTTTTTGAGTCTGGTTTACTTAAAATACCAATTATTTTGAGTAAATATTTACATAATAAATTATGATGCTTTTTTTGTAGAAGCCATGTTAAAATGGAAACATTGTAGATAAACAAGAATAATGTATTCAAAATAACCTTTCATTTACAATGCATTAGATGTTTGGGGAAAAAATTCCCCTTAAATTTGAAGTCTTAATGGTAAAATTAGTCTGGGATCAGCATGAAAATTTTATATACTGAACAATAGAATTCTCAAATATAAAAGTAAATCATGTCAATTAAGACAATTAATAATGCAGGGCATTGCAAAGTGAGACAGTACATGAAAATAATTAATTAAATACCTTTTAAAACTGAAAATATTGTTAGAATAAAAATTTAGCAGAAGATTAACTCAGATGAGTAGTAGGGAAAGAATGAATGCCTTAAGACTGTGAGTTTTTTAAAAAAGCTTTCTAAAAATGTATGGTTTATTTTCTTTATAATAGACAGTAAAATCTTATCTTACAATGTGTACATACTACATAACTCACTGGAAAGGTAGTTCCTTTGCTTTCTATGGATCTTCAGTGCAGCAGGAGAGATGCATTGGTTGCAAAGTATTCTAGAAACATAAGGATTGTCATGCTGGATCAGACCATAGTTAAATCTAGTCAGATATCCTGTCCAACTGTGGCCAATACCAGGTACCTCTGGGGAAAGATACAGGAATCTGTGTACTAGATAGTTAAGCCAGTGGAGGATATTTCTTTTTAACTTCAAATAGTCAGTGGTTATCTTCTGCCCTGAACAATGAGGGTATATGTCACTATTTTTTATTCAGTTTTAACATAACTTTGGATATTCTCATTATCCACTCTTTCTTTGACTCTTGCTAAACTCTTGGTCTCATTGATACTTTGCTACCATGAGTTCAATTTAATTATTACATGTTAAAAAATATTTCCTGTTATAAGTTTTACATTTTGGCTTGTCAGAATCACTGAATATTCCCTTTGTTCTGTAGTATGATAGATGTTAAATAGGAATTTCTCTATTCCTTTCCCCCCCCATCCCATATCCAAGTCCCTTTTATTCCTCTCTTCTTCAGACAATCCTAAACTTTTCAATCTCTTCTTATGAAGAAGCCTTCCCATGTATCATTGTCTAATCTTAATAATTTTAATTGCCTATTTCTGGGCCCCATTTGTTTCTGCTTTATCTCTTTTTAAGATGGGCATGATCAGAACTGAACTTCACTTCACATTGGAGCAACTCAGAAGTAAAATATGACTTACTGCTTTCATTCTCCTTAGTCAGATACATATATGAGAGAGAACTGAAGCTTTTGAAGGTTAAGAAGTCACTTATACTTTACCTTTATGGTAGTTGCTTTTGTATAGTACATCTATTTAGGTGCAAATTAATTTATTTTTTCTATTTTACCAAATACTAGAAGCTGGTAAAATGTACTTAAATACAACATAACTTAATCTACAGTAATTAATTAGCATGTAAATCTTTTCATATATGATGCATTAACATTGGTGCTTTTTCAGGTGCATTGCAGAATCATATAGTTTTAACAGTTACTTCTGAAGAATTTACTATCTAAATTGGACAGATGTTAACAAGCCTAATTAAAGGAAGAAGCATAAATGTTGGAAGACATAGTCATAATCAATCAATGTTGGGAAACCAAATGAGATACAGGGTGAAATCCTGACTCTATCAGAGTCAGAGAGAGGTATGCCATTGACTTCAATGGGACCAGGATTTCATCTGTTGAGTGTAAAGTTTATATGTAACTTGATGATTTCCGTTATTGGATATTATAAAAAGACCCGACAAAATAACTGAGTCATAGCACACACCTGTAACTGCTGATCTAGGAGGGATTTTGAAGGCTCTTTGTTGAAAATGCTATACGTTCAATGACTTATTTAGGCCATTTATGCAGGTACTTTATTTTTAAGCGTCTGAGTAGTGTCACTGATTTCAAAAGAAGTCTGTGGGGCTACACAATATGCTTAAAATTAAGCACTTGTGTAATATTTTCAGGATCAGGGCCTTATTGATTAGCAGCCTTCTGGATGATTTGTGTAAGGCAATTGCTAATTTCAGTAAAACTGCTTCATAGTGACAATACATTACTACTGTTTGACTTTCAAAACACTGCTAATCTTCTCACATGGGCAGATGATGAGTTGGAAAACTGACATTGTGGTGTAATGTCAGCAGTCTGCTTTCACATGTAAAAGGAAGTTATTTAGTATTTCCACATGGCTACCTTTGTTTTTCTTTCTGGGAGCTTTCTCATTTTAACAGAAACATTTTGGATTTGTTTCTTGTATTTGCTCTTATTTTTTTTCTAAGGGTTAGCACTATTAATTTAATTTTTTAAAAACCTTTTAACATTACCAGCGTTATGCCATCTTGTTGTGATATATATTCAGAAAAAAAGATAGAAACACAAAGAAGCTTTCATTTGCAGTTTTATACCAGAGGAGTTGTATGGCTCATTTAATGGTAGTCACATATGCTATTTTCTACCTGTGACACCTGGCAGTTTGAAGGAAGTGTCAAAATACACTGCTCCTGCAATAGTGACCTTTACTAGACTGTATGAGTTTGTCTCATTCTGTTGTATTCTCTTCATTAACTTAAATGGTCTCAGTGGGAAACTGGGCTAAATTTATGACCTAGACTGAAAATCTTGCCTTTAACTAATTAACTTATAGTGGTGCCTCAGCTAAATAAAGCTTAATGGGTCATTTAATCTATCCGATTGTGCAGAAGGAATTTGACACATTTTTAAAACCAAGGGTACACAAAAATACCTTTTTTAACAAATACATATAAATCATGTGCCCTTTGTGAACAATTAGACACCCACAGAGAGAAACTACAGGGTTCGCTGTAAATGGTCATTATGTACTTAGATATAGCAGAGATCATTTGATTTAACATGTTGAAAATAGATATAGCAAAAGTCATTGCACTAAATTTTACTTGTAAGTGCTAAATTATCAGAACATTAGTTGTACCTAAGGTTGAGTTGGTTGATTTTTTGCACTTAAAGTAGGGAGTCAACCTCTTTATTATATGGAAAATACAGCATCTCCTCCCAAAAATTACAGCAGTCACTTTGAATATAAAATGAATTTTCTGAAAATATACCAATGAATCTGTAAGTCAGTCTGTTTATTATTCCTTTTAGAAAATTGTTTAATTTAGCACACCTTCCCTGTCCCCTCTCCACTCCTTCCCCCTGCCTCATGTACACCCATGCCCAATAATGTCAGTAATGGAACAGAGAGAGGGATTTTGAAGAACAGGTCAAGAGGCAGGGGAAGACTTGGGTGTAAACCCCTGGTTGCTTTGCGCTGTTCCAGAGTGGCATAAATCAGCCAGAGAGTAGCAGTGAATCCAACCATAATACTTAAAATAAAATGTATTATACCATTAGAATTGGTGGTAATCTCTTTGAGTTTGTGTTAGTATTCATGTACATTTTTAATTAAAAAAAGATGGAGGCAGAGTTAAGGTTGTTTAAATGCCCTAACTGTTCATTTTCATATCTGAACTTCTTGGATTTCTTTTAAGTTTACCAGTAACTCTGAATTTACTGGATTTGTAGTGCTTAGTTTGGAGGATAATTACAACATCGCTGTAATGTATTTTACCCAAATTATATTTATTTTCAACCCTAATTCAACTTTGATGTAGTTTTGTCTAGGAATAGTGACTTTAAGATTATATTAAACACAGAGTGTTGTTCTAAACAAGAACAACTAGAGTATGTTTTGTCTCTCTTTAGCTCTTAAATTTTTCTATGACTGATAATGTACACCAGGAAAGACCAGAAGAATTTAAAAACAGCCATTTTTTCCAAACCTTTACAAAGAACAGAATTCTTGAAAGCCTCATTTGCATTGCTTGTTTACCTTAACTAAAATGATTAGTTTGAGAGCAAGTTTCAGCACTAGATTACATACGTTTTATGGTGGCTCCTTTGGTTACAATGGATGACACTTCACTGGAGTCACACAAATGTAAAACTATTGTAACATGATGAATCAAGCCTGGCACTTCTTGGTTTAATTCCTTGTTTATTGGGCTAATGGCTGTTTTGTGGTAATGGCTAAGAATCCAAAGCATGGAATATCAATATTTTACAAGTGCAGGGCATAGCTGTAAAATATAATGACTGATGCAGTAAAATCTTCAGTCTTATCTATAAAAAGAACAGGAGTACTTGTGGCACCTGAGAGACTAACAAATTTATTTGAGCATAAACTTTCGTGGGCTACAGCTCAGTCGATGAAGTGTTAGTCTGAAGATGTTAGTCTCTCAGGTGCCACAAGTACTCCTGTTCTTTTTGCAGATACAGACTAACACGGCTGCTACTCTGAAACCAGTCCTATCTATGTTAAGTATGAGAGATAAGGGATGGATTTCAGAGGTTCTCATCATCTGCAACTCTCTGGTGACCAGTTGGAGCTGTGGTTGCTTATCATTTTAGAACTGAGACCATAATATTTAGCCGTTGTTCCAGTTGAACCTCTGAATCACTTGGGTGAAGTTTTCAGAGTTCTGAAAGATGGATAAAACTGAGGCTACTGTTGTTTTTCTAAGCTCTTAAAGTTTTCCTGTTTTTTAGAAATGCTACTGAACATTACCAGAACAAATGAAAAAGCAAATTACATTATGATAGGAGGTCCAGTCCATGATATTTGTTCATTTCAACTAAAACTAGTTTCCTGGGATGATTGTAAAATTAACAGGTTTTTACTTGGATCTCCTAGGAGATGTAAAGGCACTCTGCCAAATAGCTTTTCTTTTTGAAGCTGAGGCCAAGAACTGAAGGTCATTGCACAAATTCCTCTGCTTAGAAACCAAGACATTCAAATTAGGTCATTTTAGATATTTCAGTGTTAAAAGAGAAAATACCTGTTCTTTATTTAAATAATTTAATACGCCTCCAGTAACTAGTAATGCATAATTTCCACCCAAATATCGGAATAATAGGAATCTGGAAGAAAGTAAAATTGAGTTTCAGGTGAATAAAAATAGATGATTTAAAAAAAATTTAAATCTATTTTTTATATAAATTAGATATTTAAAATTAAATTATTTTTTAAAATACATATGTTTAAAATTAAATTTGAGATTGACAACCTATGTTAAAACTAGGGTTGTCAAGCAATTAAAAAAATTAATCACGATTAATCATGCTGTTAATAATAGAATACCATTTATTTAAATATTTTTGGAGGTTTTCTGTGTTTTCAAATATATTGATTTCCGTTACAACACAGAATAAAAAGTGCACGGCGCTCACTTTATATTTATTTTCATTACAAATATTTGCATTGTAAAAAACAAAAGAAATAGTATTTTTCAGTTCACCTGTGCAACTACTGTAATGCAATCTCTTTATCATGGAAGTTGAATTTACAAATGTATTATTATGTTCAAAAATAAAACAATGTAAATCTTTACAGCCTACAAGTCCACTCTGTCCTATTTCTTGTTCAGCCAGTTGCTCAGACAAGTTTGTTTATATTTGCAGGAGATAATGCTGCCCACTTCTTGTTTATAGTGTTACCTGAAAGCGTTCGCATGGCACTGTTGTAGCTGGGTTCGCCAGATTTTTACATACTAGATGCACTAAAGATTCGTATGTCCCTTCATGCTTCAGCCACCCTTCCACAGGATGTGTGTCCATACTGATGATGGGTTCTACTCGATAATGATCCAAAGCAGAGCGGACCAATGCATGTTCGTTTTCATCATCTGAGTCAGTTGCCACTAGCAGAAGGTTGACTTCCTTTTTTGGTGGCTCGGGTTCTATAGTTTCTGGATTGGAGTCTTGCTCTTTTAAGTCTTCTGAAAGCATGCGCTACACCTCGTCCCTCTCAGATTTTGGAACACACTTCAGATTCTTAAACTTGGGTCAAGTGCTGTAGCTGTCTTTAGAAATCTCACATTGGTACCTTCTTTGTGTTTTGTCAGATCTGCTGTGAAAGTGTTCTTGAAATGAACAACATATGCTGGGTCATCTACTATAACATGAAATATATGGCAGAATTCTGGTAAAACAGAGTAGGATACATAGCTGCCTCCCCCAAGGAGTTCATCCACAAATATAATTACCACATTTTTTTTTAACAAGCGTCATCGGCGTGGAAGCATGTCCTCTGGAATGGTGGTTGAAGCATGAAGGGGCATATGAACGTTTAGTATATCTGACACATAAATACCTTGCAACGCTGGCTACAAAAGTGTCATACAAACGTCTGTTCTCACTTTTTGGTAACGTAAATAAGAAGTGGGCAGCATTATCTCCTGTAAACGTAAACAAACTTGTTTATCTTAGTGATTGGTTGAACAAGAAGTAGGACTAAGTGGACTTTAGGCACTGAAGTTTTACACTGTTTTGTTTTTGCGTGAAGTTATGTAACAAAAAAAAAATCTACATTTATAAGTTGCACTTTCACGTAACGAGATTGTACTATGGTACTTGTATGAGTTGATTTGAAAAATACAATTTCTTTATTATTTTTATTACAAATATTTGCACTGTCAAATAATAGTGAGCACTATATATACACTTTGTATTCTGTGTTGTAATTGAAATCAATGTATTTGAAAATGTAGAAAAACATCCAAAAATATTTAATAAATTTCAACTGGTATTCTATTGCTTAACAGTGCGATTAAAGCTGCTATTAATTATTTTAATCGTGATTAATTTTTTGTTAATCATGTGAGTTAACTGTGATTAATCAACAGCCATAGTTAAAACATAAACCTACTATAACCTACTAAAATCATTTAAATAAAAAATGTGCTGTCAATGACCCCACCTCAAATTTTAATAAGTTAAGGGATAGTGCTTTTTAAATGTACACAGAATCGGGGAAAACATCTAACTTTTGAGATCAACTCAAGCTTTTTAAATATGCCACAATGTCATGAATTATATTGAGTATCTATATATTGTTGTCTAGCAACGCCAGAAGGACAGGAGACACTGCATGCATTTTAATTAGGCTGCAACTTTAT
Organism: Gopherus flavomarginatus; assembly: GCF_025201925.1. Classification (NCBI taxonomy): domain Eukaryota; kingdom Metazoa; phylum Chordata; order Testudines; family Testudinidae; genus Gopherus; species Gopherus flavomarginatus. The sequence goes on from NC_066618.1 coordinate 21,167,761, forward strand.
TCCTAAATGTCTGTAAGTATTTGGTAGATAAAAGTGTACAGTGCAGGTAATTCCATAATTGTTTACATATACCTGGAGAGACTGCTGCCAGCCCTCTGCTTTTACTCATTCTGGTCCCCAGCCAACCTGTTGCTGGGACCCCACCTTGAATGAAGCCTAAGTGAGGGGTTGGCTCTCTACCATGCCTACCATAGGAGTCATGAACCCCATTCTGCCCCTTTAAAGAATGACTCCTTTATATCTTTTACTAATCCATTTAATGAGATCACTGTATCACTTCCCTCTGGAGTACCTGTATTGCATTGGTTCCCAAACTTTTTGGCATCACGCCTCCTTTTTAATTTTCGAGAAACTCTTATGTTCCCCACCTCTCCTTTACCATCATCCAAACCCCCTTTTAACAAGTTCAATTTATAATTTAAAATTAAAAATACAAAAACTTGATATAAAATTTATTTAAAATTAAAAATAAGCACAAATAGTTTTTCTTGGCACAAAAATTGAATAAAAATGTAATTTAAAATAAGATATCATAAACAAAATTAATTTAATGTGAAGGATGGTGCTGCATTTTCTTCACAAGTTGGGAAAGCCTAGGTTTGAAAGATGGAAGTGCGCAATGCAAATCGTTTTCAACATCCAGTCAGTTCTTTGGTTCTGTCCCTGCCTGCAGGTATATGGGATCTTGGGGAGCAATTACCACACAGCTGGGGTTCCAATTAATTTCTTTATTAAAGGAAAAAAAAGGAAGTGGTGGGAATTTAATAATGAAATACGATGGGATGGGGTGTATAGGGTGTTTACAATAGACAAGGATGGGGGGGTTCTTATTGAACAGTGTAGCGAGTTCTAACAGTGGGGTACAGTAAGTGGGGTTCAGCACAATGGGGTACAGTACAGTTAATAAGCGTGTCAAAAAGAAATGCAAAATAAAATGGTAGCTTCTATATAAAATGGTCAACAATCTTAGATAGAACGTATTAAGTGGTTGGTGGCCTTATACACAATGTAACACAATGGTATCAATGCAAATACAAAGTATATTAGAAGAGTGGAAGCAACTAATGGGGTGTTATAATTACAAGTAAAATGTGAATATAAGTGAATTTATGCAATGCAACAGTATAAAAGAAAAGTAATGACTTAATTTGTGAGGCTAGGATAGCAGATAATCTGTCAAGGAACAGGAGTGGGGAGGGGAGTGAATGATTAGTGGCAACTGATGAGAGGAGAGTGCGGCTGGAAGCAGCGAGGGACTCTGAAGCCCTGCAAGGTAAGGACAATGGAGCAGCGTGATGGTGATCTTCGGTAGGGGAAGGGCAGCGGAGAAGGGCTAGAGAGAGGTTTAAGCAACAAGCGGACGCCAAAAACAAAGGAAAAAAAGCAGCAAAGGGTTTGGGAAGTTTCACAGGGGGAGAAGCAGCAAGGGGTTTGGGAGGTTCGGAGGGTGATGCAGACGCGGGGGGGGAGCAGCAAGGAGTTGGGAGGTTCACAGAGAGTGCAGATGCGAGGAAGAAAAGCAGCAAAGGGTTTGGGAAGTTTATACAGGGGAAGAAGCAGCAAGGAGTTTGGGAAGTTCGGAGGGTGATGCAGACGCGGGTTGGGGGCAGCAAGGAGTTATAACAGGGAGACAGAGAAGCACACAGAGGGGGAGATTGGAGCAGGGGAAAAACAGACATGGGAAAGTTCAGGGAGAGATCGGGACAGCGGGAAGACGAATTTAAGCAGCAAAAACCTTATCTACAGACACGGAGAAGTACACAGAGGGGGAGATTGGAGCGGGGGAACAACGGACACGAATTCAAACGGCAAAAACCTTGTCTATAGACACGGAGAAGCACACAGGGGGATTGGAGCGGGGGAAAAATGGACACGGGAAAGTTCAGGGGGAGATCAGGACAGTGGGAAGACGAATTTGAAGCAGCAAAAACCTTATCTATCTTAACCAACGACTGGGCAAAACAACAAATATCACAATTCTAAGCAAAGCTATAACAAGCAACTATACGGAGCAACAAAACAGTAAACTATAACAAGGCAGTTGAAACTTACAAGCTCTACAATCTTAACAAACTATGACTTATTAAACTAAAAAAAACAAGACCTATGGTGCACCTTATGCTATGGGGAGGTTACAGAGGGCAAAGTGGTATGTGTCCAGGACCCAGCTCCCAAGGAAGCCTAGGGATGGTGGCTACAGCGGTGGATACAGCTGAAAGCAGAGAGCCCCAAGACAAAGCCCACAGGAGCAGAGCTTAGCAGCAGCACAAACTTATTTTTAGCAGCAAAGAGCCCTGGAGTTTGAGAGGTTTTAAGACACAGACCAAGGTTTAGCTTGAGTCTGTGTGCTGGGGAAACAGAGCCAGCAGCTAAAATAATAAAATAAAAGTATAGAAAGTTTTACAGAGGGATTCTTACCAGTCCCCAAGGCAGCAGCAAAGGCAGAAGCAGCAGCAACATCAGAAGAGGCAAGGAGGGCTCGGTAGTCTCAATAATCAGGAGATCTCTCAGGTAGCAAGCAATTCGTTCTTTGTGGGGAGGGGGGTTCAAAAAACGAGGGTACGCTCAAAAATAAAACGAGAGCGGAGAAAGGACCCCCCAAAACCCCTGGCTGATCAGACCAGGCAGCAATGCAGGAACCTTTCTGAGGTGTTTCAAAAATGTCTGGTTTTAAAGGCAAACTTGGGCAGTTTCCCGCCAGTAATACTGATAGGCTCTCTCTGTCACAGGGGAGGGGGCACAGGGAAAAAAATGAAGGTAAGCCCAGAGACATGCCTGGACATAGTCCTGTGCAATAGGTGACTCAAGAGCACATGAGGCCTATGACTCATGCCCAGGATCTTAAAAACACATTAGGTCTTGCAGCTCTGGACATTGCCTACCCTACACCAAGCCCAGGCTCAACGAGGTGATAACAGGACTAACCCTTTGAACAGGGCAGTAGTCCCACTTAGCACGCAGCACAAGTGGCCATCCCTTTGAGAAGGGCAATGGCTCTTGTTAAACAACTTAAGGGGCCCTCCCTTTGAGAAGGGCAGTGTCCCTGGTAAACAACTTAACAGCCAGGGAAGGGCGGCCACAGGAGAACAGAAAACAAAATGGAGTCTGGGGACAGCTGTAAGAAACAAAATGGAATAGGGGATAGCTGTAACAGACAGGTTCGTTTTCATTATGACTGAACTTGAAAAGCTTTTTTTCATAGAGGTATGTCAACGAAAATGGAAGAATAATACATAGTGCCTCTTCTCCAGCTTTTCGGTAAATTGGGAAATATTTTATCCAAAATTCCTCCAAGCTTAAGTTTTCGAAAATACCTTTCGCACTTGAATTGTATTTCACTTCAAGTGCTTGTTCTTGCAATACTTCTGACAATGAATCGACATCAACGTTGAATGGATTACATGCTAATTTATGAACGGGGTTGCCAGAAAAGTTGTCCAGAAAATAGTGGATGAATTCATCAGCAGGGCAGTCCAGATGAAACACAATTTTGTTCTTGGCATCCTCTTTACAAAGTTCTTGGAAACCTTCATTTTCAGCAAGTGATGAAGATGTTGGAAAAAACAAAAAATTAGGCATCTGAGCTTGCATTTCACGTTTCCAAAGCTTGATTTTTTTCCATAAGCGCTTTGATGGCATTGTGGTGCACTATAATGTTTGCAGCCTTGTTTCCTTGCAGCTCAAATTGAGATGATTCAAAAATGTCCATGAGGTACGCCAATGAAAGTTCAAACGTTTGGTCTGTAAACGCACAATATAACTCTTTTTTTCTGTTGCTTGAGGAAAATTTCCACTTCGTCTTTCAGTTTGAATAATCTCGAAAGCATGTTCCCGTTGGAAAGCCATCATACCTCAGTGTGAAACAAAATAATTGTATGATCCGCTCCCAAATCTGTGCAAAGAGCTGCAACAAGTCTAGTTTTTAAAGCGCTGTTCTTCACAAAATTGACAACTTTGGTGGCCAAATTCAACGAGTCACATAGGTCATCTGAGAATAAGAACAACCCAGGGAATTATTGGCTAGCTAGCTTATCTATGGTACTCAGAAAGATAATAGAGCAGATAATCAGTTTGTAAGCCTCTAGAAGAAAATATGGTAATAAGTAATAGTCAACATGAATTTGTCAAGAACAAATAATGTCAAACGAATTTAATATACTTTGAGAGGATAGCAAGCCTTGTGGCTAGGGGCAAGCAATAGGTGTGATATGTCTCGACTTTAGAAAGGCTTTTGATAGTGTCCCCCATGACGTTTCATCAACAAACTAGAGAACTGTAGCATAGATGAATCTCCTGTAGGGTTGGATACACAACTGGTTGGAAAAGCATACTAAAAAAATAGTTATCCATGGTTCACAGTTAAGCTGGAGGAGCGTATTGAGTGGGGTCCAAAGGGATCATTCTTGGGACCCATTCTATTCAGTGTTTTCATAAATGATTTGGATAATGGCAGAGAGACTACACTTATAAAGTTTGCAGATGCTCCCAAGCTGGGATGGGTTACAAGTGCTTTGGAGGATGGGATTAGAATTCAAAATGATCTTGATAAACTGGACAAATGGTCTGAAGTAAATAAGATGAAATTCAATAAGGACAAAGGCAAAGTAGTATACTTAAGAAGGAATAATCAGTTGCACAAATACAAAAAAGGAAATGACTCAAAAAGGCTGACGGTGTTGTCGTCATGAATAAATTGGAATATGATCAAGAGGCTGCTAGACAGCTCTCTAACACCACGTTCTACAGGCTATTATCCTCTGATCCCACTGAGGATTACATAAAGAAACTATACCATCTGCTAAAAATCTCCCTGACAAAGCACAAGAACAAATCTGTACGGTCACATGCCTAGAACCCCAATCAGGGCTTTTCTGTTTGCTACCCAAGATCCATAAACCTGGAAATCCTAGACGCCCCATCATCTCAGGCATTGGCACCCTAACATCAGGATTGTCTGGGTATGTGAACTCTGTCCTCGGGCCCTACGTTACCAGCACTCCCAGCTATCTTCGAGACACCAATGACTTCCTGAGGAAACTGCAATCCATCGGTGATCTTCCAGAAAACACCATCCTGGCCACTATGGATGTGGAAGCCCTCTACACCAATATTCCACACAGAGATGGACAACAAGCCATGAGGAACAGTATCCCCGATAATATCTCAGCTAACCTGGTGGCTGAACTTTGTGACTTTTGTCCTCACCCACAACTATTTCACTTTTGGGGACAATATATACCTTCAAGTCAGCAGCACTGTACCCTTATGGCCCCACAGTATGCCAACGTTTTTATGGCCGACTTAGAACAATGCTTCCTTAGCTCTCGTCCCCTAGCGCCCCTGCTCTGCTTGCGCTACATTGATGACATCTTCATCATCTGGACCCATGGAAAAGAAGCCCTTGAGGAATTCCACCATGATGTCAATAATTTCCATCCCATCATCAACGTCAGCCTAGATCAGTCCACACAAGCGGTCCATTTCCTGGACACTACTGTGCTAATAAGCAATAGTCTCCACATAAATATCACCCTATACTGGAAACATACTGACGGCTATACTTACTTGCATGCCTCCAGCTTCCATCCAGGACGCACCACACGATCCATTGTCTTCAGCCAAACTCTGTGATACAACTGCATTTACTCCAATCCTTCAGACAGAGGCAAGCATTCTTAAAACTACAATACCCACCTGATTAAGTGAAAAAACAGATTGACAGAGCCAGACGAATACCCAGAAGTCATCTCCTGCAAGACAGACCCAACAAAGAAAATAACAGAACACCACTAGCTGTCACCTTCAGCCCCCCAACTAAAACCTCTCCAGCGCATCATCAAAGATCTACAACCTATCCTGAAAGATAATCCCTCACTCTCACAGATCTTGGGAGACAGACCTGTCCTCGCTTACACACAACCCCCCAACCTGAAGCAAATACTCACCAGCAACCACACATCACTGAACAAAAACACTGACCAGGAACCTATCCTTGCAACAAAGCCCAATGCCAACTCTGTCCACATATCTATTCAAGTGACATCATCATAGGACCTAATCACATCAGCCATGCCATCAGGGGCTCATTCACGTGCACATCTACCAATGTGATATATGCCATCATGTTCCAGCAATGCCCCTCTGCCATGTACATTGACCAAACCAGGCAGTCTCTACGCAAAAGAATAAATGGACACAAATCTGACATCAGGAATCATAACATTCATAAACCAGTAGGAGAACACTTTAACCTGTCTGGTCACTCAATAACAGACCTGAGGGTGGCAATTTTGCAACAGAAAAGCTTCAAAAACAGACTCCAGCGAGAAACTGCTGAACTCAAATTGATATGCAAACTAGATACAATCAACTTAGGCTTGAATAGAGACTGGGAATGGCTGAGCCATTACAAACATTGAATCTGTCTCCCCATGTAAGTATTCTGACACTTCTTATCAAACTGTCTGTGCTGGGCTATCTTGATTATCACTTCAAAAGTTTTTTCTCTTACTTAATTGGCCTCTCGGAGTTGGTAAGACAACTCCCACCTTTTCATGCTCTCTGTATGTGTATATATATCTCCTCACTCTGTTCCATTTTGTGCATCTGAAGAAGTGGGCTGTTGCCCATGAAAGCTTATGCTCAAATAAATTTGTTAGTTTCTAAGGTGCCACAAGTACTCCTGTTCTTTTTGCCTAGAAAAGGAGTACTGCAGAAAAGGATCTGGGGATTACAATGGATCACAATTTAAATACGAGTCCACAAAGTAGTACTGTTGCCAAAAAAAAATAAATAAAAAAAATGAAAAAGAGGAGAGATCATTATTCTGGGATGTATTAGCAGGAATATTGTAAGCAAGACAAGGCAAGTAATTCTTCCACTCTACTCAGAACTTATAAGGTCACAGTGAGAGTATTGTGTCCAGTTCTGGGCACCATGTTTCAGGAAAGATGTGGACAAATTGGAGAAGGTCCAGAGGAGAGCAACAAAAATGATTAAAGGTCTAGAAAACAAGACCCATGAGAAAAGATTGAAAAAATTGAGTTTGTTTCTTCTGGAGAAGAGAAGACTGAGAAGGGGTATAACAGTGTTCAAATATGTAAAAGGTGGTTATAAAGAGGAGGGTAATAAATTGTCCTATCCTCGTTTACTAATGAGAAGTTTAATGGGCTTAAATTTCTTAATGGTAAGAGTAGTCAGGCACTGGAACAAATTACCTTGGGATGTCGTGGAATCTCAGTCACTGGAGGCTTTTAAGAATAAGTTAGACCAGTGGTTCTCAAACTGTCAGTCTGGACCCCAAAGTAGGTCACAATCCCAATTTTAGGGGTTGCCAGGGCTGGCTTAGATTTTTGTTGCCCTTTTCTGAAGCTTTTCCAATTCCAGTATATCTTTCTTGAGATTGGGCGACCACATCTGCACCCAGTATTCAAGATGTGGACCTACCATGGATTTATATAGAGGCAATATGATATTTTCTGTCATCTTATCTACCCCTTTCTTAATGATTCACAACATTCTGTTCGCTTTTTTGACTGCCGCTGCACATTGAGTGAATATTTTCAGAGAACTATACACAATGACTCCAAGATCTCTTTCTTGAGTGGTAACAGCTAATTTAGACCCCATCATTTTATATGTATAGTTGGGATTATGTTTTCCAATGTGCATTACTTTGCATTAATCAACATTGACTTTCATGTGCCATTTTGTTGTCCAGTCACCCAGTTTTGAGAGACCCTTTTGTAACTCTTCGCAGTCTGCCTGGGACTTAAGTATCTTATGTAGTTTTGTATCAACTGCAAATTTTGCCACCTCACAGTTTACCCCCTTTTCAGATTATTTATGAATATGTTGAATAGGACTGGTCCCAGTACAGACCCCACTATTTACCTTTCTCCATTCTGAAAACTGACCATTTATTCCTATCTTTGCTTCCTATCTTTTAACCAGTTACCAATCCATGGGAGAACCTTCCCTCTTATGCCATGACAGCTCACTTTGCTTAAGAGCCTTTGGTGAGGAACCTTGTCAAAGGCTTTCTGAAAATCTAAGTACACAGTATCCGTTGGATCCCCCTTGTCCACATGCTTGTTAACCCCCTCAAAAAATTCTAGCAGATTGGTGAAGCATGATTGGCCATGTTGACTCTTTCCCAACAAATTACTCCCTACAGACGTGTCTGCAGAGAATGAATTCAATTAGAAAGATACCTAGACAAGTGTTTTTCAATCTTTCTCATTTGTGGACCCCGAAAAAATTTTGAATGGAGGTACAGATCCATTTGTAAATATTTGACATAATCTGTGTACCCCTGGGATCCGCAGACCACTGATTGATTGCTCTGCCAGTGGTTTACAATGGGTCAACCACTATCTGCACAGACTCTCTCTAAGTGGATGTCGGGCTGCATCATTCTCTCTACCACCTAGCACATATCTTTCCTCCTCTCTCCCTCCCAATCCCCCTGACAGAGGTGAAAGCCCATTCCACCGGAGTGTAAGCAACCTCTGCGGCATCTCTGCAAGATGAACCGTTACTGGATATATGAAGGGAGACTACCAGGATATCCATCCATACTCTTACAAAACATTGTGCATTGGTGCAGACTTCTTTTACAGATACAGCTATGGGAGCGGCAGTATTACAGACTTCTAGACCATCTGCATCCTTGTACCCGCTCCTGATTGACTGCTGCTAACTAATCTCCCACATGTAGAATTCACATAGGGATTATCACTTGAAGAAGAAATGGCGATTATTTACCTGTGACTGGAGATTCTTCGAAGAATGATACCTTTAATCTGTGAAAGTGCACGCCAAGTTTTAAATACATCTGTAAAGTACTTGAGGACCATTTTCTGCCTTCAAATGTACACTGGGGGATGCAGCTCCTATTAAACTAAAAGGAGAATACCTGTATATCTGAGAACAAACGTTGTCCCTTGGATTTAATTGTTATACTAGATTCTAAAAAAAGGAATGTATTTGATTCCATAACTTGTACCTGAACACACACAACAAGAAGTGTATTCGATTTTTTAAACTAGTAATTATTTTTGTGGAGATTAGCTATTCATAAGACATTTTAATCTATTTTAAGACACAAATTTTTTGTATTTTAAAACAATCTAGTCAATTTGCTTTGCTAATTAAAATAAATTAAGCCATACAGAATGACCTGTCAATTTCCCACCTCAGCATTATACTGTTACTCATAAAATAACTCAGAGGTTTGAAGCATGTAATGTTTGTTTAATGTGTGCCTCATTCCTTTGTACAAATTTGGGCCTCAGGACTGCAATGTGATGCAGGTTTTAATGCAGGGTCTGCCTGTGCATTTCTCATTGCAGAGTTGCTGGATTTTTTTACCTTTATGGCATTATTACTCCCTTTCTTTAACAGTTCAAAATCTTTTTAAAGTTTATATGTATTAAAACTACCTTAATTTATATTTTTGTACGTCAGCTTGGGGAGTGCTTGATTTGAAAGGCATGATACAAATATTGTGGTTTTCTTGCGTGACAACATTCATTTGCTTCAGTAATGTATTTGGTTTTTCTCTTCTAGGCTTCTTTACAGTTTAGCATTTAATGCCAGGTTCCTGAGGCATCTTTGGTATCTAATTTCTTCAATGACTACACGAATGATTACAGGGTATGTATTAGGTCATTTCTATCACTGAGCTCTTTTCATAATATAGCATGTCTTATGAAAAGGAAAAGAGAATTAGTGGCACAGTGGGCAAATATGATGGTAGGAAAAACAAACCAGAAAACCAACAAAACCCTAAAGTTCTTACTAAGGCAAAACTTCAGTTGACTTCAGTGGGAGTTTGACTTAATCTTTATTTAGAATAAAAATTAAAATGGCTTTATTATTTTAAAAATATCGGTATTTGAAGTTTTGTAATTATTATGCCAGTTCCCAGGTTCTTCTCAACCTGAAGAATGTCAGACTAGTCTACAGGCCAGATGCGCAGGATAGATATAGTGAGCAGTGGAGGTGAGGAAAACAGTATGTCCCTGGATCCACACCCTAACTCCCTTTGTAGATGTACTCCTGTGGCCATAGGTAAAATGGCAGATGGCTCATTAGCAGCCATTTGCCTTCCTCCTCTTCCCCCTCGATGTTCCTTGATGCCACCAGATTTTAGGAGCAGTTTGTATGTGTGCAGGATGTTAACACTGGTTATGTTTAAAAAGTTACTTAAACACCCATAATGGTGTTATAAGTTTATGTTCTAATTTTGTGCAATAGAATATTTTTCCTAATGGCAATGCAATATTCTAAAAGAAACAATTTTAAATACATTGGAAAAATATAACTCTGCTGCTGCACTTCAGGGTTTACATTATTGTGTATAATAGCTGAAGAGGCATCTAAGCCAATCAGAATGCAACAAATTTGTGCAGTTATTAATGCATAAGTGTGTACACTAGTTACATAATTCTCTGTTAAGGGGCATCTGGCTTGTTTTTCAATACTGGTACAATATTTTTAATCCCATAATCTGGTTGACAGCTATTTTCCAGAGGGCAGAGACTTGTAGCATCATTGTACAAATGTTTATCAATACCCTTACTTCCTTCTTTTAGTGATTGCACATGTCCATTCTGCTTTTTGTATGCACAGGTGCTAGAATTTTTTCATCTTAGTGGTACCCATTAGGATGGCTCAAGCATCCTCTGCTGCCACGCGCTGCTGTTGTCGTTATAAAGGGCCAACTGACCCCAAAGTTCCCTCAGTTTCTTCTTACTGCTGCCCATGGTGGCCTCTAGATCTGCTCTTCTTGCATTTACAGATTCTGTCAGTGAACTGTGTTCTCTTGTGTTGTAAATAGTTAGTGTGATTAAGATTATTAGCATTCAGTTAGATTTTTTTTTTTAAACTATCTCAGGGTATTGGTCGAGTCCCAGTGCTGAGGGATGTCTCTGTGACTGGGCTTCATGCCCTGCATTTTCTGCAATAAGGCTATGCCTGTCAGTGACCCACACTTGAGTTGCTTGAAGTGCCTCAGGGAAGCTCATAATGGAGAGCATTGCCAAATTTACAGGGACTTTAAGCCTCTCAGAAAGAAAGATCATAAAGCCAGGGTAAAGTTTAGACTCAGGGAGGTGGCCTTGAGACCTACTTCTGAGCCAGGTCAGTCAGAGTTGGTGCCAGGTGCCTTGGCATTGGTGAGGAGTGCGCCTCCTACCATACCTGAGTCCCAACACTGCTTGCCGTCCCCAGTACCTGAGAAGAGGCATAAGAAGCAGAGTGCTGAAATTGGGAGATCCATGTCTGCTAGGCATGGGAATAAGAGTTGTGTGTGGTCTAAACCCAAGCACTTATTTGCTTCAGTTCCTCAAAAGATGGCAGTGTTTACTAGGGTGCCTAGGCATGTTCTGTCAAGTCCAGAGCTACATCTGTGGCACTGAACCGTAGTGACCAGGCCGCAGGCATTTGCTGCTGCCAGGGACCTCCTGACCCTGTCGGTGGCAGTGTTGCTGGCAGTACAAGAGTTGATGCTACTGGTGCCGATGGACAAGGGAGAACCGGAAGGTTTGCTACAGTGCTGGGTACCATGCCATCTTCATGTTCCCCTGATGATGTGCGCTTTGGTACAATCCAAGGGGAAACCTGTGGTGCTTGCTTCTTTTAGTGGGCTTCTCCAACTCGGTACAGGTCACCGGCGCCCTCTGAAACTGCATCCCCATGGTTAGTGGAAGGAGGCGCATCTTCTGAATCGGAGGTTGGGTCCTATATTTCCCATCCTTGAACCAACTCCTCCTTAAGACCTTTCCACCCTTTAAGTGGATCCTGTCACAGGAGTACTGTGTGGTGGTTTTCCAGGAGGTCACTGGGGGTCCAAGCCTGTCCAGTGGCCTCTTTGGAATCTGTGGGGCTTTCCCCCAGTTTCTTGATCATATTCCAGGCACTACTATTTGGTAATCTTGGAAAGATATGTGGCATCTACCCACCAGGTAGCACCTGTTCCTGACTCTGGTACTGAGCCTGGGATCAGACTTCAAGTGCCAGCTCAACAGGACCCTGCAGATCAAAAAAAGGAGGAAGAGCGTCTGCAGCCAGTACTTGCCTCCTTTTCCTCCTCCCCGATGAGGCAATCTTGAAGTGGGGAAAGAGGGAGTGAGGGCATGTCATCTCCTCCAGACGACTATAAGGCACACCAGCAATTGTTAGAGGGTTGCCTTAAGTCTGGGCATACAGGTTCAGGAAGTAAAAACTCTCTCGCCACCTGGTTGATATTTTAGCCACTGCAGGTGCTTCCAGAGTGGCCTTGCCTCTCAAAGACACCATTATGGAAACAGTTAAGGGACTGTGGTAGATACCTGCATCCCTTCCCCCAACTTGAAAGATAGCCGAGCACAATACCCACCCAGTGTTATGAGTTTCTTTACTTGCATCCACTCCTGGGGTGCCTGGTGATATCTGCTGCCAATGAGAGAGAAAGACAGAGAAATCAGGGTGCAACCCAAAATCAAAAGACTGAAAATAGTTAGACCTAATTGGAAGGAAAGTTCATTCTACTGGAGTGTTGCAACTCAAGATTGCAAACCACCATCGACTTTTGGGCAGGTATGACTTTAATGTACGGGACTCCATACTGAAATTTAAAGACATTCTGCTCCCAAAGAGGCTAGACAGGAGGAGTTCTCACTAGTAGATGAGGGAAAATAGGTGGCGAGGACCGCGGTGCAACTGGATGCAGCAGACTTGGCTGTCAGGTCCATGGTTTTTGCAGGAGCCATGCGTAGGAGCTCCTGGTTGCAGTTCTCTGGGCTCCCACAGGAGGTCCAATGGAGTGTGAGGAAAGAGTATAGGTTATAATTGTAGACTACCACCTCTTTCTACCTCTGCTTCAGTGCCTGCTCCACCTAAACATATAGTGCATTATAAGCAGGCATTTTGATGAGACCCTCAAGGATGCTGGACCCCATTTTTTCTTTGTTTGCAAACTCCTTTTCCCATTTCCTCAGTGCTTGGTCCTGTACCACCACAGACTATTGGATGTTGAGTGCTGTAGAAGTGGGATACACCCTCCAATTTATTTCTTCCCCTCCTTTCCACCCTCCCGTCTCATCCCTCTTTTGGAACTCCTCTCACAAATAACTTATGGTCCAAGAGGTTCTTCAGATGGGAAAAGGTTCTGCAGAACTTGAGGGAAGGGTTTCTACTCCCATTATTTCTTAATCCCGAAAGCCAAATGTAGCCTATAACTAGCTTTAGCATTTATTTTATTCAGCACTAATGCAAGGAAACTACAGGCCTGTATCCTGTAAGACATTGCTTCAGCAGTTATCATAAGGCTTGAGGCCTGTGAACTTTGGCACAGATAAATGGTCACCACTAAGTTTTGGGAAACTGACAGTAGAGTATTTAAGTGGAAGTTTGTCTATAATGACTCCAAACAACCACAGGAACATGAGCTAACCCCAGCTCTTGGGTATTTTAGGAACATATGCAAATGTGTGACCACAAGTCTATCCTTTGCTCAGTGCAGAAGATAGAGTTTATAGGGGCTGTGTTGGACTCTACTCTGGGAGTGCTTCTCCCAGAGTCAGGGTTCCATTATATTCAATCTCTTGTGACAAACCTCAAGATTCATCCAATCACAACAACCTGAAACTATATGAGACTCCTTGGGCACGTGGCCGAATGCACATATGTAGTACAACATGCAAGGCTGTACCTCAGACCTCCTTCAGATGTGGCTGGCCTCAGTGTACTTGCCAGGTCGTCTGCATCTAGACACTGTACTCACAGTACCTTAGCAGGTTCTAATTTTGCTGAATTGGTGGTTGAATCCTCTGTGTTTGTGCAGGCATTCCCTTCCTCTGCCCTCAACTGTCTATGACTCTAGTCTCAGGTGCGTTGACTCTAGGGTGGGGAGCTCACCTGAGGCCCCTCCGAACTCAGGGTATTTGGTCCTTGATGAAGCTCACTCTTCATATCAGTGTCTGAGAGCTCAGGGGGATTTGTCTTGCCTGTCAGGCTTTTCCTACCTCATATTGGGGGATAACCTGTTTGTCTTTATGGACAACATGTTTAATAGGCTGGGAGGAGCTTGGTCATCCCTCCGGTGTCAGGAAGCAATTCACCTATGAGAATGTAACAGAGCCCATTCAATCAACCTCAAGGCCTTTTACCTTCCAGCAGTGCAGAATAAGCTAGCAAATCACCTGAGCAGGTCTTGCTCCAATCACCCCCGGTGATCTCTTTGCCTGGATATAGCCAGATGCATTTTTCAGCAGTGAGGGACTCCCCAAATAGACTTATTTGCAAACAAGTACAACAGAAAATGTCACCGGTACAAGGCCACTGTCTGGGTTCTATCACTGATGTCTTCGTGCTGCCCTGTACAGGAAAGCTTTATTATGCTTTTCCCACAATCCCACCACTACACAGAGTGCTACTAAAGGTCAAGTGGGACCACTCCTGCGTTGTATTAATAGCCCCAGTATGACATGCCAACGCTGGTTCTCTGCTCTACTGGACTTCAGTGGAAACTCCAACGCTGTTGCATCTAGATTTGATCTTTCAGGACCATGATGGGCTGATCCACCTGAACCTGTGAACCCTTCATTTAATGGCCTGGAAGTTCCATGGTTAAATCCCAAAGGGTAGGCTTGCTTTTGGAGCAAGTTCACCAGATCTTACTAGGTAGCAGACAGCTGTACGCCAGGGCCAATTACCTGTCAAAATGGAAGCGGTTCTCCATCTGGACTTGTCAAACTGGAGTCTCACCGATGCATTCATCCATCCAATAAATACTCTATTTGCTGCACCTGAAACAGCAAGGCTTAGTGATTTCCTGTCATGGTTCACCTGGCAGCAATATCAGCTTTCCGCCTTCACATTCATAACTGTTCTGTTTTTTCTAATAAATAACAATTACATTCCTTGAAGGTCTGAAAGATTGTACCATCAACTAAGGGAGCCCATTTCCCCTTGGAACTTGAATTTAGTTTTGTTTAAACTTATGGGACAACCATTTGAGCCTCTAGCAACATGCTCCTTATTATACCTTTCTTGGAAGGTGGTCTTCCTAATTGCTTTCATCTCTGCTAAAAGGGTCTCCAAACTGCATGCCCTCACATCCGAACCATCATACACAGACTTCTTTCAAGATAAGGTGTACTTATGCCCTCATCTGAGGTTTCTCTCTAAGGTAATTTCAGATGTTCATGTCAGTCAGTCAGTTTACTTACCTGTATTTTACCCCAAACCACACACACACACAGGGACAAGCAATGGCTACACACATTGGATGCTAGAGGAGCAGTGGCATTCTGCATAGACAGGACCAAACTATTTCAGCAGTCCACCTAACTGTTCATGGTCATACCATACAGAATTAAAAGTTTTCCAATTTGTTATTCAAGATAATTTCATCTTGGATAACTTCTTGTATCCCACGCGTGTTATGATCTGGCAGGCAACTCACCTCCAGAAAAGCTGACTGCCTACTCTACAAGATTACAATCATCCTCAATGGCATTCCTAAGGCAGATCCCTATCCTGGACCTTTGGAAAACAGCAGCCTAGTCAACAGTGCACACTTTTGCCTCCTTGTATGCCATCACTCAGTATTTGGTCGAGCTGTACCGCTGTGTGTGTGTGGGTGTGTACCTGAAGGCCGATCCAAGAGTGGAATGTACATGTGCAAAACTTGAAGAAGAAAAAAACGGACTAACCTTTCATAACTGTTATTCTTTGAGATGTGTTGCACATTCCATTCCACAACCCGCCATCCTGCCCCTCTGCATCATAGTTTCCAGAGAGAAGGAATTGAGGAGACTCCGAGGGTATTCTACAGTGGAAACTTGAAAGCGCTGCCGCAGGAATGCTCCCGTGGCAGCACTTTGAAGTGTGAATGTGGTCGTGCGCAAGCGCTGGGAGAGAGCTCTCCTAGTGCTCCTGGTAATCCACCTCTATGAGTCAGTTTAATCCACCCCCCCGAGCCAGCAAGTTAGAGCGCTATAAAATGTAAGTGTAGACAAGCCCAGAGTCATCTGGGCCCCATATACTGATGCCAGCAGCGTGCAGCAGCAAAGGGTGTTTGATCCTCCCCATTGGGTACTACTGAGGGAAAAAATTTCTGGAAAAAATCCTAAATTTCACATACAGGAAATTAAAGAAAGCAAAGAGAATAAGGCTTATGAACAGTTGTGAGGGAGTGTTTTACTCTACCCCTCCCCCTCCGTCCAAAAATACTGTTCTTCCTATCCTTCTATCTCACTCCCCAAATCATTCCTTAAAGATCAGTTGGGCTTTTGTTCCCAGAATGACTGTTTTATGTTTGTGTGTACTTTGAGAATTTCTAGTCCCACATCTCAATTCATCTGTGAAGCAAAATGTTAGTCAAATATATTGCAGTTAATTTAGGGGCTAGAGCCTTGGGGAGCTGTCAGTGTGGAAGGGCAGAAGGGAGAAGAAAATGATGACAGAGAGAAGGAGAATGAGAACAGTGTGAAAGGCAGGAACCAGATGTGTTATAACTTAATTTTTTATTTTTTTTGTGTGCCTTTCAGCAGTTTGACTTGCTTGGTTTCTTTATTTCATTGAATTTAATATTTGAATAGCTTGTTACATTTCTTCATGATAAATTTAAATTGCTTCCTGTTTTAGAAGTAAAGTGATAATCATACCCTGGGCTAGTAAAATTTGACCTTTGACCTCAATTTGCTAGAAACACATTTGTCTTTGGGCTCTGAGGTTCTTCAGCCTAAGGTGCAGTGATTGTTTTGTAAGCAAGGAGCACCCTCAAGTTATTTAAATAACATGTATAGATACCGAATGGCACTTTTTCTTAGACCTCAGTATGCATCCATGTGTATTTGATAATTACACAGTGATAGTCCTTGTTGCAACTTTTTGCTTAAAAATTAAATATGAAAATATATTTTCTAAGTATGTAATTGCATTGTTTCAGTTTGTATCAGTTTCCAATTGCAGTGTAGTACTTATATTCAAAATATTTCATTATACTCTGCTACCCATCCTTTCTCCAATGTCATCCTGCACGCTGATGTATCTTCTATGCCTATTCTTAAGATGCATTTAATTACCATAAAACATAAGGGGACTCTTCATATGGGGTCATAGTAGTTAGAGGTGGAAAAAGACCTTTTAGGCTATCAGGTTTATCTTATGGATGAAGGATGGTCTTGTGGCTAAGGTCCAAGACTGAGGTGTAAAATATCTAAGTTATGTTCCCAGCTCTGACAGACTTTTTGTGTGGTAACGTGCAAGTTACTTAATCTCTTTTTGCCTCTGTTCTCCAGTTCTAAACCAGAAATAAGACACAATTCTAAAATAGAGATAACACAGGAGTGTGGTAATTGTATTTGTTAAGCACTCAGATACAAAGCAGTGGCACCCTATAAATAATCATTCCATCTTGCTTAAGCAGGATATAGTTCCCAACAGAGGGCATATAAGATGTTTAAACTAAGGCCTTGGCTACACTGGAGAGTTTGCAGTGCTGGTAGTGGTTTTACAGCGCTGCAACTTACTCCCCGTCCACACTGGCAAGACACATACAGCGCTGTATCTCCCTGGCTACAGCGCTGGTTGTACTCCACATGGATGAGAGGAATAAAGAGAACAGCGCTGGTGCTGCAGCGCTGGAGTGCCAGTGTAAACAGTGATTAATCTTACTACGCTGTAACTGACCTCCGGAATTTTCCCATAATGCTTTTAACTAAAGAACTCTCTTTGTTTTGTTATGATGCCTCTCTTAGTTTTGTTGTGAACTCGGGGCTCCCGGAGCTGCTTATCTAAAAGACAAACACAGCAATTGTTTGCTCGAGCAGAGGCAGACAGGGAATGTCCACAGTTAGTGTTTGCTTGAAGAGAGAAACAGCATGGCTGAGGCAGGGGGAGGGAGTCTGTCGGAGCAGCTGCTTATCTGGTCTGAAGGCTATTTGCATTTAAGAGTGAATGAGAGAGGGGTGGGGGAAGTGGTCGGAATTTGCAAGGCAGGGTGCTGACACAGTGTCGGCTCCAAAAATCCACACTCTCTCTCTCCTCCACGCTCCCTGTCACACTCCACCCCACCCCCCTCTTTTGAAAAGCACATTGCAGCCACTTGAACGCTGGGATAGTTGCCCATAATGCACCACTCTCAACACCGCTGCAAATGTGGCC
The DNA here is from genome assembly GCF_025201925.1 of Gopherus flavomarginatus. Classification (NCBI taxonomy): domain Eukaryota; kingdom Metazoa; phylum Chordata; order Testudines; family Testudinidae; genus Gopherus; species Gopherus flavomarginatus. The sequence goes on from NC_066618.1 coordinate 21,185,917, forward strand.
ACAGTGCAGCGCTGGTAGCTGTCAGTGTGGCCACACTGCAGCTCTTTCCCTACACACCTGTACGAAGACAGCTGTAACTCCCAGTGCTGTACAGCTGCAAGTGTATCCAAACCCTCAGGGTGTGAAAAATCCACATCTCCGAATGATGCAGTTAGACCAACCTAACACCTGCTGTAGACAGCACTATGTCAACAGGAGTACTTCTCCCGTCGATGTAACTATTGCCTCTTGCTGAGGGAGATTAAAGATACCAACAGAAGAAGCTCTCCCGTCGGCATAGTATTTTCTTCAGTGAAGCGCTACAGCAGCTGTGACGCTGCAATGTTTTAAATGTAGAGCTGCCCTTAGCTGTGACACTGAGTACCTTTCCCATAGCTGAAGGAAAGCTCTCTGTAAGCTCAAAAGTTTGTCTCTGTCACGAACAGAATTTGGTCCAATAAAATATATTACTTCACCATCCTTGTCTTTTGAATATCCTGGGACCAACGTGGCTAGAACACTGCAAATTTTATAGAACTAGTCAATAATATTTTGACTTTTTGTTGATGAAGCTTAAAGCATTTTTTGAAAGGAAACATTTGATTTTTGTATTTTGATTTTTTATATTTTAAGGTCTATGGTCCCACTGCTTCAGGTAATATCAAGGGGATCGCCAATGTCTTTAGAAGATTCCAGTCGGATCATTCCACTCTTCTACCTTTTCAGTTCTTTATTTAGTCATTCACTTATTTCTATACATGATAATGAATTCTTTGGTGACCCTATAGAAGGTAAGAGCTTCAAGCATTCTCTGGGATCTAATCTGACAGACCTTACTCTCTTGAAATTACTGTTGATTTCAGTAGGAGTTTTGTGAGAGTTACTCCTGGGGAAATTCTGCGCTATTACACAAGTGCATACTTTTAATTTTTTGAGTGGAAAAAAAGCTTCTGCTAAAATGTTGCTGCAGTTCCGCCTTTTGCCTACCAGAGGGCATGGTTGTGCAAGAACAGCAGCAGCTCCCATCAGAAAATAACTCCTGCAGTTATGCCTTTTTCCCACCAGAGAGCTCTGTGGCAATGGAACACAGTAGCAACTCCCAGCCAGCTAGAGAAGAGAGAGAGCCTGCCTTTTTTGCAGCGCCTGTCAGGCCAGGTGATGGGCTATGGAGAGACAGACAGCGTGGGACTGTTGTGGGGGCGGTCAGATGGAGGCTCATAAGAGCTACTGGGGAAGGACAGACTGGGGCAGGAACTGAATGGGAGTGCTGGCACAGGGCCACAGTGGGGAGAGAGGTTCAGGGCCACATGGTGATGGGGGAGGGGTGCAGAGCTACATATAGGGACAGAGGGTGGCTGGGTGGGGGCACAAAAGCACAGGGGGAAAAGGTATAGACACACAGGTCACAAGACTGGCTGGGTGGGGGCATAGACACGCATGGGGAGCGGGGAGAGGGTACAGATCCACATAGGATATGGGGCTACAGGGCCACATTGGGATAAGGGGAGTGGGTGTCTGGGTGGGGGTTGAGGGACACATGTGGACAGGGAGTTCAAGGACACATGGGGGTGCAGGAACACATGGGGACAGAGGCAGATGTGCCTGACCTGAATGGGAGAGGCTAAGGATCAGCCAGCGTCTGCATGGGGGAAGTTCCCTAACAATCCCTCCCCACCCCCCAGAAAAACCTGTTCCATACTTTTCTCACCCACACCCAACAACCCTCCAAGTTCACACCCAGGCTCCTTTTCAGCAACTTACTTCTCTCTCCCTCAGCTTCTCCGTTACCCCTGAGTCTCCCGAGCCTTTGCACCGCTTTTGTGGGGTGTGGGAAATATAGTTTTGTTGTTTGTGAATTGTTACTCGGAGTTCTGTACTAATATGCCTAGTCGGGAATCTATTTGTCAAAAAATATTTCCTGAAACTTTGTTGTTGTCTGTATTGTTACAGACATACTTGCTAACAGGTATTTTGAAATAAAATGACCAAAAATCATTGAAACTGGTATGATTATATTGTGTTATTTTGAAAAATAAAATATGCAGAATTTTGCAGCATTTGAAAATACTGTGTGCAGAATTTTTAATTTTTTGGTTCAGAATTCCTCCAGGAGTAAAGTAAGGACCATGAAGATTGGGTCTGCAGGCTGTTAGTTGAACAATAAGTATGTAGTACAAAAATAAAGTGCGCATGTTAATATCCATTTCATTGTAATTTTAAGCCAGTACTATTGTAATAATAATTCAGTAATTTTTGCCAACTTCTTATGTTTTGTAGCTTTTGTTTTCTTTGTGTGTCTCCTTTCTCTGTTGTGTGACTATTGTTGTTTTTGCACTACAGAGTAAAAGAATAATTATATAAATATAGAAAAAAATTATTAGAAATGTTATTTTAGAAATGTAACCTTATTGTTTATGTAACTGTAGGTCAAAGACAATCATCAATGATGCCTTTTACACTAGAAGAGCTGGTAATATTATCACACTGCCTTCGAGATGCATGTTTAGGAATCATCAAGTTGGCTTACCCAGAAACAAAGCCAGAAGTTCGTGAGGAATATATTGCAGCATTTAGAAGTGTTGGAGTTACAACAAATACAGAAATGCAGCAATGTATACAAACAGAACAAAAACGATGGATTCAACTGTTTAAGGTACAGGATGTCGTTTTTCAGTTACAGATTAAACAAGACTTTTAGACCTTCTTATATTGACATTTACCATAATAGTATTTGGCTGCAGTTTGTTTCACAATTATACTTCTATCTCAGAGGTTATCTTTAGGAAACGTGGAATTTGGAAATAACATTTGCTTTAATGTGAATACTGCATTTAAGAGTATACAGAATAACAATGTCATTTTGTCAAGTATCAGAGGGGTAGCCGTGTTAGTCTGGATCTGTAAAAGCAGCAAAGAGTCCTGTGGCACCTTTCAGACTAACAGACATATTGGAGCATGAGCTTTTGTGGGTGAATGCCCACTTCGTCGGATGCATTTGGTGACTAAATTAAATAATTATAGCTTTTTTTTTTACATGAGTTTGTTTCATATTTTAATTGACTTTTATGCAGGAGTTGGTATAGAATGAGTATTAATTGAAGCCCAATTCAGCAAGACATGACTAATTTTAAGCATGTGAGAAGTTCCATTAACATATGAGAGAATGGACCAGAGCCCACAGGCACAGACTGGTGGGATTGCATGGTCATATGAGGGAACAATAAGAACATAAGAATGGCCATAATGAGTCAAACCAAAGGTCCATCCAGTGCAGTATCTTGTCTACCGAGAGTGGCCAATGCCAGGTGCCCCAGAGGGAGTGGACGTAACAGGTAATGATCAAGTGATTGCTTTCCTGCTATCCATCTCCACTCTGTTTGCACACATACAAAATGGGAAATGATTGCCTAGGATCCTAGGAGTACTGTGGAAAGGGATCTAGGGATCGTAGTGGATCATAAGCTAAATGTGAGTCAACAATGTAACGGTGAAAAAAATCACGCATCTTTCTGGGATGTATTAACAGGAGTGTTGTAAGCAAGACACAAGAAGTAATTTTTCTTCTCTACTCTGCACTGATTAGGCGTCAACTAGAGTTTGCACACATACAAAATGGAAAATACTGCATAAGGGAAGATGGAAAAAATGGGTTTATTTAGAGTGGAGAAGAGAAGACTGAGAGGGGACATAACCATTTTCAAGTACATAAAAGGTTGTTACAAGGAAGAGGGAGAAAAATTGTTCTCCATAGCCACTGTGGATAGGACAAGAAGCGATGGTCTTAAATTGCAGCAAGGGCAGTTTAGGTTAGACATTAGGAAAAATGTTGTGACTTTCAGGGTAGTTGAGCACTGGAATAAATTGCCTAGGGAGGTTATGGAATTTCCATCATTGGAGATTTTTAAGAGCACATTAAACACACACCTTTCAGGGAATGGTCTAGATAACAATTAGTCCAGTATGAATTCAGGGGACTGGACTAGAAGACCTCTCGAGGTCCCTTCCAGTCCTATGATTCTATGAGTAAGTGCCTTGCTGACCTGCAGACTCGAGATTGATATTCACTGCTGTTACACCAATTTCACAATTGCATCGAGACCAGTGGTGGAAAACTGCTATAATGCAGTGATGAATCAGGCCAGTGAAGTAGACTTAGAGTACATCTGTATTGCAATAAAAAACCCATAGCACTGAATCTCAGAGCCCAGTCAATTGACTTGGGTTTGTGGGGCTCATGCTACGCGACTAAAAATCACAGTGTGGGTGTTCACTCTTGGATTGGACCCTCTCATCCTGAGCCTGAATGTCTACACTAGTTTTTAGCCGCAGAGCCTCAATTCCCACAAGCCAAAGTCAGTAGACCTGGGCCATCTGCGGATGTGCCGCAAGTGTTTTATTGCATGATAAACATACCCTAAACGTATGCGTCTGACTAAGTGGATATTCACCCACGAAAGCTTATGCTCCAATACATCTGTTAGTCTATAAGGTGGCAAGGACTCCTTGTTGCTTTTTGCAGATCCAGACTAACACGGCTACCCCTCTGATACCTAAATGAATGTTATTTTTAAATAACTACCAATACATTCCTACCCAGTTTTACTCATGGAAACAGAAGGTATAAATTAAGGAAAGCTGAGAATGTTGACAGGAAAAAAACGAAGAATATAACTGTTGAGAGGAGAAAAAAAAAAAGAGTACTTGACTTGCCATGAAATTTCTGCAGCAAACACATCTAGTCAGCTAAAATTGCTCATTAAAGGAGTGGGAGCAGAAGAAATGCATTTTCCAAATTGAATGCTAGATTTACAGTCCGTTTAATACTGATGACCTCGCGCGCACTAATGTTCAGTTCGAGTCATCAGCTGTCCCTTCAGGTCTTTTATCACTGCTTTTGTCAAGCTATCTATTTAATTGAAAGAAGTTAATTGAATGAAAATGATCAACTAAGCTTGTATTAATATTGCTAATGGAACTTTCTTCTTGGCCATGTTTGGAGAAAGATGTCATGCTAGACTTTAGAAAAGGCCCATTAATGCTTGCACTTAACCTGATGGGCTAATTAAGGAATGCTTATTCATTCTACAAGTCTATGATAGCCTCTATCCAGCCCATTCTGCCTGATTTTACAACACATTTCACTTATGAGCATGAGCATTAGTAGCAGTGAGAGTAACTGATAATGTTTTGATTGCATTGAATACAGTCCTAATGCATCACTGAATTTATAATTTGTGCAGATTGATCTAATATATGTTTGCACAATTTAATTTAATTACTTGTCTTTAAATTAGCAAATAAACTTTCAATTTAAAGGTCACAAATTGAGATGCAGTATTTCTATTTTACTGGGAATGACAGCATGTTGGACATTTTTATGTATGTGGTTTATATCGTCTTCCTCTATTTGTGCCTTTTAGTTTATCCTATTTTATCATTCTCCTTCACTTGAAGTTATGATAAAATTGGCTTAACATTTTGTTTTCTTTCAAGCCAGCTATTGAATTCGTGTCTTCTGATACAAGATTATAGTTGCGTATACAGTACACAAAAATTACTCTTTTCTAGACAGCTACTAGACTCCAGAAAAATTATCTGAACTTATTTACTTTTCAGTTTACTTATACTGTTCTCAGCAGTTTGTATTTTGTCTATTAAGCAAATTATAAATGTAAATCTTAGATATCTTGGTCTCTAGTTCTGATCAGAAATGTGGTTAATAACAAAACAGCTCTTGTTTACTTTTCAAACACATGACTAATTTATTGATAAAATTTAACAATCAAGGCTGAAATTCACCTTGTTTTGGCAAGATTTCAATATATGGCACTAGGTCTTTTCCAAAGGAGACCATCTTGCTTTGCACTGATTTGCAGTAATGAAAAGTGAGCAGTACGTTCCCCAACAAAAAAAAAAAAGGTAAAATACTTTGCTGAAGTTAGAAATTGGAATAGCTTATCAAATAATAGACGGTTGCGCTAGATGAGTGTAAATTTGTCTTAAAATACTCAAGGAACTGACTGAGGAGATATCTGAGCCATTAGTAATTATCTTCAGAAAGTAGTGGAAGACAGGAATGATTCCAGAGCATTGGAAAAGGGCAAATAGAGTACTAGTCTATAAAAAGGAGAATAAGGGCAACCCTGGGAATTAGACCAGTCAGCTTAACTTCAGTACACAGAAAGATAATGGAGCAAATAATTAAGCAATCAGTTTGCAAACACCTAGAAGATAAGATGATAAGTAACAGCATGTATTTGTCAAGAATAAATCTTGTCAAACCAACCTAACAGCTTTCTTTGAGAAGGTAACAAGCCTTATGGATGGAGGGAAGCGGTAGATGTGGTGTATCTTGACTTTAGTAAGGCTTTTGATACTGTCTTGCAGGACCTTCTAATAAAAAAAAAAAACTACAAAATACAACCTAGATGGAGCTATTATCCTGTGGGAGCATAACTGGTTGGAAAACTGTTCCCAGAGAGTAATCATCAATGGTTCACAGTCAAGCTGGAAGGGTTCACAGTCAAGGGGGGGGGTCCAGTTCTGTTCAATATCTTATCAATTATTTAGATAATGACACAGAGTACACTAATAAAGTTTGCGGATAATACCAAAATGAGAGGGGCTACAAGTGCTTTGGAGAATAGGATAAAAATTCAAAATGAGACCATTTCTCCAGTTTGTCCACATCAAGTAAATAGGATGAAATTCAATAAGGACAAGTGCAAAAGGAACAATCATTTGCGCACATATAAATGGGAAATGAGTGGCAAGGAGTACCGCAGAAAGGGATCTGGGGGTCAAGGTGGATCACAAGCTAAATAAGAGTCAACAGTGTAACACTGTTGCCAAAAAGCAAACATCATCCTAGGATGTATTAGGAGTGTTGTAAGCAACACATGAGAAATAATTCTTCCGCTTTACTCTGTGCTGCTTATGCCTGAACTGGAGTATTGTGTCCAGTCTGGGCAGCAAATTTCAGGAAAGATGTAGATGAATTGGAGAGAGTCCAGAGAGGAACGATGATGATTAAAGGTCTAGAAAACATGACCTATGAGGGAAGATTGAAAAAATTGCATTTGTTTAGCCTGGAGAAGAGACGACTGAGAGGGGACATAAGTTTTCAAGCAAGGGCAATTTAGGTTAAGTATTAGGAAAGCTGTCAGGGTAGATAAGCCCTGGAATAAATTATTTGGGGGGTTGTAGAATCTTCATCATTGAAGATTTTTAAGAGCAGGTTAGACAAACACCTGTCAGGGATGGTCTAGATCAGTGGTACTCAACCAGGCATACGCTCATCCCTGCGTGTACGAAGAGGTCTTCCAAGGGGGTACATCAACTCATCTAGATATTTCCCTAGTTTTACAGCAGGCTACATAAAAAGCACTAGTGAAGTCAGAACGAACTAAAATCTCTTACAATGACAGCTCTATGTACTATACACTGAAATGTGAGTACATATATATATATGTATGTATTCCAATTGATTTATTTTATAATATGGCAAAAATGAGAAAGAAAGCAATTTTTCAGTAATGTGTTGACACTTTTGTGTTTTTATGTCTGATTTTATAAAGCAAATAGTTTTTAAGTAAGGTGAAACTTGGGAGTACGCAAGACAAATCAAAGTCCTGAACATAAGAACGGCCGTACAGGGTCAGACCAATGGTCTGTCTAGCCCAGTATCCTGTCTACCGAGAGTGGCCAATGCCAGGTACCCCAGAGGGACTGACCTAACAGTAACAATCAAGTGATCTCTCTCTCCTACCATCCATCCCCACCCTCTGACAAACAGAGGCTAGGGGCACCATTCCTTACCCATCCTGGCTAATAGCCATTAACGGGCTTAACCGTCATGAATTTATGCTGTTCTCTTTTAAACGCTGTTATAGTCCTTGCCTTCATAACCTCCTCAGGCAAGGAGCTCCTCAAGTTAACTGTGCGCTGTGTGAAGAACTTCCTTTTATTTGTGTTAAACCTGCTGCCCATTAATTTCATTTGGTGGACCCTAGTTCTTGTATTATGGGAATACGTAAATAACTTTTCCTTATCTACTTTCTCCACATCACTCATGATTTTATGCACCTCTATCATATCCCCCCTTAGTATCCTCTTTTCCAAGCTGAAAAGTCCTAGCCTCTTTAATCTCTCTTCATATGGGACCTGTTCCAAACCCCTAATTACTTTAGTTGCCCTTCTCTGAACCTTTTCTAGTGCCAGTATATCTTTTTTGAGATGAGGAGACCACATCTGTACGCAGTATTCAAGATGTGGGCATACCATCGATTTATATAAGGGCAATAATATATTGTCCGTCTTATTCTCTATCCCCTTTTCAATGATTCCTAATATCCTGTTTGCTTTTTTGACCGCCTCTGCACACTGCGTGGACGTCTTCAGAGAACTATCCACGATGACTCAAGATCTTTTTTCTGATTCATTGTAGCTAAATTAGCCCCCATCATATTGTATGTATAGTTGGGGTTATTTTTTCCAGTGTGCATTACTTTTCATTTATCTACATTAAATTTCATTTGCCATTTTTTGTCCAATCACTTAGTTTTGAGAGAGGGTACGTTCACTTAATTTTCTGAAAGGGTACGTAGTCTGGAAAGGTTGAGAGCCACTGGTCTAGATAATACTTAGTCCCACCTTCAGTGGAGGGAACTGGACTAGAAGACGTCTCAAGGTCCCTTCCAGTCCTGTAATTCTATGATTCTGTGATTGAGAAAATATTTATCTGCTTTTCCTTTCATTTTTCTGAACCATGTAAAAATGGGAAAAGATTACTGGTTCCTAATGCCATGGCTACACAGCTAAGAAAATAAGATATAGTCTTCTCTATGAGCTACGCTCTGGATTTCTATTACTTGTTTTGCATGTGTTCCACGTTCCCCCTCCATTAATGGAAAACACATGTATGCAATATTTAATACTGATATACACTTAAATCCTAATCCTGCGAATGCAGGTATGCTTAATGATAAGCATGTGAATAGTTTCAATTTAAATAAATGGGATTACTCACAGTAAAGTTAAGCATGAGCATAACTGGGGCATGAGAAGTGACAGGATCTGACACATGGAACCATCTGACCTCTTTCCTTTTCAGTAGAATACCTGTCTTCTTATGATATGAATATTGAAATAGAAATATCTGTAAAAATATGATTTGATCCATTTAGAATTCTAAGCCTTTCTGTGGAATCAATAACAGGAGTTTTTCAAACACTTAAGTAGTTGATTATATTTTACTAAGTTCTGAGTTGACCGTTCTAAAACAGCAGAATCAAAAACTACGTTTCCTGAAGTTTAACTTGCACTGATGCTTGCGTCTGGTACATTATTAGAAGGAAACTCCCATTTTTATGTAGTTTTTTAAAAATATAAACAAATTTAAAGGACACTTTTTTTTTTGTTGTGCTTTTCATTTTTAAGAATCCAATATGTTTTGTTGGGGTAACTCCAGTCCCAGCTAATTTAATGCAGTCTTCTTTAAACTGTTTTTATTTTTTTTTTTAACAACACATCCTTTTACTTCACGTGGAAGATCTCTTTCTAGATTTTGTAACGTGGGGGTGGGGGGCGGCTAATGGAATCTCAGAACTTTAATGACTGATCTAGGCTGCCTTGAATTTTACAAGGGGAAGGTGATGAAAGAATTCCTGTGTAATCAAACAGTTCTCCTGATAGCATTTTCTTTCAGTCTTATTCCAACCTGCGGGACCTTCCTTTACAAACTGGATATTAAAAGGTCCTTTGTTTAGTATCTGGAGACAAAGCTCTTGGGAAGGTCCATTAAGTTCTTTGTTGCTTTTGACACGTGCCCATTAAGACTGTGTTTAAGCAAGAAATACCTTGAAAGCACTGTCTGTGCATTTCTTCTACTCATTTTTCAAGTGCTATAATTTTAAGTGGCAAAGGGGATTCCTACTTGTGGTAGCTTTGGTAACTTGCTTTAGGCTAGTTCTCCTGTAAAAATATAATGCATCCTTCCATTTGTTTTACATATATTTGGGTAGGGTTCCTAAGTCATTTCATATATTTGTACTTAGATTTGGGAGCAGGAGGGGTGTGATCAGGGGTGATATTTGTGGGTGCAATAGGGTATTGTAAAGTTACTGTTGGATTTGATATTTCTGAGTGGTTATTTTCTAGTTTTGGGGAGCTGCTGATGTGTCCGTTGTGTTTTTTTTAAATTGTCAGAGGTGCCTAGTGCCCAGGATAAGTGTTTTCCCCAACTTCCTCATTTTGTTATATAAATATATAAAAATGTTAGATTTTTGTGTTTATCTATACACTCATTCTCTTGGACCATCTGATATTGAAATGGCCTTACTTCTTTTATTTTAAATTGCTTAATTTTTGTCAGCTATGTATGAATATATACAATAATATTTTGGTGAGAAGATTGGAGTTATACAATTTCAAGACTAAGTATGATTTTATTTTTTTACATTAGGTCAGTATCTGGTGTTTGTGAAAAATGTTTGGTGCTGGGGAGAGAAGAAGTATCTGATGTTTGTGAAAAATGTTTGGTGCTGGGTAGAGAAGAAGTGGGGATGTTATTAAAAAACAATTTTTCTAATCTAAAATTGGAACTGGCAGCCTGAGATGTATACTCAGTCTTAGGATATGGGACTGAGGTGGTATGATATGCTTAATGTAAAAATGTTTAAAAATCTTATACAAGGCTCAGGTAACTTGATAAGCACAGTATAAATACTTAGAATTAGGTCTTATTTTTAATAAATGATCCTACAGAAGGAAATTATTTTGTGCTGATGTGATTACTTTTAGCTTTTCTGAGTTAGCATATAACTTTTTTATACGTTAGAGATATTCCTGTGATCTGCAGAAGGGGAAGCACTTTTCAGTAAACTAATTCTAGTGGTGGTTTATGGCCAGATCTCAATTGCTTAATCACGTCTTCTGAAGTATTTAGCAATGAGAACAATGTAGTGTTATTTAGGGGGGGAAATAACTTAACCTGACACACTATTTACATGATTTCTTTAGAAATTTGCTTTGAAGAATTACCTTTCCTATGCACGGCTTCATTTAGTGAACTAGTTTATATTTAATAGAACTGTTTCTGTCGTCTAGGTCATCACTAATTTAGTGAAAATGTTGAAATCTAGAGACACAAGAAGAAATTTTTGTCCACCAAATCACTGGCTGTCAGAACAAGAAAACATTAAAGCAGATAAGGTAACAATAATGTTTCTTCACACAACATTTTAGATATTTACCTTGAGTTTCGCCATCTAGTCTGTATATTTAAACTCTGAAATACAGGGAATTGGGTTTTCTTGGGAAAGTGTGCACTAGTAACAGCTAGTGCAAGACTAAATTATTTGATGTTTTAATACATAGTCAGATATTTGCTGTGAGGTATGAGAATTACTTTTGGAGTGTGGCATCGATATTGCACAGGAATTAACTTAGTTTAAAATCTAGACATATGTTGCTGTTCTCTTAAACATCTCTAGTTAGTCTTGCAACTAATCAGAAGACATTACATGTAGTCATATTACCAATTTGTAAAGTGAAACCTACTTACAGTGATCCTGGATTTAGTAATGTTCTATTTATAGTGAAAGGAGAATGCAAGTCCCAAATTGTCTCGATACATTACCGTGGGCAAATTACAAATTGGGTTATAGTGAGCCTCTTCTCACTGGAAGGAATGTATATTATGGCAAGAATTACTTCTTTGAAAGAGTATTTCTCTGAATTGTAGTGGAAGCAGTCAAGCTTTGCTTTTGAAATAAAAATGTTCATGCTTGATCTCACCCTAGAAGAGAACATAAGAACAGCCATACTGGGTCAGACTGAAGGTCCATTTAGCCCAGTGTCTGGTCTTCCAACAGTGGACAATGCCACGTGCCCCAGAGGGAACGAATAGAACAGGCAATCATCAAGTGATCCATCCCCTGTTGCCCATTCCCAGCTTCTGGTAAACAGAGGCTAGGGACACCATCTCTGCCCATCCTGGCTAATAGCCATTGATGGACCTATTCTCCATTAACTTATCTTGTTCTTTTTTGAACCCTGTTATAGTCTTGCCCTGTACAACATCATCTGACAAGGAGTTCCACAGGTTGACTGTTCGTTGTGTGAAAAAAGAGACTTTATTTCCTTTAAAGTTTGAGCAAAATCATATCTGTTGTTGCTGGAGAGAGAGAGAGATGGAATACTAATATGCTTGTGAGAAAATTTGCACAAGCATAACTGGAACAGTTGAAGGCTTGGATCTAAGAAACAAGCCAAGTTTGAAGTCAACTGGTCCAGCAGTTTTAACTGTATAGCTCTTAGCAGCTGGTCATGTTGCTTGTGCACAATAAAAAAACCTGTTTATTTTATGTGATGTACACACTTGAGACTTCCCAAAGTTTGAGATAATCTAAATTTCTGGAATGGTCCAGTTCTTCATGCTTGTTAAGATCTTGTGCCTGGATATCTCACAGAAATGCTGAAAAGAATGAGTTTTCATTTGACACTTAAAAAACCAAACTATATCTGAAGAATGTGTGTTTAGTACTGTAACTTATGTTATGTAATATGTAATAATTGGAGATAGGTATATCTCCTGGAACTGGAAGGGACCTTCAAAGGTCATCGAGTCCAGCCCCCTGCCTTCATTAGCAGGACGAAGTACTGATTTTTGCCCCAGATCCCTAAGTGGCCCCCTCTAGTCCCCCTTTAACTAGTGCTCCAGGTGAGGGAGGCATAGCTCAGTGGTTTGAGCATTGGCTTGCTAAACCCAGGGTTGTGAGTTCAATCCTTGAGGGGGCCATTTGAGGAACTGCGGCAAAAAATCTATCTGGGGATTGGTCCTGTTTTAAGCAGGGGGTTGGACTAGATGACCTCCTGAGGTCCCTTCCAACCCTAATATTCTATGATTCATGATTCTAATATACAGTGATCGGTGGTGTAAATTATACTGTATATTGTATTTCACCAGTGTTTTACAACCATATTTTACGTTATAACCACAAGGAGGCAGAGTTAAGGCTTACCTTTCACCCAGTCACGTCCTGATTTTTGAGTTCTTGATTTCTCTATCTTAACATTGCATTTACTCTAGTTTTAGTTGAATATTATTTTAATAACTAGTTAGATTTTCAAACACAACTGCTTGGACTCATCAATGTACTATTTAAGCATGTGTTTAGTTGCATCTTTAATAGGAGATGCTTAACTGCAAGGTTTATTAACTTATTAGGTTACACAGCTTTATGTGCCATCAGCCAGACATGTTTGGAGAGTCAGAAGAATGGGAAGAATAGGACCACTGCAGTCTACTTTGGATGGTAAGATACTGTATCCACATCACTTTTGCCTTAGGAACTAGAGCAATCTCAATTTGTCTCTCATAGATGGTGGTTATAAGGAAATGTATGTTTTTAAAATTCAGTTGAATAGTTCATGCTAACCATAATGGTTCCTAATAGCAATTTAGTGTTTAAGTTGTAATTTGCTCTCAGTACCCTCACTTATTTAAAATGTGACTGACTGTGATGTAGAGTTAGACTAGTTTTTATATTTTTTTAAATACATATAATTTTATCTTTTCTTCTGGAATGGAAGAAGAAACTTCCCTTAAGCCGCCTGCTGCCATTCTTATATCAATGATGATCGAGTGAAGAAATGATTAGGCTTGGTGTGTGTATACATAATATATAAAATCAGACTATTGTATAATACATAAAAGCATCTCATTGTACTATTATGTTATATGATGGGAAATTCATGTTTTAAAAGGCTACCCATCAATATATAAATATATCAGATGAGTTTTATTTGCCATAATATGTAAATATGAGGGAGAAACTTCACTGCATAATCAGCTGCTTTTCAAACCTTTGTATTTTCACTCCACTTCTTTTAGGATTTTATCCTGCTGCACTCAGGCAAAATGTTCACTGGGTCAATAATTTTGCTTAAGTGAAGATTTGAGAAAGTAATGGAAGATAGGGTCCTTAAACTGGAGGGAATTTGGGAAGATCGGGCAGGAGAGGAGGACAGAGGAGATTCAGGGGAAGTGGAGCATGGCTATTAGCTTCTGCCCTCTGCAGCACAGTCTCTTCATTTCAGCCTATTAGCACAGAAGAGAGACTATACAGAGTAAAAACTGTGGAAAGCACTCTAATGATACCATGAGTGTCCAATAGTTCCTGCTGAGGCTGCTGCTTGTGTCTGCTCCTGCCAGCTTAAATGTCTCAAACCCTTGGGATTTCTTTCTTCCCCAAGTGCACATAGGAGAAAGGCTACATAACATGTAATGCCCTCAGAGGGAATAAGAATCACATCTCTGCAGTTCTGGGTTTGGGAAATTCTGTCGGAGGCAGTTATGACCTCAGCTTAACACTGTGGAATACAGACTGTCATTTCTGTTGAGTTGTCTGCTTCAAGAGTCATCCATGTTGTATAGGAGGTGCCAGATATGCCTTCAGGTGTTAACTTGGGTCCTGAGAAAGAAGGGGGGGCACTTCCCACCCCTTGAGGGCCCCCACTCACAAGGAAACTCATGTAAATCTAACGAAAGGACTGTTCGAAGTGCTTCAGAGTGAGTAAGTTTTCAAAGCAGAAGCTCAAGTTGGCCAAGAATATCAAGTGCCAGGGCTTAGTGTTAGCACTGCCTGAGTGGCACAAACTCAGTTTTTCCCATTCCTTCGGAAAGCCCAGCAAGCTACTTCACATAGAGACAACTTCACCACTGAAGCCTAGGTTCTGCCAAGTGTATGCAGCTCTAGGCATTTGGGTCACGAGTGCTTCATATTGGTGATATTGAGCTCTGGCTCATTGGACAAGGCAGAGCTTCCATGTGAGAGACCAAGGGAGGAGGTTCCAAAACAGCCTCGCCTCGTATACCTAACTTCATGTATCTCCGTATTGAGACCTTGAGATAGTCCCCTCCTGAATTCATGCACTTGAAGGAGAGGAAGACTCCAGCATCAGGGTATGTTTGGAAATCGGCCCAATTGCTCCTGGCTGTCTGTGGGTATGCCTACACTGTAATATAAGCCCATGGTTAGTGGGACTCAAGTCAGCTGATCCTGGGTTAGAGAACACAGGGTTTGAGCATCTACACTGATTGTTAACACTAGATTAGGAATTTTCTAACCCAGACCTGAACCTGGGGCTCTGGCATCCATAGTGCAGCACACAGACCCTAGTCAAAGCAACCATATCCCAGACTCCTTAGTCCCCACCAAAATGTGGCCACTCTCCAGCTCTTTGTGGTGCGCTGTGGGAAAACGTGACTCTCCATACTGCACATTACAGGAAGTTTGAACAGCCTGCCAACACAGCCTGCTGAGCAGTCATTTTGATTAGTGCATTCACAGCTACTGGAGCCAGCAACATGAAAGAGGCACCTTCTGAAGAACTTCTATTGCTTGTGTTTTCACAACTGTGTCAGGAAATGGGCAGACCTTCTGTAAGAAACAGGTGGACATTTCGGCAGCATTTTCTGACCCACCAAAGGCACCTGCCACAGTTTGATGAAGGTGGAGGAGTACCCAGGAATGGCAGACTTGAATCTATTCATTAATGCTTGGTACAGCTGCTGATGCCCCGTAAGTCGACAAGTGCTTCTGTATGTATGAATACAGCTATGTATGAATACAGCTATGTTTCTTGAGCTTTATGAGCAGCTAACCCCAACTCTCCAGCATAAAGACACATGCATGAGGATACCCTTCCTGGGCCAGAAGCAGGTTGCTGTAGCCATCTGGAAGCTGCTATAGGTCCATTGCCAACCACTTTGGTGTTGGAAAGTCAACTGTGGGTAAAGTGGTGGTGGAGGTTTCTGAGGCAATCAGTCACATGGTTTGACCCAAAGTGAGGGGCATAAAATATTCCTGAAGTAATTGATGCTTTTCAGAGAATGGAGTTTCCAAACTGTGCTGTGTTGCCTGATTCTTTAAGTGGTTACTGATTCTATTAATATTTTCCAGTTAATATTAATTTAAAGAGCTGGGGTTGATGAGATCTAGTCCCAGAATCAGGCACAACAGAATTCAGGTTATCAAGTTCAATATCTGGTTGGGAACCTTGAAGTGCACAGAGATGACCCTCACACTGAGGGCAAAGCTTTGAGCAATTTTATTAGCACAATAAATAGAGACACACATGCTCCAAAACACACACAAATATAGCAGTAATATAATGTTAAAGGTAATCTCTTGTACCATTCCTCGCATATACTCACACCGTTTCTTGGAGATCTGGTGGTAAAAGACAAGTGGTATCTACCCTGTCATGCCAAATGAGTTTGATGGTTCAGTCCCCACCCCCCACGAGCTTTGGCTTGTGAAACTACACTGGTTTCAGAGGCCCTTGGCAAAAGGTGATTTGATTTACACTCTCAGCAGGTACAGAATTGTTGAAAATGCTTTTGGCAGATTGAAATCCCATTGGAAATGTTTACAGACCATTTGGATTCCAGTGTCGTCGGTATTGTCCACATTACTATGCTCTTCACAATCTTTGTGAAGCCAGAAGTGCACCATTTCCCCCTGAATGGAATCTATGACAGTGAAGGGCCGCTGAATTGCTGCCCTCCATGAAGTTGGGTGCACTCAGGCAACATAAGTCAGGGATGTTTTGTGCTCCCATATTATGGACTTGAGTGGCCCAATGGAAGAGAAGGAATAGTACCTTTATGAAGTTGCTTGTTTGTGGCAGTGGTATGGGAACTCATTGATTGTGGGGAGGAGTGTGAAATTTTAGTGCCATGCAATGTACTAATGAATGACATGACCACTTATGAAATGGGGAGAGGGGAATTATTCACAGTATGGAATGATGTAAGAAAGTGATTGAAATGTGAATTGCTATAGATGACTATATTCAGGGATAGTATTGTCATGCTAATTCCTAATTGTTCATGATCTGTTTACCTTTATTATTTTGATTACATGATGTGAAGCAGTAATAGCAATAAACTTTCTTGATGAAATAAACTTTATTTATAAACGTATTAGAAAAGTACAACCTTCACCCATTTCCAGGAAGGCCAGCTGCCATTACTACACCAAACATCAGTAACAACAGAATCTTACAGGAAAAAAAGAGTAAAAACAAAGTACATGAACAAGTGTGAACAGTGAAACCACATACAAGACGCATACCACCTACTGTGGCATGTCCTCTGGCCACCCATTCTCTTTTCCCTTCATTCCTCCTTTGCTGTGCATGTGGAACTGTGGGAGGGAGGTGGAGTCATTCACAATGGAAGGGGGTCAATATGGAGGGCTGCATGGGCAAGGTTGCCCTGCCCAGCCACTCATGGGGCCTGATTGCCTGGGCCACCCAGCCATTGAGGCTTCCAAGCTGCTTCTGGACCATAGCACAGGTAGCACACCGGGACTTAGATTGTGGTGTGGGTGATGCAGGAGGAGCTGCTGCTCTCACAGTCATTACTGATATGACTCACTTGTACAGCTTTTTCTGCTGAGCTCTGTCATATCTTAGCTGCCTTTCCTGTTCCAGGATCTGTGAAGCACGTGCTTGATCCCCTGCTAAAACTCTGTCCTCAAGCTGTGCAGCCAGCCTGAGCCTTTCCTCTTGCCTCTTGGCAGGCCTTTCCTCTAACCACAAATCTCTGTCTTTGGTATTGCACCTGCTTGTTGGCCCTCTCTAGCACTTCAGCCATAAGTTCATCACAAAATGATCCTTCTTCTTTGAATCGTTGCACATGTCCATTCCAATGTAGGTATGTGCACACCCCAAGCACGGTTGCTGGAACTTTTCCTTCAGTGGTGTCTGTTGGCTTGGCTCTGGTGCCGCACGCTCATAGCACTGGTGCGTTCTGGGGATGCGCCCTCATGGCACGTCCCCTCAGTTCCTTCTTACTGCTTGTGACTATTGGTGGAACTTCCTCTTGCTCTTGCAAGTCTTCTGTGGATTGTATTGCTGTTTGTATATAATTTTCAGATTATTCATATTTTGTTAGTTGTTAGCTATTTAGCAGCGTTTCCTCTGCTCCTAGTACTCCATGCCTCTTGCAACAAGGCTATGCCCCTGAGTGACCCGCACTCCAGTTGCCTGAAGTATTTGAGTGAAGCTCACAGTCGGTTCCATTGACTCTGGCCTTGATGCTGGCACTGGTAATTCCAGTCTTGGATGATCTGTCAGCACTGGAGGGTCAGTGTGATGCCAGCTCTATTGCAATGCCATCCACACCAAAGGCCTTCACTGCAGCCGGGGACCTTTTCTTACTGTTGATGCCACCCTCACCAGCAGTACAAGAGTTGATGCCAGCGGACAGAAGCTAGCATGTGGCCATCAGTTACTGTTCAGTACCAAGACCCATAGTGCTATCTAAAGGGAATCCAGCCATGATGGCCTTGTCCTGGTCCTACCCTCCTTGGCACCGATCGCCAGCATCAGTGGGATCCATTCCAGTGTGGTTGCAGGGTAGAGATTCCTCGTCATTGAAGTTGGAGGTGGAATCGTACTCCTCCTATGCCAGAAGTCAACCTCAGCATACCTCCTGTCGGCCCTACCCAGTGGTGGATCCAAGCCAGGCAATGCATTTGGGTACTTGACTCCCTGGCCACTGGCTGGTGCCTATGCAGTGGCCATTTTGGATCTCTCTGGCAGTTTTTCCTCCATGCAGAGACCCCAGTCAAAGCATTCCTTACTTGATGACAGTCCCTGATCCAGACTCTGGTACAGAGGCTGGTGCCAAGTATGAGAAGGCGGTACCACGAGACTCATCCAGTGCAGAAAGTGAGGAGGAGTGCTAAGGTTGGCCTCCTCTTCCTTCTTCTCTCCTGATGAAGCTGTGTTGGGGATGGGCGCATCGCCTTCCCAGGATGTCTTAAGATGCGTCAGGAGCTGTTGAAAGGAATATCCAAAGATTTGGGCATACAGGTGAAGGTGGTAAAACACTCCTCCCATACTTTGGTCAACATCCTGACCACAATGGGACCGTCAGAGTTGCATTATCTCTCAGTGAGGCCATTATGTACCCAGTAAAAAGGCCATCATGGACCCTGTGGCACATCCCCACTTCTCTCTTCCCCACAACCATGAGGACCGAAAAGAAGTACTTTGTAGTAGCCTCGTGGGTATGAGTTCTTATATATGCATCCTCCCCCACCCAGGATCCCTGGTGGTTTCTGTGGCCAATGAATGGGAATGACAGAGGTTGCAAGGGTCTACTACTCTCAAAGCGAAGGACTTTTGGTAGAAAGGTCTACTTGTCTGGGAGTCTGCAGCTCAGGATTGCTAACCAGTAGGCGCTCCTGAGCAGATATGATTTCAACACTTGGGACTCCATGTCAGTGTTCAAGGACTTGCCCCCGCAAGAGGCCAGACTGGAATTCTTACTTGTAGAAGTGGGGAAATCTATAGCAAGAGCCTCATGAACAATTTCTAGACCAAGAGGTTCAGTGCCTCCTAAGGAATGGGTGCCATGGAAGAGGCTCCACAAAACCTAAGGGGTCGGGTGGTTGTCTCATTATTTCCTAATCTCAAAAGTCAAGGGTGGTCTTAGACCTATTCTAGACTTGCACCAGCTGAACAGCTACCTCAAGAAGCTAAAGTTCTGCATGGTCTCATTGGCTTCCATCATTCCCTCCCTGGATCCAGTGAGATTGGTATGCTACCCTCATATACCACCCCTAATTAAGAGATGCTTACTTTCATATCACGATCTTCCGAGGACACTAGAGGTTCCTCAGATTTGTTGTGGACCACATGCACTACCAATTTGCAGTCCTCTCATTTGTCCTGTCGGCAGCCCTGCAAGTATTTATGAAATGCATGGCAGTAGCGGTGGCCTTCCTGAGGAGGCAAGGGGTGCAACTTTACCCATATCTGGATGACTTACTAGTCAGAGGTTGGTCCAGAGCTCATGTGGAGTCCAGCATTTTCCTTGTTCAGTCTTTCCAAACCTTAGGCCTGCTAGTAAACGTTCAAAAGTCCATCTTCATCCCAGTGCAGAAGATAGTTTATCAGAGAAGTGTTCAGCTCTGCCCAGGCCAGGGCCTTCTTCCCAGAAGGTTATTTCCAGATAATCATAGCCCTCCAGAGGCACTCAGTTGCCACAGTCAGATCTTGCCTAAGGCTGCTGGGCCACATGATGTCATGTATTTATGTGGTACAGTATGCAAGACTATACCTCAGACCTCTCCAAACATGGCTGGCCTCAGTATACAGTACACTACCAAACTGCCACCATCTGAACTCAGTTCTTACGATTCCTTCCCTGGTTCTTGCCTCCATTGACTGGTGGCTAGATCCGCTGGCAGTTTGTGCAGGTGTCTTGTTTTCTTGGCCCTAACTGTCGATTTCCCTCGTCTCTGATGTATCAGTGCTAGGCTGGGGAGTTCACCTAGGGCCCTTGAGGACCCCAGGCCTTTGGTCTCATGAAGAGCTCTCTCTGTACATCATCAGGGAGCTCAGGGCAGTCCGTTTGGCATGTCGGACGTTCCTACCTCATCCTGTGGGCAAGAATGTCTTGGTTCTCACAGAAAACACAGTGGCCACGTTCTATATTAACAAACAGGGAGGGGCTCATTGTCCCCCTTCCTTCCACACATACCCGTCAAGAGGCAATTCGGCTGTAGGAATTTTCCATAGCTCATTCAGTTCACCTCAAGGCCTCCTCCTTGCCAAGAGCGCGGAATAGGTTGGTGGAATGCCTCAGCAATTCTTTCTCTGATCGCCACGAGTGGTCCCTTGGACTAGATCTAGTAAAGAACATTTTCCAGAAGTTGGAGACTCTCCAGGAAGACCTGTTCGTGACCCAGTTCAACAGGAAGTGTCATCAGCTCTGTTCCCTGCAGAGTCACAGCCTGGGGTTGCTTATGGATGTCTTTCTATAGGAAGGGTCACCTATACTATGCATTCCCTCCTATTCTGCTCATATACAAGGTCCTGCTACAAATCAGATAAGATAGCCTTGGCATGTCCCTCCCCCAGAATTGGTTCACCACCCTACTGGACCTCTCTGTGATGACCCCCAGACCTCTCTGTACCCAGACCTAATCTCTCTGGACCACAGTCATCTGCTCCATCCACACCTTGGCTTCCTCCACCTGATGGCCTGGAAGCTCCATAGCTGAATCTGGGAGAGCAGGTCTGTTTGAAGCAGGCTCAACAGATCCTGTTAGGTAATAGGAAACCCTCTAACAGGGCCACTTACCTCGCTAAGTGGAAGTGGTTTGCCCACTGGGATGACCAGATGGAGGTCTTGCCGACAAGGTCATCGCTGCAGCTCATTCTGGACTAACTACTACACCTGAAACAGCGGAGTTTGGTTATCTTGCTGTTCAAGGTTCACCTGGCAGTAATACTGGCTTTTTCCCCTTCAGGTTGATAACTGGTTCATGTTCTCACACAAGATGTCCATGTTTCTTTGAGGGCCCCCAAGTATGAGAGCCTGTCCCTCCTTGGGATCTCAGTCTGGTCTTATCAAAGCTTATAGGCTCACCATTAAAGCGGCTAGTGTCATGTTCCTTGCTATACCTCTCCTGGAAAGTGGCCGCCTTAGCGGCCATCATTTCTGCTAGGAGGGTTTCAAAGATCCGTGCCCTCACTCCAAAACTGCCATACACGGTTTTCTTTAAAGATAGGGTGCAGTTGCATTCTCACTCCACATTTCTCCCAAAAGTGGCCTTCTTGCCTGTTTTCTACTCTTAGCTGCATGCAAACAGGAAAGAGCAGAAGCTTCACTCATTGGCTGTTAGATGTGCACTAGCATTTTACATAGAAAGGAACGAACCATTCTGGAAGTCCACCCAGCTATTTGTAGCAGTAGCAGATAGGATAAAAGGTCTTCCCATGTCTGCTCAGAGAATTTTCTTGTGGATCATATCATGTATCCACACATGTTATGAATTAGCATTGGTGGGAGTGGAACGCCCATTGACTGCTCACTCACAAGGGCACAGGCATCCTCAGCAGCATTTCTGGCAGAGGTTCCTATTCAGGACATTTGCAAAGCTGTAGTGCATACATCCTCTTTTCATTATGCCATCACCCAGCAGGCCAGGGATGATGTCCGATTTGGTTGAGCTGTGTTGCGGTCAGCATGTCTGTGAACTCTGAGCCCACCACCTGTTCAACTACTTGAGAGTCACTTACATTGGAATGGACATGTGCAATCACTCGAAGAAGAAAAAATGGTTACTAACCTTTAACTGTTGTTCTTTGAGATGTTGCACATGTCCATTCCAAAAACTACCCTCCTTCCCTGCCTATTAGAGTTGGCCGGAAAAAAGGAACTGAGGGGGCCTGGGGTTGGCCAGTCCCTTTATACTGGCACTATGAGCGCATGGCACCAGAGAACCCCAGAGCTGAACCAATGGATACCATTGAGGGAAAAATTTTCGGCAACTATGCTTGGGGCACACACTCACCTACATTGGAATGGACATGTGCAACACATCTTGAAGAACAACAGTTACAGAAGGTTAGTAACCACTGTTTTTTTAACAGTCCACGAATGTGGAGGTACTGTAGCCAGTAGAGGTCAAGGGGCCTGGAACAGGCCTAGAAACAGAGGGTTGTTATCTCACATAGGTCACTTGCAGGAGCACAAGAAAAATCCTTGTGGAATTTCAAGGACATAAACTGAACTTATATATTGTGAGAAGGATGCTTCAGACCACAGAAGCTCCCTGGATGCAGCTTGGTTAATGGCAGCAAAAGAATTTCAGGCACAATGATAAGTAAAAAATGCAAAGCTGCTTTTTTGATTTTAGAAAATTGAAAAACTACTTGAATTGGGGAGGGAATGCTGCCATCAGTGGCTGTGCTGCAAAAGCTTTTTCTATCATTTCAGGCCTTTCTCGTTTTGGAGGACATAAGTTATTTTGGTGCCCAACTGGCAAAGGGAGATGTTACTCCAAACTGCTAGTGCAAAACTTGCAGTTTATGTAACAGAAGTATTCAAAAGTATAGTGACTGAACAGCACATCTGTGAGTGGAGTGGGCTGGTCAGCTACCAAGGTGGCCTTGGAAAATGCACCATTCCCCAAAACGTTACTACCTATCTGGAGTTCCTGCTACAGGAGAGGTTTGCAGCCATCAGTACCCAGGATTGGCTCAGAATTCATGAGAGAATCAACAGGATGCTGTGTTAGCTTCCATGTGTCTTAGCCTGCTATGACTGCACGCAAACAGGAAGAACTCCACAGCCTGCCTCCATCCTGCTACCCCAGCACATTTCTGGACAAAATTTCAAACCACAGTTGTATTTAGGACAAATGATTTTGTCCCTATAGACTGCACAGACTAGCTCTAATTGAAATGGACTAGATTTGGGAATGGAACACATTTCCACGTCCCCCACCCCTATACAGTTCATTGTTTCCAAGCAGCTTGTTAGACTGCTGAATCTTTACAGTGACATACGCATGGCAATGTAAAGTTATTGTTAAGAAACAGGAATAATTTTAGCAAAAATCTGTGTCTTTCCAGCAGAAGTTCACTTTAAAGGTGTTTACTGTTTGCATTTCCTGGTTGCCATTTTGAACATCATGTGTGAGGGAAGGGGGGATGCCAAGGTACCGGTATAAAATCTGCCATTAGCAGGTACATGCTGCTAGCTGGGGCTTCTCATAATTTACTGGTTCATAGAGTGGAAATTCCTCCCATTATTGTAGTAATAAATATTAAAATGTAGTCAGAAACTTATCAGGCTCAGGGGTGACTTCTGTCCGTTCTGAGTCTGTTGCAGGCTCAGCAGCAGGTTTTTCCTCAAGGGATGCATCAAACTGCTCTTCCAACCATGGACCCAGAATGTGCTGCTGCTGCTCATGTTCCAAAGCCTGCTCTGGGACCAGTTTCAGCAACAGAGTGACTCTATAGTCCCCAATTGCTGCTTGCTCCCATCAGTCTCCATGTTGGATTTAGGGGCCAACAGGGTACCATCCCAGTCATCATGCACCACCGTTGGCTCTGTGCTTGGTGCAGTGTCCAGTACCAGGTCAAACTCCTCACTAAATAGGCATGGTTTTAGCAAGTTGCCTGAGGTGCAGTTCTGGGCCCCCGTTTTCTGGTACTTGTTCTAGAGCTGCTTAATCTGCTCCCTGCCCTAGGCAGCTGCCAGTTTTTTTGTTATGTGCTAGTATGTGTGGTCATTCCTGGTACTCTTTCTAAAGTCCACTGCTTTGCTGGCTTTGCACCAGAGATTTACCAAAATCAGGCTGTGTTCCTAAGACCACTTTGCAAAAGGCTTGTTATGGTCGGTCTCCATTACAAACGCAGAAGGCTCTCTGATGGTGTGTTAGCAGCTTGGTAATCAGAAGACAATGGAAGTGTTAAATGCTGACTTACTGAGCTGCAGCAGTACACCAAGGAGGGTTGTTCTGTTTTTGGTAGAGTAGATTCAAGATGCTTGGGATAGAGAGGACAAAAGAAGTTTGCCCATGGGATTGTGGGATGCTTTTTGGAAGACTCCCAGGACCGGAGTCCTGAGGGGCTCTGTCTATGTGGGAGACAGGCCAGTCCTCACTTATAGACAGCCTCCCAACCTGAAGCAAATACTCACCAGCAACCGCACACCATATAACATAAACACTAACCCAGGAACCTATCCTTGCAACAAAGCCCGATGCCAGCTCTGTCCACATATCTATTCAAGTGACACCATCATAGGATCTAATCACATCAGCCACGCCATCAGGGGCTCGTTCACCTGCACATCTACTAACGTGATATATACCCTCATGTGCCAGCAATGCCCCTCTGCCATGTACATCGGCCAAACTGGACAGTCTCTGTGCAAAAGAATAAATGGACACAAATCTGGCATCAGGAATCATAACATTCAAAAACCAGCGGGAAAACACTTTAACCTCTCTAACCACTCAGTGACAGACTTGAAGGTGGCAGTTTTGCTACAAAAAAACTTCAAAAACAGACTCCAAAGAGAGACTGCTGAACTCGAATTAATATGCAAATTAGACAATTATCTCCAGCCTTAACAGAGACTGGGAATGGCTTACTGGGGATTCATTACAGTAATTGAATCTATTTCCCTATGTTAAGTTCTCCTCACACCTTCTATGGGTCATCTTAATTATCACTTCAAAAGTTTTTTTCTCCTGCTGATAATAGCTCATCTCAATTGATTAGACTCTTCCTGTTGGTATGCATACTTCCACCTTATATGTTCTCTGTATGTATAAATATCTCCTGTCTGTGTGTTCCATTCTGTGCATCCGAAGAAGTGAGCTGTAGCTCACGAAAGCTCATGCTGAAATAAATTTGTTAGTCTTTAAGGTGCCACAAGTACTCCTGTTCTTTTTGTAATGTGTGTGTAGATGGAAGGAGTAAGTCTGACATTAAAGCCCACAGTATTGCATTAGGAGCATTGCTCTCATTCTCCGCCAGAAGGTAGTGGTGCTTTCTGCGCAGTTGGAGTGCTTTTTGTGCTAAAGCAAGCACTGTGTCCTGGGAGTCAACTCTCAGTACAGGAAGCTCAGGTCTGTAAACTGGCACATCCTGTTCCAGAAGCTCCACCTTGGTCTGAGTCAGTGGTTTTTCCAAAGCACTTGTGACCAGAAGCATCAATATTGCTTTCAGCAAAACAGAGTTTCAAGACACAATCATTATCCTTTTGCATCTTAACTCCGCTAAATAACTATCAGAAAATGCTACGCTCTGGTAGAAATGACCAAGACAATATTGTACCATGAGTCGTTGTTGCTAGCTTTATACAATGTTTGCTATGCCATTGGTAACTTTGCTTGTGACCCTCCATCCACCACCACATCCGTCCACATTGCCTAGAGAATTTATGGCTGCTTGTTTGGGACAGTCTGAATATCAGAGTGATGTGAACTACCCATCTTCTTTGAAAGTGACCTGTCCAGGTCCAGGATAAGGCCATGTGTGTGAGGAAACTCATGCTGCAGTTGCCTGTGCTGTCCTCCTCCTTTAGCTAAATAAAGTGCTTCAGCCTCCAGGGCTGTCAGTCTGGCACCCTTCATGACCACAAAATTCACTGACAAGAAGAAAGATGTGATCAACGTGATTGTGTAAAAACAAGCATATAACAATATATGTAGGATCTGTTTAATCCACTTGACTCCATGTGGGATAAAGTCAATTAATGTGAAAGTACTGCTGAATCACATATGGTAGTGTTTATTTGTGCTTTTTCATTTACTTAAATGGCAGACTCTTGAGTTATAAATGCACTGTGTATTGATGACTCCATCCAATATTTCTTTTTAAAGATGGAAACCTTGATGGAGAATTGACTAATTGACCAGAATAATTGAACTGTCGAAGTTGGATAGTGGTTTACCTTTGCTGTACATGCACTTTCTCTTTAAAATGCTTTTAACCCTTAGCGTAAGAGGCAGCATACATTGACTTTAATTAAAATGTTTACTAAGAAACTAAGTAACCTCAGGGAAGCACTTTATCAAAAATTCCAGGAGCTTGCAATGCAGAGATTTGCCAAAAGTGAATATTCATCAAGTATACTAATATGTGGGGTCATGTCACACTAAATCAGTACCTAAAATGACTCTACTTAGAAATGATTTGGGAAATTTAAAGTACAGCACCCTTTGATAATGATCATTGATGTGGTGCCTTGCTGCAGAAGGGCAGCCAAGCATCACCACCCCATAAACAGATGCCAAAGGAAGGATTGCAAATGCCAGTTTAATCTCCTTGGCCCCATTAGTTACATGTACTATTTACTTCAGCTTTATTTTATTTTTTTTCCTACTTTATCTGCAGGCAGCCTGGCCTTGCCTGTAGGGCAACTTTTTTCTGGCTCTGATAAGCAAGAAAATGAAAATGTCTGGGGCTTTATTATCTGGTATTCGGTCTGTAGCTAGATGAATCTCCATCTAGGCAATCAAGGAGGTTAATATAGTCCATAGCATCTTGTATTGGTTTCATGTCTCATGCTGCACTTGAATTTGTTTACTGTAGTGTGAGACATGTGCCCAGCTGACTTAATTTTCTTGCTATTAAATTAGGTATCCAAAACCCAAATGGGATCTATTTCTTAAATACCTCCTTATGGGATACACCTAGAAAGTTCCAAAAGAGTTGCACCGGGGTTTGAGACTATCTTGGAGTGGGAGCCTTTTCCTTTAACTCCTTATGCTCTTTGGCTATTTTCTCCTTGCTGTTCACTCAAGCAGCTAATGTAGCTTTCTAATGTTTCCTTCACTTTTCCATGAGGACTGAAATCTAATTTAATCGCAGGACAGATGCCTTTTTTTGCACTTCCCAAGCCTATTGAAATAAATGAGTTGACTTGATTGGGTTTTGGCTGTCATGCACTAGAGTGTCATGCCAAAATTGGTGTGCAGGACAAAAACAGATTCCATGGTTGAAAGCGAAGTACACGAAATTACTGTGGGAAATGGAGCCCTTTGGTCAGTGATATAGAGCCTTTGGGTGCTCCCTTAATGCAAATAATAATTACAACCTTCCCTTAATTAGCTGATAAGATTCTAATATTTAAAATTTTATTTTTATGTTGTATTAACATTTAGAAAAGCAGAAAACGTGATTTTTCTAAAGAAGATTAAAAAGCACAATTACATATCATTTCTGTATACTTATCTGCAGTAAGTTTTAATTGCTCAATTTTCATTTTACTGGTAGAAACTGCAGTATTTTAGGAAGGTAAGGCTCATGAGAAACCAGCTTACAGCTGGCTACTTCACTTCCACTAAATCAGTTGTCATCTTCATGTATGTAGTTTTTTGACTGAATACAAATTATGAATTTATTTTGACAAGGTAAACACTATTAGAAAAGCAGTTTTTTACCAAAATTGATAAACTCTTTGTTCATATTTTTAAGTGGGTTTGGAGCCAGCACCTCTTTCTGTGTCCGAGGAACGACAACTTGCAATTCTGACGGAGCTACCTTTTGTAGTTCCTTTTGAGGAAAGAGTAAAGGTATTTAATTTTTTTAATTTTTGTGTATTTTGAGGATTTTATAGTAAATGTAATACAGTGAGTTCAACTATGTGGGGAGTCAGACCTCAGATCATACCTCTATCTAGTGGAGAATCAGACCATGTTGCTCTTGTTTGTCCCCAGTATTTGCATGGCCACTACAATGCAGAAGATGCTGGGCAAGATTTACTGTTACGTCTTTCAATTTATTTTCCCTTTTTACAGTGTTTTAGAATCATTTTGCCTGCCTTAGAAGGACAAACTATGCTAACATCACTTGAGAAATGGTAACGCTGTATAATAAGCAAGCATAGGCCCAGATTCTGTAATTGGATCTATGTAGGTGGACCTCTGCACCAACACTGAATCCCACTGCAGTTAGGGGAGCTCCAAGGAGATGCACAGTGCGTCTACCTGGATCTTATTGAAGAGTCCAAGATTCTCATATACAGTGTACTCATTAATCCAGTACAATATGAATGAGTCATTTTGAGGAAATAATGCGCAGAAGTTAAGTTTCTGCATTCAGTGGTAGTTGGACTTAAAGCAGTGGTCCCCAACCTTTTTGTCTGGCGGAAGCCAGACGAAGGACCGTGGCGGTGGTTGAGCATCCACTGAAATGCAGCCGAATTTCGGCGGCATTTCGGCGGCAACACCTCTCGATGACGTCGCTTGTCGGCAGCAAGCAGTGTCATCGAGAGGCATCGCCACCGAAATGCCTTAGAAATTCGGCGGCATTTCTGTGGATGCTTGACCGTTGGCCAGAACACAGGTGCATTTAGATGCCTACGGGCACCATGGCGGGGACCCCTGACTTAAAGGAACTCTTAATTACTGTATAGGAAAAATGTGACTTTCAATTCCATATGTTGTTTATAATTTGGTTATGAATGCATTCTGGATCTTAAGTGTATAATTTTGAGGACCACTTTTTTTCAAATCTCACAAGATTTTTTTTTTTAATGCTGCCATTGTGACATTACCCCTAGAAACAATTTCTGAGCTGCTTCTGTTGGCTCTACAGCATCAGTTAATTAACAGACTATTCCCAGAATTGCGTTGGAATCATTGTGTACCAGCGCCATCAAGGAAATGAAAAATAGTTTCATGTGGGAAATAAATCAATGTTTACTGAAAGGACAGTGACAAATTTGGTAGAAAAAGAATGTGTATTTTTAGGCTTGTATCAGAAATTGGAAACAGTAGAGAAAAAAAATTATTTAAAACCTATTCATATAGCATGGCACTGTGATAATGCAAGTTGTGATAGGTGTTTTTTCCAAACCATTCAACATCCTATTGTGATTATATCACTTGAGATTATTGTTAAGTGGCTTTCAGTATTGCATCATAACATAATACATTCTATACAGCTAGGATTTGAGTAATCCAGTCCCAGTTTGTTTGATGTTCTTCAGGGACCTCTGTGCATTTCCACTTACAGGATTAACTCCTTTAGTATTGAGCTGTAGAACTGCATAACAAAGCCATGCCTCCTAAGGGTGCGAGAATGCTCTCACATTATGATGATCAGCTCTATCCATATAAGGGAATATTACCCCTACCGCCGTGACCATCCAAGTTTCTTCTCTGCCACTGCTGAAAGCTAAATGGAACTACTTCTTGTGTCTGTGAGCTAATTAGCCTAATATAGTGTCTATAATTAATTAGTTAGTTACACATGGTATAGTTAGAGTAGTTGAGGCTACTTGCCTTCATTTATCCTGCAGTTATGTTGGGTCCAAAAGTTGTGCATCCTGCTCAGCAACCTTTCCAGAGACAGATGCGCATGTTTGGTGCCTAGTGTTCCTGGGAAAGGCTCACTGAGTGCGCCAGTGCCCTGTTTGCCATGCCTTTACTCCTTGGTTGAGGAAGGACAGACAGTTAAGACTGCAGGCTCACTAGGCAACTTTGAGCCATTAGCCAGACCATTCTTGTGCTCCCTCAGGAGTTTCAAGGTGTGCCTGTTTGCTGAGGCCTACTGTAGAGAGACCTCTGTGCAGCACTCTTTGTTGGGGCTGAGGTTGAGCTCCCTGAGGCAAACACTTAACTGGAACTGACCCTCTGGCCCAGCACTATTCAGGACTACAGGGTCTTGTCAAAACAGACTGCTCAATCACCTCAGTCTGCGATGACACTAAAGACTCCCTCACTGGCCTTGGAGTTGGCAAAGTTTGACATGACGAGAGAGAGTCATGCTTACAGATACCTTAGTGCCCCTGTTTTGTGGAAGAGAAAGGAAAAGAGGAAGTATTCTTGTCTGCAAACGGGGCCCAAGAAGAACAACAAGGGAGGAAGCATTGTTTTCATTCTCCTCTGATTCGTATAATTTTTGGAGACGCTTTACCAGTCTTGACACTGCCTCTAATACACACTCCTCCTCAGCTTGACGTCACCATGCTGAGTGACTTGGACACCTCTCTGACATGCATGTCTCTAGCACCATTGACTCCTCTCTCTCATGGCTGAGGTTTATCAAAGCTTTTGGCTACACCTTTTCATTTTGACTCTGCACTTCAATATTCATTGGCAGTGTTGATCCAGAACATCCTTCAGGAGCATGGGATTCCTTTGGAATTGAATATGCTAACTCCTCCAGTTTGCTCCAGAAAGCCCAGCTGACTTCCATCTCCAAAAACTCCATATGTCTGAAAGATCTTATGAAGGGACCTCTTCAATTATTAATGTGGCCCCGCATTCAGGAGCCAGTGAAAGTTTTGCTCAACGCTGCCAAAACTAGCATGGCACTAACTTCAGTGCTAATGAGAATATAGACACCAATGTCTCTTTGGGCACTGAAGCAGCTCAATCAAGGCTTGAGAGTTTTCCTGATAGCTGACTCACCACAGGCACCGCTACATTCAAGAACACCCATATTTCATTTGGCACAGATACGATCGGCACTATTGCCTTCTCAAGAAGATTGACAATGGGGAGGAGATGCCGAGAGGAAATACAGCAATTTCCCATAGCAGAATATACATTACTTGAAGATGAAATGGGGACTTTGTCCATCTCCCCTCCTGATGACCAGAAATTATTTCAGGAGTTGATGGGGAGAATGATTAATATACTTCAGTTACAGAGTGGAATTTCAGACAGTCTGATCCCCTTTTCAACATCATGCAAGCACTGAAAAAAGACATTTGCTTTTCCTGTTCTCCTGGGTTTACTCAATCCAGCAAAGGACGTTTGGCCTTATCTCTGTTTTTACCATCAACACTAAATAGCATCTCATCGCACATCCAGTAGATGGCCGTCCAACATCTCGAAGATGAAAGAAGATGTGACAAAGTTGGTCTGTCAGTGCTTAGTAGTGGTATGGGAAAAGAGCGCAGTGCACAAGTGGCAAAGCTTCCCATGTGGTTACAGGTCCACTCACCAGGTGGAAGTTGAAGCATACTCTGCTTTCTGGCTCACCTGAGGGCCTCAGCCTGGGCTCTCTGATGGTTCTTTGAAGTGACCGCACCAGTCTTAACATGGCTTCTCCAAACTGAAAAATTATTGGCAGGATTATCCCAATTGTCAGTGGGAATGCTGAATTTCTTGAGGACTTGCTTGACCTTATCTCTGTACCAGAGGTTTGACCTTCCTCTGCATTGCAGGCAGTTCTTAGGTTGACCGTAAAGCAAACGATCTTGAGGCATGCACTCCACATGTCCTAACCAGCAAAGCCTGTGAACATTCAGCATAGATTGTATTCCAATTCTCTTAAGGGTCTCTTCAGGGTCTTGCTGTCGGTGATCCGTCAGTAGCAAGTAATTAAGGATTTTTCTGAGAGGTGGAAACTGTTTAGTCAGCACTCCTGCTTGGAGTAGGTAACTCAGCTTTCATAAAAGACATAAAAGAGGGTGCTAACCCTGAATACATATGCATCTGTTTATCAGGCTTGTAATTTGTTTTTCCAAACACATGAGATTAAGTTTGCCTTTGGTAACAGAAGCTTTGCCGATTCTTATATCAAGTTCCCTATCGAAGTTGGGTGAGCCAAGATAGCAGAAGTGATCCACGTTGTCCAGAGCTTCATTATTGACACAGATTTTAGGTGAAATGTTGGTACCTTGTCACATGACAACTGTTTTTTTTATACTGATTACTGTGCTGAACTTGGTACGTGCATCAGAAAACTTGTTCACCATGACCTGCAGTTCATCAGGTGGATTGGAGATGAATGCAGTGTCATCTGAGAAAGGCAGATCCTGAACAGTAAGCTGGATGGCATGCTTTCTGCTCTGAAATTGTCTGATGTTTAAACAAAACAAGCTGCCTTCCATCGTTGATTCAACTACTACACCGGATGGATCATTTCCAAAAACGTAATTAAGAAGAATAGAGAAGAAAATACCAAAGCCATTGAGTGCTAAGATGCAGTCTTGCTTCATACCAGTATTAATAGTAAACTTGGATGATCCAATGTACACAGTCTGAAAAGGAAGCTGATCTTGTTCCTGCAGGTGCTTCAACAGCTTCATTGATGGTAGAGCAGAGCAAATTCACTCCTCCATCCCCTACTGTTACAGTCACCACAGATTCCTGCACTTTGGGTTTTGGTGTATGTGGCCACTGGAACACTTGGGAATCCAGATTCTACACCAATGTATTGAAGAACAGGTCTGTAAGGTGGGTTCTAACGGCCTTGTGGCTGTCCATACATCACATAGTACAGGTGCTCACAGACAGTACCGTGCCATGTAGTGCATCAACAAATGGGGAGCACATTCTCAACTTCATCTATGGAGGCAAGGAAGCTATGGTTGTGATGTATTCATCATCACATTCACCCACTAGCAGCACACGTAGCAGAAAAGGAATGTATACATGCAGATGCACTCAGCATGAACTCTTATAACAAACACAAATGGTCCCTAAACTGGTTAGAAGTGTCTTTACTCTTACTCAGGTGAGGTCAACCTCTAATCAAAGTATTCATGTCTAGTCAGAATGCCGAGTGTCATCTGTCCTGGACTAGGACTTAAAGTGACAAGAAATCTTTATTGGATGCATTCCTTCTGTATTGAAGCAGTCATCTGTCTTCCATCCCATTCCCTTGATACCCAGAATCATAAGGAAATCAGAGAGGACAGAACTGGTATCCTACTGATCACACTAATGTGGCTTAGGCAACATTAGTTTACAGATCTTCTCCAGCTAATCAGAGAATCATCCGTTCATCTTCCTCTGCCCAGACCACCTCTGTAAACAATAAGAACCAAAGATTGTGAACACATAAGATCCATGGAAGTTAGGAGTGTTCAAGCACTACTGTTAGTCATGAAAGAACTAAAATGGAACATGGTTTATGTGCTGGGTGAAAAGTAATGGGTTAACCCCATCATGCGAAGGAGCCCCAGCCATTTGAGTATCTCTTGTATTTCAAATCACAAAGTTTAGCAATAGTTTCCATGAAGGTTCATTAAGCTGCTGTTTCTGCCTCTTACTGTTTTGTTAGACAAGTCTTTATTCTTTCATTCCACAGTCTCCAGGTTTCTTAAGAGATGGTTAATGCCTTTCCTAGCACAAAAGGACCTTTCTGGCCAGAGTTTTGACCAGGGTTTTAACTGTTGGTAGTTCTACTCTGTGAGCCCCTGTCTCGAGCTTCCATAGATACCTGTCTGTCAAAACAGCATTTTTAATAGATATTACTTCTGTTAGGAGGGTTAACAAGCTCAGTGGCTTGTTGGCCTTTCTAACGTTTACAGTAGTACATAAAGACAAAGTCATCTTGAGATCTCACCCAGCTTGATGCTGAAGGTGGTATCAACTTTCATCTGTTGCAGTATGTCTCCCTCCCTGTTTCCTTCTCCAGAAACCATGCTTACCCAGGGAGTCCAGCTTAGATATGAAAAGGGCCCTGTGCTATTATCTGGACAAGACTAAGCCATTAAAATACTCTAACATTGATTGTGGCCATAGGGAAATGTGTAAGGCAGAACCTTTTACTAAACAAATCCCCACCCCCCCACCCCCGGATTAAGAGGTGTATTGAGTATTCTTATACTGTAGGCAGAAAACCATACCACTTGTCTTAAAAACGTCCTCCATTAAGGCTATGGCGGACTATCTAGCTTGTTTGAGACAAGTTCCTATTGTAGAGATTTGCCAAGCAGCAACACTGAGTTCTGGTCACACTTTCACTAAGTGTTATTAATTGGACTTGGCATCGGTTTGGTAAAGTGGTGCTACAGTCCATTTTTGCCTCTAATCCTTGCCTACCATCCTCTGTTGGGGGCACTGCTTGCTAATCTCCTAAAAGTGAGGCGGCACAGAGGTCCTTGAACAAGGAATGGTTACTTACCAGTAACTCTTGTTTTTTGAGAGTTGCCTCTGTGCATTCAGACTACTCATCACTTTCCCCTCTGCCTTGGAATTCTTCGTATGTCAGAATTTTGCCAGCTAGGCAGAAGCAACTGAGTTTGTCAGGGTGCGCAGGGTGCACTCCGTTAGGCAGGTGGAATTCATTATGTTGTCTTAGCTCAAGAGTGCTCTTCACACACACCCCGCCCTCCCCCTATAGCAAGTTTGGTATAGTGGTTCCATAAATGGCTGCTAGAGGCACCAAATCTCATACATGCAAATGCACAGAAGCAACTGTTGCAGAACAATAATTACTAAGGTAACCCCTGTTTACTGAAAATGCAGATTTCAGTATGATTATTTGATTTTTTTTTCTGTTCTTTTTATCAGATCTTTCAAAGACTGATTTATGCAGATAAACAGGAAGTTCAAGGAGATGGTCCATTTCTGGATGGAATTAATGTCACTATCCGAAGAAATTATATTTATGAAGATGCTTATGACAAACTTTCCCCTGAAAATGGTATGTTTGCATTGAAGTTTTACAATATACTAAAAATAATATTGATTGATTGTATAAATCTCACCATATAATTATATATTTGCTTTTACCCGACTGGAAGGTTTAAAAAAATAATAAAAAGGGATATCCCGAACTCTGAGATCCCTGGCCACTTACAAGTGAGAGAGACACAAAACTGAAGTGCTTCACAGCCCCGTAATGTTTTAAACTCCACTAAATTTGAATTAATCTGCGGGGAGGAGAGATCTGCTTTCCTAGATTTAAACTTTTATAACTTCAAAGCTACTAAATTAATCTTCTTAAACACTGACTTTTTGGTAGATCTTTTTCATGCTTAAAAGGAAAGGGAAATGTACTGTATTTTATTAAATGATTGTCTTCAGTTGGTTGCCTTAATATAGTCCTAATGTTACTCTTTCTTGTAACTAGATATTTATAGTTGCTTCAGGGAAAATGTGGTACTGAAAGTTGGGTCTGTGGTGTATCCATGATAGCCTCTCTGTTTTAAGAAGAGGTACACAATATGGCAACATACGACAAGCACTCCTGTATTATCTGGTGTGTGATCCAATTGTTGATTATATTTGCTGTAGGAACAGAAGGTGAATTATCTTGTATATTTTTTGTGTACATTTATTAACCTTTGATGTGGTGGTGGTGGTGGTTAAAAATGGATAAGTCACAGAACTGGTACTTGAGACCTGAATTCTGTCCCTGGATGTCATATACTCAAGATGCATGTGACCTTCTGCAAGTCACATAACTTCAGTGTGCCTTTGCAAAAATGGAGATGATACTAGAGTTCTGGAAGTAGTTGGTTAAAAAATTATTCAACTTTACAAACAGGAAAAGAAAGGAAGCACAATATGAATTTTTCAAATGTTTTTATTCAAAATTGTAATTTTTTCAGCAAATAAATCTTGGTCTGCAAATTGTTCGGACAGGTTGTTATGAATGTTCACAATTCACACTGGGTTGATTATTACAGAAGTCACATTTTTTTCTGACTGAGTAGCTTATGTAGCAAATCAACATAGCACGAATTGTGAATTTTTACAAACACAATTTAAAATTTGCTTTTAGCACGTGCTTGTTTATTCAAGCCTCAAGGGAGCTTTTTGCAAGTATTCACTCTGTTAAAGCTTCAGTTCTCATACGGTCACAGAATGCAAACAGAAAGGTTCAAGAACAGAGTCAAACCAAACTTTATTTTTGAATCTGAACTAATATTTGCAGATTTTTTTTCCCACTCTCTGCTCCGCTCTGTTACTGTAAGCTCTTTTTTTAAAAAGTGTTTTGAGTTCTGTGGATAAAAGGGCAAGTAAGTCTACATATTGTTGCTTTCCCTTCCATAGATGTATAACCTGTTTTCATTTTAAAGATCGTTGTGTATGTGTCAAACAAGACTGAAAGCCATTTACACTAAGGGGTTCTAGTAATGGTATGAAGTTTTTCATCTCTAATTTACAAGCTCAGATTACTACATCAGAAGTGACCAAATGCTGTTACTGATGATAGCTGTTTGACCTATATGAAATGACTCAGTGGTCTTCATTTCCAGATGGACAAGAGTCTCTATCCCCAAACTATCGTCACATGTATTATCAACTAACACACTTGTTGGTAATCTCGCTGAAGACACAGAATGAGCATGGAGTTTGAACTACCCTTTGAGGCACCCTAGAGATGATCCCTCCATGCCAGATATAGACACATTCCAAACACAATAATTGTTTACATGCTGCTTATAGACTATTTTCCACACTCCACCTCACATTCCCTTCCCCTTTCGCAATAGGAAGAGGAAAATGTTTGTGCTTGCGCGCTCTCTCTCTCACTCTTTCTGTGTGTGTGTGTGTGTGTGTAATGTTTATCACTCACTATAGCTTCTTTTGATTAAACCAGATTCCACTTGTACAGGGTTTGGACTGAAATTGAACAGTATTTAAGTGTGTGTGTGTGTATATATAATATACTGAACAGTATTTAAATATTAAATATATATATATAGACACATTTAATCAACAGCAGCTATAGTGGGTGATAAACGTACATACATTATATATTTCATTGTTTATTTTTTGAGTCAGTATAGTTGTATGGAATAATTCTAGTTAGATCCGGGGTGGTTCAGATACAGTGAGTAGTATAGAAAAGAAGAAATTCCTAGAAACTGTAACAGGGATAGTTTCAGGATCATAAACTGAATTGGTTAAAATGGACCTGGAAGATTGAGTGCACATAGATGAGGTCTTAGAAGTGATCAATAGGAAAAGAGATCACGCAAGAGCAATGGGAATTGATTTTGGAAGAAGACAGCCAGTTTTTCCATATGCACTCAAGTAAAAGAGAATCATTATTAACTAATGTTTCAGGGGTACCTTACTCAATCTAGATCATTTAAAAAAATAGGAGTGGAATGGAATGGAATTGAGATTTTGGAGACAAAAACCCCTTTATATGTATTAGTAGAACTGCCTCAAGCTCATGAGTGGCAAAGTCATGAATTATGCAGGCCACATCAAACAAGTGTTGATAAAATACCTACCCCATACCACACCTACATGTATACTGTAGATGTTATCACATGTGTTGTGGAAAAACTATTTTAGAATTGTTTGAGTTTCTAAAAATTTTACTGGGACCATTCTTTATCCATTTTTTAGCCAGATACATACTTACTGTAAGTCCAACTGTATAGGACTCACAGGAAGAGAGAAATTATAACTAATAATTTAAAAAAAACTCTGACTCAAAACAACATTTGCATATATAAAATGTAATGCTTAATAGCTTAATGAACTTCCTGACAAGTAATGTATGTCACTGAAACTGAGAAGTTCCTCTTCTCAGTGGTATAACACTCCCTTTTCTATCGCTGAATACTCATAAGGTATTGGACCTTACAACTGTCATTGGTACCGAGCTGAACCTTGCCCATTCTATGTCTCAGGCCAGTATGACTTTGTGGAAGAGGGCATTCTGTAGTGGGAGAAAGCAGAAAACACTTTTCTGACTAGTGGATTTTTTTTAAAGTAGCTGAGTGAAATTGCTCAGAGAACTGGAATGTTAGTACCAGTTTCAGTGAGATGGACTATTGGGCAGAATGCATGTGAAGCTGGCAGTTATTACAAGATACTGCAATTTAATCCCATTAATATTATCTACATATATGATGTGCTATATACAGAATGTATTGCAATGAAATAAAGTTTTATCAGCATTTGTGTGGTATTGGTCACATTCATCAACAGCAGAGTGACATGAGTTGGCCCAAACAAGTGCTGATTTAAAAAAAAAAAGTTTATATCCTCCTTCCCACTTGATTGTGCTTCATATATATGCTGTATGTTTTATAGAAAAATGATTTCTGAAATCTTCTAGAAGGGGAAGAAATAAATGGGTACTATATTTTGTAACCTCTCTTGTAAAGCCCGGCTCCCTAAATATCGAGCCCAACTTTCCACAATTCTGAGGGACAGAGGAATTACAGCTAATGAAATGTAAGAAATCTCTGTGACTATTACCTAGGTAATCCTATGCTTTTAAGATCTATAATCTAGACAGGCCTAGGAGCAAGGGTTATGTATCCTATTAGAAGTCTACGCAATGCAATGAAATAAATCTCCTGTTTCCAGCCATTATATGTTATGAAATGTCAAACCTTATACCTGTGTTGGTCCTGGACTGAATAATGCCCATCCTCTGCTTTGGGCAGGAATAATTTTGGAGGAAAGAAAACTTTCAGGCAGACTTTTAAAAAAGAAAAAAATGTAGGTGTTTGCAACCAGCTTTCAAGTGTGAAGACATCACTGGGGCTGAATATGGGTGCAGCAGTCTATCCACCTGCAACAAATAGCAGGATCCGGAACTTAATGTGAAGAGTACAGATAAGGAGGTTTGAAGGGGCATGATCAGTGAGTATCACACCACACCTGTCGGGAGTGTGTGTGTGTGTGGTCCTATAAATCATCTCCCTGAGATGACTGCTGATTTTCCAAATCTCTGATCAACTTTCAAACAGCAGCCTTCCATTTTATTTAAAAAAAAAAAAAAAAGACAGAAAATGTTTTCTTCGTTGCTTCCCTAATGCGGAATTTCCACACCTCACCCCCTGAAATTACAATAAGATCTAAGGTGCAGAATGGATAATATTCAGTCCTGGACTAGTGACAGATTTAAAATCCAATATTTCATGAACCAGAACATGCATCTGGACTGAAAATGTTTTATCTAGGGGAGGAGCTGGACAACCCTCTTTTCTAGTGAGATACATAGCATTTGTTTCTAAATCTGCTAAATTGGAAGATATTGGGTCTTAAACTTCTAACATTATTATGTAAAGAGTAGCTATTTCAAAAAATTCATAGAGGTTGCTATAATTTCTCTCTGCCTTTGAGGCCCATATACATGTACGTTGAACTTACTATGCGAAAAGAGACTCGGTTTACAGGTGGGGAGACATCCGAAATAGTGCCAATGTTACACTCTATAAAACTGGTGTACAATTGTTTTTCTGTAAAAGTAAGTTTTATAAACAGCATATGTGTCCAGGTGGTTTGGTATGAAGTCTTTGTAGCATTCATTTGGGGTGAGCTATATTATTCACAAGTTACTTCTCTGCTTTTGAGTAATGCAACCATCTCAAACTCAAGCCAATAATAGATTTATCCAACAGCACAATACACTGTTATTTATATCTGTACTGGCATCTAAATGTCAGTGTGCATGTGGTTTTTTTTTTCCTGAAACAAACTTTGTATAGGTTCTTGTATGTGACTTTTCTTCTCAACTTTCCCCCCCCAGAACCTGATCTGAAAAAGCGAATTCGTGTTCATTTACTTAACGCACATGGCCTGGATGAAGCCGGTATTGATGGTGGCGGAATTTTTAGAGAATTTCTGAATGAACTGCTTAAATCAGGATTTAACCCTAACCAGGGATTTTTTAAGACCACTAACGAAGGACTTCTTTACCCTAACCCTGCTGCACAGATGCTCGTTGGAGATTCTTATGCCAGACACTATTACTTCCTTGGAAGGATGCTTGGAAAGGTGAAAACTTTTTTTAAAAAATGGTTGTTGTACAATACATAACATTAGGAGTAAAAAGATAATTTACAGTGGAAGCTTTTTTAAAAAGTAAATTTAAGAAAGGAGGCGTGAGTTGGGGAAGTTTAATGTTTTTCTTTGTCAGTTTGGAGGGAGGGGAATATTTTTATTTAATGGTAATGTAAATAATATTGCCACTTTATTTACTCACTGGCTGTATTGCTAGATTATTGATACACTTGCATAATTCTCATTAATGTTAATACTAGTTACAGAGTTGAATGAGAAGAGAATTAGCGATATTAAATCTGAGTTCAGCAAAGCTTTGAATTACATATTTAGCTTTAACCACAAATTTAGTCTCATTGAAGCCAATGGAAGTGCTCACATGCACAAGTCATCGTGCATTAGGGTTTTAGAAACTGTTCTCATGAGTTTGGCTGCAAATATTTTTTCGTCATGCCAGTTATATGAAATGAATATTTGCAGGAATTAGCAGGTTTTTGGTTGCACAAGGCACATTGCTAAATTTCAGAACTGTTGCTCTGATCATTTTTAACAAATGTGACCTAATGATACCATATAGAAAAGGTGCATAATGTAATACTGAGTTAAGTTCTCGTTCTCAGTTTCTTTTCCTACTCATTGCTGGATTCTAACGTGGGCATCCTCTTTGACTTGGACCTCTCTCTAGGTCCTTACATCAGACTATATCTTGCAGACACTTTCTGCATAAAATCTCTAAGATACAACCTGCCTATCAGTCCAGGCTAAAACTCTCATTCAGGCTCTCATCATCTCATATCTCAATTACTGCAACATCATTTTCTTCTTGACAAATGGAATCCTGTCCCACTCATATCCATTCAGAATGCTGTTGGAACGATCTTCACTTAAAGGCCCTTAGCAGCCTGTCCCCACTCTGAAATGTCATTTCTCATTTGCTGTTGAAATGTTGACACCTGCCTCCGATTGGCTGATGATGATGCCAGCCTTCATTTTCTATTTGTTAAATTTTCAAGAAAGCACCTTTGTGCTTTTTCCTGTGCTGCTTCTTTATTGGGGGGAGCTCACTGTAAACAATGACAAAGCTACCTTATTCTCCTCCTTTAAATTCCTTCTCTAAACTCTCTTTTTCTGTGATGCCGTTAAAAAACTCGACAACAATTAGGCTGCTGGTGTTCTGAGAACACTGCCTGTCATGCTGGCCAATTTTGTTTCATTGTTTCCTTGTGCTCTCCGATCTGTCTGTATCCATTTATTTTCTCTCGTCTTAGATTGTGAGCTTTTGGGGGCAGTAACTGTCCTTATGTTGTTGGTTTGTACAGCTCTGAACACACTGGAAACCTGGTCCATGACTGGGGGTTCAGTACTACCAATAATAAATGTATTAAATTTTGGTGCCACGTACTATAGAGGAAATAATATTTTAATTCTCTGTCTTTTGCCCCACGCTTTAAGTAACTGAAGTGGATAGATACTCAATTACATGTGTAGGTATTAACTATGTTGATAGTTCACAGGGTTGGGAGGAAAGGAAATGTTTCCTTTAAAATACATTGGGAAATGTAGAGAGCTGTTTTTCAGGAATTTAGCTGTACGTTTTGCACTGGCAATAGTATTCCATAGTTAATTCTCTACACACAGCTCTGAAAAACCTTTCTTCAGTTTTACTTTTAAAAGGGGAAAATTTTGGGTGCTAGAGTTTTGGTTGTAATGAGGATGTTCATGAAGAATTTTAGCATAGAAGGGAACTTGAGTTTGTCATTTACTATGCACCTGTTATAATTTTGGTACCGTGTTTTGAGGGCTTTGGATTGTGATGCTGTGGAAAGCCAAATAACAATAAATTGCTGTTGAACAGAACTAGTTTGTAATGAAAATGAACATTTAATTAGAAATGGGAACTTAATTTCACTATGACGTCTATTAAGATTTGTTGCTGTTTTCTGGCCAGCTCTGGTATTGAGAGTGTCTTACAAAGAACATTGAGGTCTGGTCTACACTGGGGGGGAAAAGGGGGGTCTTCGATGTAAGATTCGCAACTTCAGCTACGAGAATAGCGTAGCTGAAGTCAACGTATCTTAGTTTGACTTACCTCCCGTCCTCACGGCGCAAGATCGACGGCCGCGGCTCCCCCGTCGACTCCGCGTCCGCCTCTCACCCTGGTGGAGTTCCAGAGTCAAGGGGGAGCACGTTTGGGGATCGATTTATCGTGTCTAGATGAGATGTGATAAATCAATCCCCGGCGGGTAGTGTGGACATACTCTTAGTATAGTTCTTGTCAACATACTTTAAAGCCAGGAACTTCTAACCAGTAATTTTGAGCATTTATATTCAGCTATAAATATAACAATGATGGCTATTGTTTTAATTGATAAAAACTGTGAGTAAATTTTTCAAAGGCACCTAGTATCCTATTTCAAAATTAATTTTGGCACTGGTGTGAAACTCCCATAGACTTCAGTGAGATTAAGGCTCTGAAGTTTCAGATTTTGAAAATTTTATTCTCCATATTTAAGTTTAAAGGAAAATGTTTTTCATGCATTCAGATGGATTCTGTAATTTTAGTCCTTCTCTATATATGAGACTATCCAGATGCTGGAAATAGGTGTGCATAGGAGCGAGTGGGCACAAAACCACAGGTATACTGTTTCTGGATTTATTTTTTTTTAAAGTTCTGTAGAAGCAGGTGTTTTGGAAGAAAAATTCAGTGCATGAGGATAAAAAAATGATTATATGGACTAAAAACTGGTTAGAAAATGTAAAAATTGTGTGAAAAGTAAACATTTTGGAACAATGTTTCAGTTTTAATAAACTACATTATTAATGCAAGTAAGAACATTTTTTTTTAAAAATTGTTTTTAACCAGACAGTGCCCTCTTAAAAATAGCAAAGAATGGAATTCTGGTCTAAACATTAATTTGGGCAACCCTCCACCTTTAGATCTATCCAAAGGATC
This sequence comes from Gopherus flavomarginatus, assembly GCF_025201925.1. Lineage (NCBI taxonomy): Eukaryota > Metazoa > Chordata > Testudines > Testudinidae > Gopherus > Gopherus flavomarginatus. Next base: position 21,228,631 of record NC_066618.1, read on the forward strand.
ACTACACGAAGACTTGTGAAACAGGGAAAGATCCAAATCAGCCACTTGCATTAAAGCAATGTATCCGTTTTGAAGGACATGCTATAATTAGCAGTGGGCCAAAGCCAAACCTCACATCCAAATAGCACTGAACTATGGAAAATGTTATAGGTCTGACCTGCCTATAGATTCACAACTTCGTTCTCTCCGTGGTCTGCAGGGCCCAGCAGCTATAAGTCTGTTGGGGGCTAGCTTGGGAGTGGGGATCACAATTGTTTAAAAGCTGCCTGCATCTCATCTCTTTTTTGAGGGCTCAGAAGGTGCCTCTCAGAGCTCCACAAGAAGTTGGAGTTGATCTGGAGGAGACAGGGCTGGGAGATGCTTATATTTATTGGAACTATTTTTCCACAACTGATTGCAATATTGGACCCTTAATTTTATTTATTATCAGTTCAACAGCACTTCTATGATTGCATCTTAAATATTAATATAAGAGCATGAGAAATCAGAAAAAAAGTGATGCTTCCATTGTTTAGAAAGAGCTCTATCAGAACAAATATTGTTTTGTTTTTGCCCTTTAAAATCAGAGAATATATCATTTAACATTTTGAAGGCATAGATTATTGTTGTATTTGCAGTACGTTTGTGTAAAGTATGAAGTGACAGTGTTATTTAATAATTAGTTCTATCCAGGTGCAGAGACACCTTTTTACTGGCATGTTTAGAGAGCTGATTCATTAAACAGAAAGATAAGGCACGGCCTTACTATTCAGTACCTGCCAGTATTGTGGTCTAAGTTAAAGACATTAGTGAATAGTCATTCATCCATTTCCAGAAATGCTTCATTTTATGCATTTGCACAGAATTATTTAAAAGCAGTAGTACATTATTAAAAGCTTTTTTGTCAACAAAATAGGAATACTGCAAAGGAAGCAGTCAGGCTTCCACAGCAATTTCTTATTTGCATAAACCAAAAGACACAGAAGTGCCACTGAAAACTCTCACTTAAAAAGTTTCGATGTTATCAGAAAACAAATACATTAAAATTCAATAATTTACATAAATTCTGTGTATCCCAGTAACCATTCAGTGCTATTAGCCAAATGCGTTTGACTTTCAGTGATGTGTAGATTCATAACCAGATTTACTTTTTTCTGTTTCCTGTCCAGAGGTTTTTTAATAACTTAACATGTATCCATAATGCTATTTGATTCATTAATAAAATTAGTTAAGGTTTAATAAAATATTTTCTAAATCTTATATTTTCAGGCTCTTTAAACCTAGATAATAATTACAAAATTGCTACCAAAATGCTGTTAATTATTTAGGTTGCAAAGTCAAGCAGTTGAAAATTTGGAAATGTAAGATTTACAGTTGCCCATGCAAATTTATTTCTGCCCCTTTGTGCATTTATTCTGTACTCTGAATGAGTCAGGGCAGTGGTCCTGTGGGAAATAATAGTTGTCAATCATAGGTAATTGCCTAGTTTTTTTAAAAATAATTCTTCTGTGTACAACTGCAAAAACTGTGCGTTATTAGCAGGGTTTGAATCTTGACCCTTTAGCACTGCAGCACAGATTTCTACCACTTGAGCTACAGGACTAACTACATTAGCTGGCAGTAGGAGAAGGCTATTATCTCTCAGGGGGATGGATTGCTGGTGATATGGACTATCCAAGGGTAAGGGGGAACCGGCTCAGCCCAGCTCTCTCTCGGTCTTCCTCTCTGAGAGATGAGAAGCGCCTGTTTCTTTTGTTGCCTCCAGAGCTGTGAATGGGATGCTGTTATCATGTATTTTTGGGGACAGGAGGAAAAGGGAAGTGGGAGGGGAAGTAAGTGGCTTGACTTAGCTTCCTTTCTGTCCCCTCCACAACAACTGTTCTGCCAGCTTCTAGATTTCCCAGTGCAGTTTCTGCTACTTTGGCAGCAGTGTGACTCTTTAGAATGTTAGAGTTCAGTTGTTTTGTTAGGCTGCCAAAATTTTCCTGAGGAACACAAGTAAGAGAAGGAAAATTGTGATTTCTAACAGTTTCTAAATCAGCCATATGTGAATGGAATTTCATGGGACAGTGAAAAGGCACTTCTGTGGCCGAAGAACCTTCTGTCTGATGAATTTCAAAGATCTATTGCAAACATGGAGGTGTTAAAGCTTCTCAAAAAAGGTTGCAATTTTTTTCATAATGGAAAGTGTTAGGCGATCTAAATAAACACTCCATATAAAAATACTTAGCACTTGTGTAGTACTGTGAAAACATAAATCAATCTTACAACATCCTTATAACTGTAACTGCCCCCATTGTACAGAAGTGGAATCTGAAGCAGAAAAGTGAAGTGGTTCACAGTCAGTGATTAGAAATAAGAATCATCAGGGATAAATAGTCAAAATATGTAATTTGGAACCTTGACATTATACATTAGATTATAAAAGGTGGGATTTTGGACAGTTTTAGTTATATTCTTATGCAGAATCAGCAGCTAGTTTAGAGATGTGTCTGAAAGATTGTTGAACAGAAATTAACTTGTTAGTCCTCTCATGTTCGGAACTAGAACGTTTATGGTTTCTTACTACCTCTGTTTTAAAACAGGCCTGATAGTTCTGAAAATATGACTGTTTTGTCGTGTCATGACTTCTAATGTCTTTGACAGGATTTTTGTTTGCTTCAGACACTAGTATTCCATTACACTTAGACTCAGCTGGTTCCCAAGACCCAGTGAACTATCTCCTCTATTCGTTCTTTTTGACTCTAGACCAGTGATGAGGACTAGTGAACCATGAATCGGTGTTCCTGATTCATTTGTATGATCTATCAAAGTGAAGCTTCTTTGCAGAAGTCAATCAAAAGTCCTCTAAAGATACTGAAGATTTGTGAAAAAGAAATTGAAGTTTGTTTTGTTATGGTGTTTCCTATTTCTTAGAAAGGTGGCAGGACACAGAATGAAGGGTTTGTTCTTTGCTTACTTTGAATTATGAAAGCCTGTCCGCTTGGGAACCAAATTACTGGCAAGGTAGCATTTTGGGGACATGTTAGGTAGAGAGGCAAAGATGTTTAACTTTTAAAAAATTGGTAGTAGTATTTTGATGATAGTATGCAGGGACATTGTTGTTAATCTGTGCTAAAGATCAATCACAGCAATTAATATTAAACTAGGACTGAAATAATTGATTTATTGCCTTGTGCACATTCTCCTGATGCATATTAAAGAAGGTATTTTCTAAATTGACTAGATTGCACAACATAGTATAGTTAATATATGTGGTGATCTGATTATGGTGGACTATGTGCAGTGAGATCTAAGAGTGTTATATTAAGCTTAGATATTTGACAAATTAAGTTTTAAAGCTGTATCTTTCAGTAAGATTAGATAACTACTGAATGAAAAGGTATTGGATCAAATTCTAAATGGCTTATTTTGACTAAATCAAACTGAAATAGGGAACAATTAATTATTGATTCTAATGAAATTTAATGGGTTACATTTCTGAAATATGAAGAGTTTATGGTGTGATTTTTAACTGACAAATCTAACAGGATAAATAGTGCACCAAGTTTCATATTTGTGTATAACTGAGGCTTCATATACAATGCGCAGAATTCCTGTACCTACAGCTAATACAAAACTTGAAATATTGTAGACTAATTCATTTTGTTGTGCAAGATATTATCCATAGGTCCAATTTTAATCTTATTGGTCTTTACACTAGCCATTTAAAGATGAACTAAAATGCTTTTTAATTGTCTTAGGGACTAATATAAAACCCATTGAAATCAAGCGGAACCTTTCCATTGGCTATGGTAGATATTGGATTATGGCCTAAACTCCTAAATCATGAACAGAATACATGTGAAGGCTTTCAGTAAATGAGTTTTAAACAAGACACATATGCATACATCCCTGCACTAAAAAGATGAATAGGCGAAACAAAGAAAGAGTAGGAAAAGACAATAGAGATAACAGTTAAACTTCTGATTCATTTTAATAGCTAAAATCATGGTGCCTCAACCACCACACTTGGGCCTAGTCCACACACAAAAGTTAGGTTGACATAGCTATGAAGCTCAGAGGCATGAAAAATTCACTCCCCTGAGTGGTGTAGTTATGCTTATTTAACACCTGTGGTAGACACAACTCAGCTGATGGAAGAATGCTTCCATTGACCTTGCTACCATCACTTGGGGCAGTGGAGTTTCTATAGCGATGGAAAAACCTCTTCCTTTGCTATAGAAAGTGTCGAAGTTATGGCGCACTAGCTGTGCTGTTGTAGCTCCCATAGTGTTAGACGTTATCGTGGTAGTTTTCTTCTGCCTAGTTTTTCTAACTGTCGAGAATTTTTTCCTAATTTGTAGGCTATACTTTTTTCCCTTTAGTTTTGTCCATTTAGGAAAGAGCTACTTTGGTTTGGCTTAAATCAGTCAACTGTATTATTCATTTGTAGTGCAAGCTCCATTGACAAGCATTAATTCCCAAAAAGGTGCATGTAGAATTAGTATGCTAACAAACAAGCGATTGTTTGTACAAAGTCATTATTTATATCATTTCAAACAATAAAATGGAATCAAGGAGTCAAATATTGCTTAAACTTACAGTACTTTTGTGTTTGGTCAAAAATGACATGAATCTTCCTTACAATGACTTTAAAAGGAAAAGTAAGCAGTTTAAAAGATTGTTCAAAAAAGAAAAATATCTCTTTTTAGCAGATCATTTTTTCCTTAAGTTTTCTGATCTGTTTAAAAGGGTTAAAATAATAAATCCCCAAAATAAGAGTTTACCATTGAAAGTTGCATGTTCCATTAATTATGGCATAATATGCAACTCTGAGATATTTTAAAGGAGCTGATCAGCCTCTTTATGAATATTTACATACATCAGTATGAATTTATTTTCTAGCATGGTTATTCAACCTGACAATTCCTTTGTGTGCTGGTTTACTTAACCAATTATCTTTTGATTACAAAGTACTCAGCTTAGTACCAACATTGTAAATATATGTCCAGCACTAAAAGGCTACTAAAATGTAGTATTTTAACACTAAATCTTTAGGAGGGAAAAGAGTATATTGATTGATTGTGATATTTATTGGGTCATAATGTATTTAAATTTTCTTTAATGCTTATGTTAGTGATTGTTTACCGATAAAGTGCACAAAGGTCTCTGCAAGCAGCCCTGCATGGAAAGAATTACCTCATGTCAGTGGTCACTTATCAATTAAAAGTTCCATTAGCAGATTATTCTGTTTCTGGTTTGTGTACTGATTGCATTTTATTGCCTCTAAATCAAGCTCCTGGACAAGAAATAAATAAACAGTTAAAGTATGTGGTAATGGCACCCTGATCTTTTTTCACAGTTGGAAACACCTTGGTCCATTTAAGTTAAGTTCAGAATATTTACTGAAATGAATTCTTCATTGTATTTGAATTCTTATTTAAAATGACTGGTTTACTGATATTAATAAATGTTGATTTATCTTGATAAAGAATATGTAGAGGTTAGGGAAATAATAGATAACTGGACTATTTTTAAAAGATTGTAATTCAGATGATAAAAGTAAAACTTTGTTTCAAATTTACTTCCGCTGTCTCATTTTACTTCCTATCAAATTATGTTTAAACCTGAAGCAAGAAAATTCTGTAAAACAGATAACTGGAATTTCAGTTAGGAACACTAACAGTGTAGTAGTTTAGTAACTACAGTTCATCCAGGTTTTTTTCAAATGTGCAGAATTTGTATGCATAACAAGGAAATCAAATGATATAGCAGTTTAGGGTACAACATCAACCAAATATTGATCCCAACCCCTAAGGCCCCACCCACCTGACACTGCGCTCTGGGATATTACTTTGAGTCGAGATTGACACATGATCAGAAACAAAGATTGTGTGTGATTCCTCCAAGAACTCTTCCCATCACTCTTTGCCAATCAGAATCGATTTCAACCCCGTAGGATCTCCCCAAGAGTGAGTATAACCAATAAGGGCAAGTTCAGGGGCATGGAGACCTGTCCAGAAGAGGGATGTTTGACCTCTCTAAGAACACATCCCACAGCACTCTACCAATTGACATGAATGTTTCACCCCCTTAAGCCCTCCTGGAAGGGAAACGTACCAATCAGAAATAGGTATAGTACGAGAGTCTAGGTCAGAACCCTCAAACTGTGGAGCTCAGCATTTGCCCAGCTGGCCGCACCACCCCCTGAACCCCGATCACTGTGTGGAAGAAGCCATCTTGTTTCAAGAGTGTGTTTTTCAGAAATGGTGGAAACACTGAGGGGAAACATGGCCTCCTTCATTACTCCCATGAGAATTATGGAATTCGTTTTAGTTTCAAGGCTGCTCAGTCACCTGCAGAGAAAACACTATGTCAGCAACAGTTCTGAGGAGCAAGGTAGCTGTCAAGGGGAGCCCTTTAGTCCAGCTGTTGATGGATATGTTGGAACCTGACCCCGAGACCCAAGTGTTCATGAAGCAGACTGACGAGCACGATGGCCGCTGAACATTCACCCATGGAGGAAGGCAACCGTGGCTCATCAGAGTCGAACAAGATGACTGTCGAAGACATTGCTCAGGTAAATAACTGTAAAAAGTATGGGATTTAATGAGTAGGAACTGATCTGCGGTTGCATAAATCTAAAAAACAGTGGACTTTCAGCTGTTTCTTTTCTGAAAATCTCTTGACAGCTCAACAAGGCCTTTGAGAACCACACATCTGTAGCCCTGTGTGGGTAAATCTATCATGCATCAGCTGTTTTTGCTCATGCATGAGACAGATCTCAAGAGCAGACCTTGGATAAGAACAGAAGGGAAGAATGAAGCAGCTCAGACCCCGTATAGGTCAGGGTCTTAGTGTCCATTTTTCACAGTCTGCTGTAAAATGCTGTGTTAAATCAGCTGATTAATAAAATTTGTTTAAATTTGTCATTGTGACCGTGTCACATTCACACCAGTTTACTACATTATATTATCAGTTCTATCAATATCTTTTCCTTCAGTAACTGTCTGACAATGAAGTACTTGCCATAACCTTTGGAATTGTGCGCTGTTTATGAGTAGTCCTGGAGCTTTTTCCAAAAAAAGTCTTAAAAAAGGCAGAAAGACACTTGCTGCCCTTAAACTCTCAGGATTTTTCTGGCTTCAGGGGCATAGCAAAAATGTACCTGGGCATATGAAATGCTGTCCCTTGCGTGCATTGAAAATTGTAGAAAATTATATTTTTCTGATAATTCAGGCTTTCTAAGTTTATCCATAAAATATAGGTGACTGTTTACATCCCTGCAGGTGATACCTTGTCTCTGCTTACAGCACCTCACTTTGCATTTGTACCCCATGTCAACATAAGACTGACCCTTATCACATAAAGTTTTAGACATACTTATTTTTTTCATGCAGAGTCTGCATCTTTCTGAATGCTCTTTGTACCTGCAATAAAGTCTACAGCTAGGGCATCCTAGTTGTATGCCCATGCTGTCTGCACACATTGTGCTTAAGCAGAGGCAGCAAAGATACCTGCAGATGTTGGTGACTGTACAGCCTGTGACACAACTCTCAATAATTTCTCACATCAAACAACTTTTTTACCTCCAGAGCTCCGTAATAATGCTTATTGTACAGCAGGCTAAAAAAAGTCTCGAGATACACTGTGTCTCACTTTTAAAAACAAAACCCCGCCCCCTTTCCTCCACTTAAAGCACACCTGTATATTGACTTGTAAATGCTGTTCAAACAGTGCTAGATCGCTGAGCATAATCTTTTGATCTGACCACCCCAGTTTCTCATGGAACTTTCTTGACCCATATAACAGTTCTGCATCTGTAGGTTTACTGTCGGACATGACAGCCAAGAGGCTATGTGCAACAAACAGATTAGTACTGGTGTAAGTCAAGTCAACTAAATACAGTTTCTTTTTATGGATGATTAGATTATTATGGATAGCACTTAAAACTCTACGGCCACCCCCATCCATGTTTTTTACAGTTGTCACAATGATGCATGTGGTCCCATCAACAAGTATCACCCTATTACTCTTTAGCAGTTTAGCAGCCTGATTAGAAATCTTCAGCACCCAGGTCATTCCTAGTTCTTCTTTCTGAAAACAAAGAATTGTTTAAATTACAGCTGTCTAAACATAATTGAACAAAATCATCTGGGGCTAGCCTACCATTAATGTTTTCAAGAACTAACGGTATTCCCCTGTGTATGGTTTCAATAACCTGCTGGCTTGAATTTTTACATTCAAGATTGACAAAATGAATTCCTCAGAATACATCTCATTCCTAAATCTACATAATACCCATTGCCAGCTTCTTACTCACTCCATATACACATCTGTTTGGGGGTCTGCACCTACATTTTCAGAATGTTTGGAGGTTTCTCAACAGAACCATCAGGTGTGTCTTCTACATCAGACACTATGTGAGCGTCAACCTCCAAGTCAGCTTTACAAAATCCATTTCAGGCTGTAAAACAAACACCGACACAAAGGTTTTGGTTTCTTTCTATCCCTAGTGGTTCTCCAATACATAGACATTTTTAATACAAGCATGTTGTCCCCAGGCACCCAAAAACAAAGTTTGCAACAAAATCCCTTTTTAAAAAACCCACTCCTATCTCCTGCATATGCCCTAAATCACAAACAACAATTTTATCATTAAAACCAAACTTTTAAAAGAACTATTTTTAAAACACATTTAAAAGTCAGTTACAGAAATTTACTTCCCATCAGAGGGAAAAGGGATGCTAGCACATCGTTATTTTTCCCCCCAAGTATATTTGGGCCTGTGGGTTAAAAAACAATCAAAATTTTAGTAGTATTCCCCAAATGCACCAAACTTATGTACAACCTGTTGAATACCACTTTAAAAAACAAACCAACCAGTATTAAGCGCAGTCATAGTTAAAATGGGATTGTACTTTGCACTGGTGAAATACAGCTTGAAATTGCTCTTTCCATACTAAACAGATCACACTGCAATAAAGACATGTATCATTATTAGTAATGACAGCATGTACAAAGAGTAAGATTATATAATATATATTTCCAGAGTTAAAAAAAGCAACGTCTTGCAGTCCATCAGCAGCCATTCTGGGTTCTGTTATAAAAGACAGTCTCCAGAAAAGTTTATGATTTTATACCAACCTAACTCTTTTTTCAAACAAACTTCAGTGTCTGTAGTTAGCAGGTGCTTTGATCACTACAGCTCTTAATAAATAGGTACATGAGGAGTATCTCTAAACATTCCCTTTTGTGATCTATAGGTGAAAATTTAAACTCTTATTAAATTATCTTAATGGTTTTGTGTAATTTTTAGTTACAATATATTTTTCTGTTTCAATCAAAAACAGAGCACTATAGATATATCTTACAGAATTAAACAGCAGATCACCATACACAACAATCCTTAGTGTTACTGCATCTTCTCTTGACTGGGGGCCTTGTAGATCTCAATGCATGTCTTAATTTTTTTCATTTTAAACACGTTTCTTTTGTGCTTAAAGTTCTGTGTACTTAAATAAAAATGGATGTAGCACAACCATAGTAAACACCCTACAAATACTCATAACTTTTAAATGTTTGTTTGTTCTTACAGCATGTTCTTGTTTTATAAATATAATGGAGGTTTCTGAATCCTTGCAAAATTTCATTTTTTGGGTTAAATCATTGTTTATTTTTGAAAATATAGTATTTTAAAACTTGAAATGACTTTGAGTTACTAGAAGGACTGACCCATAGTAATATACAAATTTCTGAGGTTTTATTTAATTTAATATTAACAGAACTTACCTCCCCCACTTACTCTGAGTAAATACCCATCAAACCTAATTACTGATAATTTTTCCAACCTCCCAGCAGGGCCTAATATGCATAATCCTGATGGAACATTAAGGAAACATGGGTTTTGGGGGGAGAAATAGCTCAGTGGTTTGAGCATTGGCCTACTAAACCCACAGTTGTGAGTTCAGTCCTTGAAGGGGCCACTTAAGGATCTGGGGCAAAATCAGTACTTGGTCCTGCTAGTGAAGGCGGGGGACTGGACTCAATGACTCTTCATGGTCCCTTCCAGTTCTATGAGATAAGTATATCTCCATATATTATTAAACATGGGTGTGTGATTACACCCGAAGTCAGTAGATCCACACAACCCCATTTTTCAATAGGTCATAGTTAAACCATTGTAGTTCGATGGTATTGAGTTAACTCCGTTGTACTCAAATATCTATGTTGTATACAGAATATAGGATATTTTTTGCTTTAAACTTGTTTTTCCTTTTTTCCTCCCCTGGATTTTACTACATGCATTTTAGCTTTTTGCTATAAATAGGTTTCTTCTATTAAAGATGCAATAGCTGAGTTTTCACAAACTATTTATATTTAAAAGGCACACAACCCTTGAAAACAAACTGAGATGCCCCATCAAAACTTTCATCTTGTTTAAGGGCCACACAGTCCTTGTAACAGAAACACAGATACTCACAAAGACCTTTTCAATAGATATTTTTATTTACAGATACCAAGTTTTATAATATTTTATATCACGTGCTTGTCCCCTCACTATTCTCTAACTTAATCCTTTTAGATTTCTTACTGTTAGTCTTTTTCCTAATCAATGTTCTGTAAATTTTTTTGTGGCTCACGCAGTCAATATAATGGACTAAGTGGGTATCCTTTGGTTTGGTAATTTTGTTTAAAACTGTTAGAATCTCAAGCGCTGTGCACCGCATTTACCAAGGTCACCCTGGTTGCTAAATTTTCTTGGGTTAAGCACAGGCATTGTGTAACCTATGGCAATAATGGCGTTTAATAAGCTTTACAAACACAGGTCAGCACACAGGATCTGGAGCATGTTATTTCTATTCTCTGAAGTCCAATTCATTTAGTTATGATGTCGCTGGTCTGGCACATCTATAACACAGCCCTCACAGTCTTCAAAAACTTCTCCCAAAGACAAGATCAAGGACAGCATAAACAGAAATGCTTATAGTAGACTGCTTGACTCGTTTACACTCTCAGCATGGCACTGGTTGTTAGTGCTATGGCAAGGGCCTTCCTTAAATCCATCCTCTTCCTAACACTTTGTGTCCACTTCAACAAATTGGCTTGATCTTCAGCAAAAACAAGTTGGATCTGATTCACCTTTGCTCTCTGATACAGCGCTGTACAGCATCTCCAGGTCTTTTAGAAAGGTTGTCATTGAGCTGTCGAGACTTTCAGAAAAGAAACAGCTGTAAATCCACTATTTTTTGTATTTATGCAACCCTAGGTCAGTTCCTACCCCACTACACTCAATCCTTGACTGCTACTTTTTATAGTCTGTTTACTTGAGCAACATCTTTGCTGTTCATCTTCTTCAATCAGCCATAGTTGCCTTCTTCCATGGCTCGGTGGCCATCATGCTAGTCAGTCTGGTTCTGAGGTATCCATCAATGGTTGGGCCAAAGACTCCCCTCGACAACTCCCTACTCCTAAAGTAGTGCTTTCTCCACAGACAACTGAGTGCTCTCAGAGCTAAAATGAATTCTGTAATTCTCATAGGGGTAATGAAAGAGGCCATGTTTTCCCCTCAGTGTTTCCACGATGTCTGAGAAATATGCTCTTGAAACAAAATGGCTTCTTCCACACAGCGATGGGGCTTCAGGGGTGGTACTGCCAACCAGCCAACTGTTGAGCTCCAGAGATTAAGGGTTCTGCCTAGATCCTCGTTCTGTGCCTATTCCAATTTATAAATGTTTCCCTTCCAGGAGGGCATAAAGGAGTGAAACCCATGCCTACTGGAAGAAGGTGGTTGGAGGCGTTCTTAGAGGCATCACAGGCCCCTCTTTTGAATGGGTCTCCCTGTCCCTGAACTTGCCCTGCTTGGTCAAATCCACTCTCAGGGAGGTCCTACAGAGCTGAAATCCACTCCAGTTGGTTGAGGGTGGCAGGAGGAGTTCTTAGAGGAGTCACATAATACCCCTTGTTTTTAGTCATATGTTAATCTCAACCCTGGAAGTAATTACCCAGGGAGCCGGCCTTATGATGGCATGTGGAGGGGTCCTTAGGGGTAAGTGGTGGAGTCAACGGTTGATTGACTTGTATGTCTAGACTACTTCTAGCTATCAATTATAGTGTAAGTTAGAATGATGTTTGCCTGTCCTCATTATAACACTCCCTGATAGTGAGTAGATGTGAAGTGCTGTATATTGTTTTGGTGATTAAAAAATGGCTCTCCACTATTCTTGTAATACAAATATTCTTTGGTGTGAATCGTCATTTATGAATCAAAATAACTCAAGGTTATTATAGCAGAAATTCTCAAATAGTTTAATTGGAAATGTATTCTATGATATACAATTAAGAACCACATCCCTAGATTTTTAAGATATTAGTCACTAGTACATTCTCTGCTTATCACAAACTTCTAATCAATTTCAGATTTTTACATTGACTGCAGCAAATTTGACAAGCAAGCTTTCCACAACCGAAATATTCAGTTACCCAAAATGGCTGGAGCTTTTATGAACTTGTACTTGCTGACCTTCAACATTTCCAGCAGGCAAGAAATCAAAGATAATACCAATTTACAAATGATTTTGCTTTATCTGAAAACTTTACTCCTCTGAAGAGCTGAGGATTTTAGTAGTGCTGTGGTATGTTGTGGTGGTTTCGTGATGTTAATGAATAACTAGCAAGAGTTAGTTTGAGACCACCAATCTCATCTTATTTTATATCCTTTGAAAATCATATTTCTGCTTAGAATTCCAGAAGTAAAATATTAGCATATTGAAGTAAAATGAACCTTTTGGATACTCAACACTTTTGAAAATTGGGCCACTTGTTTAGGTGCCTAAACATGAATTTAAGACACAACTTTAGGCACCTGTTCTATAAAGTCTTAGCCTTATGTTTTATGAAGCAGAAGGGCTATGCAGTAGTGGCCAAAAAAAAGTACAGCAATATTTAAAAGAAAAATATTTTATATAGCAGATTTTCCAATTTTAGAATGACATAAGTGGGTCTTTCTATACTGCAATAATATAATACATTGCATTCATTGAAATGCAGACTGAAGGGCAGTGGTTACAGCAACCAAACAGTAACACACAGCTGATATTCTTGTTTTATAATTTGTTTTTCCATAATTGTGTTAAAAGCAATATGTTAATCTACTTTTTCCTCACTTTCAAAAATTTTGTTATGCTCATGTCTATAAGAAATGATTCCATGCTTCAAAATGAGAAAATACTAGTTTTGAAAAAATGATAAAATGAGTAAGGAGAGGGCAGTGAGTCACGATAAAGAAAAAACACTTCGTGAATTATTTTTTATACAGTCAGTCTTCACATTTAACTTTTGTTTAACCAGGCCACAAAGAATTAGGCTATTTTAAAGAGGGATTTGTGAACAGGATGAAATATAAATAATATAAGGTAGGATTCTCTATTTTTCTATCATTTTTATTAGCTTTGAAGATGAATTTCACTATAAAAGTGCTAAGTATTATTTAATAATTGTTTACAAATAACTAAATTAGAGAAAGTTACTCTCTAGATCCCTGGGGTCTTGAAGGCTGATGAAGGAAAAAACTTAGTTTTTAAAGACCAGTCTTTCCAGATTCAGTCATTTCCTTTGTGAGCCTTCAAGACCACACTCACTTTCTAGGTGTTTTTTAGTTTATCATTTCAGTGGTTTTTTTTTTAAGTGGTGTTGGGTTATAAAGGGTTAATGGAGAGTATGTAAAGTAATCGTAAATCATTTTTCCTCATACAGAAGGTATTGGGAATCATAAGTGAGAACTTATTTGGGCCCCGATCCTGCAAAAAAAAAAAAAAAAAAATCCACTGGAGCAGACCCTTTACTGAAGTCCCATCACACTCAGTGTGAGTGCCTGGGTACATGCATGTATCTGCTTTGCAGGGTTGGATCCTTAATCAGCCTGCTCTAACATTCATGTAAGCTCTGTTATTCCAAGCTACTAAATCCTTTATACATTCTGTATTAACTTGTTGCACACTGAAATGACTAGATAAACTCAAAGCGTGGCCAATATTAGAACACAATACAAGAATTTCCCTTTGGAAGAGCTTTTCCATCATATCTGTCTTTCTGCCTCTGACCATAATACGCAGATCTAATGTGCCTGTGTAGTACGTATGTAGTAGGGTAATGGACAATATACATAGGATATACATACAATACATAGGATGTGTGGAATGTGCTCTGTATTGTGCTGAATATAGAAAAGGTGTAGTCCCTGCCCTGGGGATTGTTTTGATGATACATGATAAAAACAGTATTCTCAAAACATGTTAGCTTATCTTCTTCTGCTGTGTCCGTGACATTCTGTTGTCTCCTGCCCATCCACAAATGTTCCTCAGAATTTCAACTCTCAACTTTTCCACTTTGAGTGTCACTCATAAAGTAATAAATTCACCATTTGAGTTTCTAAAATGCCTTGAACTGACCACAATAATGTCTGAGCACATTACAGTAGGAAGATGCAACATCAGGACATTGGGCTACAACTGCAAAGAGACACTCAGCTTTGATATCCCTGGAAAAATGTCATTTATTCATTTTAGCCTCTTAAAACTTCTAAAACATCAGAAAAAATGAGTATAAAAATATTCTAAAAGTTTTGTGTGTCCCTATCTTACTCTGCCCATTCCTGTCTTCAATATCATAAGCAATAATTTGTTTAAAACCTTTTTTTAAAATCTGAGTATTATGATATATCATGTGGTTTAGGCAAACACGTTTCTATCTATGTTGGTATGCTATAAAAGGTCGAAGTCAAACAAATTGTCCACTTTGCCTATCCCATATTGTAACCATTTGCACTTCAGTCTGGATATATATTTGTTCTGAATATATTCAGGTAACTTTTTATTTATATTTGTAAATGTAACTATTTAATATTATGAAGGGAGAAAAAATGGTCTTTAGGTTAAGGCCCAGGACTATTTCACTCCACCAAAGACTTTTGTGACTTGTGGCAAGTTGCTTAAATTCTCAGTGCCTCATTTTTCCATTGCTATGGAAAATAGATAACAGAATGCCTACCTCAGGTGGGTGTTGAGAGGATAAATTCACTAATATTTGTAAAACTGCAAAATTCTTAGATGAAAAGCATAATAGAAATGTAAATTTTTATTACTACTTTTATGGTTTTTCAATAGAAATGAACATAACTATTTACACAGTTCCTATAAAATTGCTACAGTATGCATATAATATAATGCTATGGTATTTGATCTCCGTGATGCAGTGTGGCAACTATTATAATGACCCCAGCAAGATTATCCAAAAATAGAGGTACAGAAGATGAGGAGGGAGAATGCTTTAAATGGATACAGTAGTAGATGAGAGAGAATGTAAGCAACCTAATGAAATATATCCAAGACACTAGGTACAACAAACAAAAGCTTTCCCCTATGGTCAGAAATTTCAGAAAAGTCATTAAAATTACAGGACAGGTACAAAATCAGTTCTGGTTTTTCATGAGATGATATTGGTAAACATCTCAGAGCTATTGTTTTTATTGTTTTATATAACATTTGCTTGAATCTATTTGTTACACATTTAAGGTATTTGATACTTTTTGTGTTTGAGAAAAATATCTTATCCTCTTCTCCATTAAAAAAAACACTTTGTATGTGTATATGTAGAATGGCCGTTTCTTTCTATGGTGTGTTGATTTTTGACAACCAGGAAAGTGCTGACTTGGGCCCTTATCCTGCAGTGTCTCCATGCAGGTGGATTCAGTGGGGCTTTGGATGAGTGCAAGGGTCTGCCTGCAGGGATCTGGTTGCAGGATTGAGCACTAGGATTCAAAATTTGAGGAATGATAAATGAGTGGCCTGAGCTGGGTTTTACTGCCAGTCTTCCCAATCCAAGAAAGGATCCACTTCCACTTCTGCCCTTTTTAAAATCAGTGGGGGCAAGATTGGACCTGATCCTGGGAGGCACTATATAGCTTTCATTGTCTTTGAAGATGTTTGTCACCTATTAAAACCAGGCCCATAATCTATTCATTCTCAGGTCTTAGGCTAGATTTGCTTCTTTCATGACTTTCTGTTTGGGTTATTTCCTTTCTGTAATTATGTGCAACTCCTGGGTCTACAAGATAATGACAGATTAGCCAATGCAAAGGAGTAAATTAAAGGGCAAATTAACATAGGAAAGTAGGGCACATGACCTCCCAAGCACTAGTGTCATCCTCCAATGGATTCTAAAAGAGCCAATCATTAAGGGCTAAAGGAAGCTTGGCTGAATGAAGGACTAGAGTTCTTGTAATAGTAGCAAGGGAGTGAGTGAGTTTGTTTGTAATTGGATCAGCCATGATGGTTCCTTGGTCTCATGCACCAGGGTATGAACAGAAGATATCAGAGCTGTGGTCAAAGAGAAGGAGTTAGAACTGATCCCATCTCAAGTGTAAACTAATTTCTTCCCTCAGGCGTTTGCTGCTCTTAGTCTGTGCTTGAAAGATAAAGGTTTACAATCTAGGCAGATTCCTGCAGAGTAGAGCATATGTCCACTTCAGTGCAATGTTGGCTTTGTTATACTATACTTCACCTCTTTGAAAAGACTGAAGCTGATCGTGACTTAAGTTATCAAAGAGAAAACTTTATTAGGACATTCAATACCAAAACTTAGCTTTTACACTAATTAGAATATTAACTGTTTATTTTACCTTGTTTACAAATGAACTTTACTTTTTATATTTAGAATCACTTGGCTAACATAAGCTGCCATTAAAGTTATCACCTACCTGCACAATCAAGGTGGCTTAAAAATGTTTTATATAGTTTTTAGATTGTTATAAATGTTCGGTTTGGAACTACCTGAAGATTGATAGTGATGCATTTGAAAAGCATTATTTTTTTATTGATTCTTAATGTAGTAAATTACTAAAGTTATTTGGCAGCAAACAGAAATGGTTGTTCACATTTATTCTCCTGATAGCATCACGATTTGCATTAATTGCATCGCTAGTGTACTCACTTATATTAAAAGGCTTCTACTATAATTAATCCTTTTTATTTCAGATCATTTTGGCACAATTTCTGGCAATAAACACTCATAAAAGACAGACACTTGAAAAATAACATACAAGTTTCTTCAATATACCTATTGCTATTTTTTCTTGACATAGAGTTATTGATAGTCTTCTAGGAGCAAGTGTTGCTAGTTGCCAAGAATTAAGACCAATATGAAAAATGCTAAGTGGATTATTTTGCATAAAAAATAGACAGTTTTTGAATTTGTGTAATTAACCTGTGTTTAGAAAATACCTTGATTTATGCCTCCATTTGTATTTCAGTTGCATACATTATGGAAATTTAATTTATAATCCATTTAGCTGATGTGATCATGGTTTTTAGTGCTATCATTTATTAGTCCTTGTATATTAAATGCTTTTAAAGGTTTAAACCTGCCTTGTTTAAAAAAAAAATTATACCTCTGCATTTACATTTTTTGAGTCATAAATGGGATTCCATTTTAAAATCAGGTAGCTTTGATATATTTAAGGAATTACAATGGTTTTATTGTTACTAATGCAGGAATGGCAAACAGTGACCTTATACATTGCAAATTAATGATTTACACTTTTAGTTTACTTTTAAAGTCAGCTACACACATGCGGGGTTCAACTTCCACCCCTTGAATATAGTTATATGTATAATACATCCTTTGATTTTGAACTCATTATTCTTGCATTCTTAATGGTTAGTCTAACAAGACAACCAAAAAATGTTCCTTCAAAAGTTTAAGCAATTGTGAGTTTTTTCTTTAACACTTTTGTTAGGCTATCACTGGGTGATTAGTGCTCTTAATTGTTTTCCTTGCTTACGTATTATTTCCTTTTCTAAATACTACAGCAATCTCAGAGGAATTGAGTAACACAGAAATAGCTAAACTTTCAAACAGCATAAAGGGAAACGGTCAGTAATAGCCTCCTGATGCCCTTTCCCCGTTCTCTCTCCATTAGTGTAGCGGGAAATATAGAGGTCATGATTGTTGAACTGTGGTCTAGAGAAAAATGCTAATGTGGCTGATGAACTGTAGAAGGTTTGAATGTAAGATGCACGTTTTAAACTATTTTTATGTTAAAAGTGTATAACATTTGGATGCTTTTCCTTCTCTCTACCTCTCCCCCCCCACACACACACCACTGCAAAATTTCAATCTTCTCTCACTTCCTCCACACATTTCCCCTTCTCCCTCTTTTTGAGGATGGCTATCATTGGATATTTTCTCTGACCCACAGGTTGGAATATGCATGGAGTTTACATAGAGTATAATCACATTTCAAAGTTCGACTCAGTAAAAAAATGGATTAGTGGGGTTCAGTGTAGTGTCACAATTTCTAGATCAAATACTTTTGGTTTACAGTTTATAAAAATAAAAATCCATCAATGATGATGGGAACTGAAAATCAAGGTGGATTCTTTCATGCTCTCATGTCAACAATAACAAATGTTTAGCCAGGCTAACTTATGCCTTTGATTGCCCCTGTGCCCCACCAGTGACTTTAGTTTGGTATATTGTACAGGTATAGCTGATAGGCATTGTACTTGGAAATTAGCAAATCATGTTGATGATGCACAATAAGGAATAGAATCCAGCCATTTCTCTTTCTTAGCTGTGTTATTTCTTCCAGTTTAACAGGAGCAAAAAGTAGTAATGTTTTTTGTTCACCAAAGTATGCAACATTGACTCTGAGTACAGAAAAAATGAAGATCTGCTATTTATTAGTAAGAAGAGGCAATTTTTACATAGTTATTTTTCAGAGTAGAATCGCACTCACGTTTTACCTTTGAAACAACTGGCAAATTAGAGGGTAAGAATGGAAACTCTGGAATCTGCTTCACAGTAGCTGTATGGGTTGACTAATGGCATAGAAAAGAGATCTTTCATCTGATATGAAGACATTCTGGAGGAGGTGGTATTGGCACTGATAACCCTTGTTTTTGTTGTAAATGAATGATGGTGTCTAACAGGTTCCCAGCAACGGTTATATTCATAGTGTCGATATATGTTAGAGTATGAAAATGCCATGGCTTTTGCAATGGGCAGATAACTTATTTGTAAAGTTTTAAAGCATGATATTTCAATAGCAGGATTGTTAAAATTTCAGACTACAGTAGCCTATGTAAATGGATACAGTACGTGGATATTTTTACACCAAGAAGTTCTATTCAGACATTAAACTAAGGGAAAGTTATAGAAATGAAAGAAACAGATAATAGATATTAAAAATGTCTTTGTAATACCCATAATGAAAGCTAATGTAGTTTTCTTAATTGTTTTTCTTCTTAGGCACTGTATGAAAATATGCTGGTAGAGCTGCCATTTGCTAGTTTTTTCCTCTCAAAGTTGCTGGGGACAAGTGCTGATGTGGACATTCATCATCTTGCTTCATTAGATCCAGAAATGTACAAAAATTTGCTTTTTCTCAAGAGCTACGAAGGGGATGTAGAAGAACTTGGGCTAAACTTTACTGTGGTGAATAATGACCTTGGGGAGGCACAGGTAAGTGTGGCATTTTTTTCCCTTCCCAGCTTGACAAGTTAATCATTAATTTTCCTACTACATTCATATTTGGATGTAAAAGTGATAAGGCACATGTGTAACAAGTGCTGTTTGTGCAACTTTAGGTAAAGAGGCACAGTGATTCTGACTGTTTCAGTATTTGGAGTGAATAACAACTGATCCTGTACCTATACAAAACACAAAAAAGTCTCATTTGTCTCAGAATTGCTTATTTGTTGATAAAAAGTCTGATAGTTCTAGTAGTAAATTGCCCCAAATATTCTAGTCAAAGTATTTTATAATAGTAGGAATACTTTCTAATGTGTTGTGTATATTTTTCCTCACTGAGTATCTCCGATGCTCCATCTTCTGCTGTTCTGATCTTCCCCAAGTAATAAGTGTTGGAAACTGACCTGATTTTTGTCAATTTCACTGCTGCCCACAAGGTTCTGACCAGCAAAGCTATGAACAGGAGCAGAATCAGAAGAACAGTCTGTCTGCAGACTTCTCATGCAGATTTTTCAATTAACACTCCAATATCAGGATATCCTTTAGTTCTCCTGCTCTCAGGGTCTCAAGCTTAAGCAAAGGAGTGATTGCTCTCCTTTGTAAAGTGCTTTGAGATCTACCCAAGTGCCATGTAAGGTAGATGGTATTTTTACATCTTCTGCATTGCTTATAATCGGTCCAAAATAGCAGTCTTCACAGTCTTGTAATCTATAGCAGCATCCTCTTTCAGAGCCTGATGTTAGCTTGTACTTCTTCTGTAAGAAAGGAGGACAAACAGATAACTTGGGACTCTGTCGCACTTAGATGTAGTAAGCCTCATATTTTTTCACTAAATAGTGACCGGGTAGACCTCTGGTTCCTCTTCATTTCTCAACTCAGACAGGGAAAGCCTGAGTTTAGTGGCAGCCCGGCTAATGAAACAGTTAATGAACCTCTGCAGCAGCCACTCCTGGAATTTGTAACTCCTGGTTCCAGTGCTCTTGCAGCAAGTTCTGGTACTTTTGGCGTACGGCTTCATCTTGCTGCTCTTGTTTCTACTGTTCCTGCATCCATTTCTCTTCATTTTGCAGGATCTTAGAACCTGACACCCTGTTACATTCTTAAAGTAATATCTTCAAATTTGGGGATTATAAAACACATTGAAAGGTGGCCAATTGTGTAACATAAATAATAGTTCGTGTAAAATGTAACCTATTTATTTCTGGATTTTACACATCAATATGCTGAGATTTGTGAGTTATGTGTGTCTGTATAACAACATCCAAAATTGAAAGCGGTGATCTAATGTACTGTAGCATGGGAAATCATTTTCTCAATTTTATCCATCTACAAATGTTCTTGTGAAGTGTTCTGCAGTTGCCTTAGAACTGTCCAATCAGTGGACTTAGTTTTATCACTTATTGATACTTGGTTGCTAAGGTCACCAAATATACAAAGTGGTTGCCTCTACTTATAAACATGAGTGTTTGTAATAATAAGCTGCTATTTATTTTGTTTTAAGTATTAGTCCAATAGCATGAATTACTCCTTTCAGAGCATTTAAATTGAGGGTTTAATAATACAAACAAAAAACAGTTCAACCCCCAATTCAGAAAGTTGTTATTTCATGGAAGGTTTCCAGTCTCTCATCTATTATAACATATCTGGTCCATCTGTGCTCAGAAAGTCAGCCAAACATCCAGTGGAGAATGTAGAGCAACAAGCAGCTGGAGAGATTAAAAACAAAAAGCTGCCAGAAAGAGCATTGAGGAAGATTCTTCTTGATGGAGATGCTGCCAGCTCTAACTATTAATACAGATAAATTGTACCAAGTGCATTCTTGTCAAGCAGTTTGAATTTAATTTCTTTGTTCAAATTCTCTACCAAAGGGGTGCAGTTAATAGTGACAAGGGTTTTAATTGTTAATTGTAGGCATATCTTTAAAAGAAAGGTTGAACATAAAATGCACTTCTGAGTAACTAACTGAAATCCTGTCAGGTTGTTTAAAATTGAGTGTTCTCGTTTATATTTGGATAAAGAACATATTAGCCTTGAAGAATGAGACCCTCTGAATTTTAGTGTAATTGCTGCAGGACTAATTGATTTTTTTAATTATCTTCTGCATTTGAGTATTGAGGTTTTTTTCTAGTTTTACTGTAGTATGGTAATAAACCTCATATAGACAAATATATTCTGTCCTGTGTTTGATCACCAGAGCTTGTTAAGCATTGAGTACTAATTAACTATATTAAGGTAAGGCTAATTCACTTTGGAAAAGGCCGAGTATTTAATTTATACTATATGTCGAGTGTACATTATCTCTAGTTTTCAGCTAAACAACCACTTTAGTTCCTAATGAATTAGTGCCTAATAAATGCGCCATAAATCTACCATTGTAAATAGCTGTCTTCATAACAGTGCCCACCCAGCAGCTGTGGCACAGACATTATCTACAGTGAAAGTCACTTTCAATAAGGATTCTATCGGCAAGAGTGGTTGGAATTCTGTTACCAACACATTAGGTCCAGTCCAACAAGGTGCCAAATGCTCTGTTGTCATGGACTTTGTCAACTTGAGGTTGCTCTTATTTAGGATTCCTAGTTAGAGGAAGGGACATTGTACCAAGCCATTCGAAATAGCAGTAGCTCCTGATAAAAAGAGCTAGCTCCTGCAGTGACACTGGCCTGGTTTTTTTACTGGGGGCTCAAGTGCACAAAATGGCAGCCAGTAAAAAAAAGTCTCACGGGAAAAGGCTCTTTTCAGATGCCTCTAATTCTTTCTGTACTTTAACTCCTGGTTTGTCAGGTAAGAAACTAAAAACTCTTGTAAAATGCTCAGAACACAAGGGATGAGACTAAGTTCAAACAGTCTTTTAAAAAAAATAATAAAATAGGAAAACGCTTTCCTCTTCCTCAGAGTCCTCTTTGTCCAATTAGGAAAGTGAACTCCGTCATTTGTTTTGCTAAGAATTTGTCTTCCAGCTAAAGGAGATTTTCCCGCCTTTTAGACCACACACAGTGTAGAAGGTGTGATAGATATGACAATACCTTGGACAAGCCTTATTGAATTAAGTTTTGTAGGAGTTCATTGTATTAGAAATGCAAATGTTTATGTACTGTGGATGGAGTGTATGTATTTCCACAGGAGGGGAGACCATAGCCTTCCAGGAACTAAGCCCAGTGTGGGGTGGTTAGGCAGCACCTCCAGAGAGCTGGCAGCATCTGGAGGGAGGCTTGCATCTATTTGTTCTGACTGGATTCTTCAGGGACAAACAGACAAAGGGAGAATGTTTGATTAAATAGCCTGAGTTAAAACTTACTCAGGGCTTATTTTCTGATCCAGCAGACAAACAGCACCTCTGGTCCGAGGAGGGGAGGGATAGCTCAGTGATTTGAGCATTGGCCTGCTAAACCCAGGATTGTGAGTTCAATCCTTGAGGGGTCCATTTAGGGAACTGGGGTAAAAATCTGTCTGGGGATTGGTCCTGCTTTGAGCAGTGGGTTGGACTAGATGATCTCCTGAGGTCCCATCCAACCTTGATATTCTATGATTCTTAGGGAAGAGTTGAAGGGTCCTTGGCCCACTGAAACCCTACAAGATTTGGTTGCTAGTTTTGAGCAAAAACTGTTACGAACTAGTGATCACAGGAATACTCGTGTGGGATTTGAAGGACTAATCACCAACCAGAGCCCTTGTTGGAGGTGATCTCTGGAATCTTTGTTAATGTGTGTAGGTTCTTTTGTATTCAAATGTTTCCTTTGTAATGCTTTTACCTTAAGAACAAAAGTGCTTGGTTAGAAAGAACTGTGGGCTAACTTGTATGTTTTGGGAATTACACTGTCTGCTGTCACTGAGGAGAGAAGCGAAGCAAGTCTGCTTAGGCACTCAACTTTGGGGGAATAATATGGTATAGGAATGGAACTCTTCAACCTGGAAATATCCCAGTCCCAAGGGAGAGAGACACTGGTATTTACACAAGAGAAGTGATAGCTGAGGAGTCTCCTGGACCATCAGGGGGAAATCAGGTGCTCTAAGCTGTGACAGAAGATTCTCTGAGGAAGAATTTTGAGGCCTCAGAAGTTGCTATGAAAGCTTCTGTCTCCGCAGAAAAGGCACAAATTAGTGTATCAGCATCACTACTTCTTATCGATGGTCAGCTGCCTCTGGGTTCACCTGGGTAGGTTCAGGAGTCTGGTTTGGGGCTGGCAGCGTGGGGCTGTGCAGCCCCTCCTTTCTCCTTCGACACTCATGCAGCTGGTTATCAATCCAGATACATATGGCAGTACAGTTCCCAGTCCATTGGTGGCCCCATGCGGTCTATTTGTCCTTGGCTTCCTCACTCAGCTCAATTCAGAACTGGTATAGTAGGACTGCCTCACTCGATTCCATGTATGCCATGAGCCAATGGAAATGCACTGCACGGGATCACAGTCATCCCCTGACTCTGTCAGAGCTTCCACATATGGTTTTGTCCATGTGTGTAGGATGGAGATCTCTGAAGATGGTGGAGAAGGACTGGAGGAAGGATCCCCAACACTGTCAACATCACATCATCTGGCTCCAGCAGGGGAGAGAACCAGTCCAAGACTTCTCCTGTCAGCAGGCTGATTACCTTCTTAGCCCAGTACGGGGGTTAGGTCCAGGGACGGAGCCTGAAGAGCAGGTGACTCTGCCAGCATTCTATTTTTGCCAACTAGAAGTTTCATACCTGGTTCCACCCTGCACTGCTGACAGCCTCCCAAAACCCTGCAGTTACTGATATGATCCAATGACTTCACCACATTCAGAAGCAGCTGAAGAGTCATCTTAACAACACCAAGGAAGTCTATATGCAGCAAGTGGACTGTCAGAAATAGAAAAGCCCAGCCTTCACAATTGGACAAAAGGTGTTCTATCCTCCAACCAACTCGATATGGACAGGCTGTCTCACAAGGTGGATCATCAATATCATGGACCACATCAGATCTGCCAGTGGATTAACCATGTAACCTTTAAACTTCAGCTACCTATGTCCCTTAAAATACATCCTGTTTTTCACATCTCGCTCCTGAAACTGCATACAGAGAATCTGTTATGTGGTCATGTATAGCCACCACCTCTGCCTCTTATAAGGTCCTGGGTCATGAGAAGTATGTTGTCAATGCCATTCTGAGCTCCAAACTCAGACAAGGTAAGTTGTGGTACTTGGTGGACTTAAAATCATTTCGGGGGGGGGGGGGGGGGCAAACCTAAAATAATTATTCACACCTTTAAAGCATCTAGCTTTATAAAACAAGTGAAAGTTTTGAATTTTGTTTTTGCTTTACTTATAGGAATATTAATGTGAATTAAGCAAGCTGTTTTTTTTTCCTGAATATGTTTTCTCCCTAAAAGAACACATTACATAGGGATATCAAACTTTTATCGAGGTAAATGTCTGAGATCAATTATCAGTTGATAGTTTTAAACTGGTGGCGTTGTTTTTTTATTCTACCTGAATTTTTTTGTCATTGTTTCAAAGAAACACACAGTTTCAATACATGAAATAGAGTTATTTTAATCTACTGAACCCACATTGTATGTTATACCTATTGTCCACAGAGTAATGATTTTCTTCAGACCAATTTCTTTTGAAGTTTAAATGTATTGTTTTGGTAAAGAACCTCTTAACGTACTTAGGAAGATTTTTGGAATTTTTAACTTTGACATATTCAAAATGAAAATTAAGGCTGTTTCTGTGTGTGTGTCCCTTTTTGAGATGCTTTCCACTGAGACTTCGTACATAAGTACCCATACTGTTATCTTGCACCATCTAGTGGCAAAAATTGAGCAGACAGAAAAGGCAACAACATAGCCTGTCTTAAAGATATATCAGCCTGTTATGTCATTGCTAATGGAGGATGTCTGATATACACCCTGGCGACGTAGTACATCTTCCAGAGTTGAGTGGCAGGTCTACAGGAATCTCATTTGAAGTTCTAACTAAATAAAGAATGGGTTCAAACTAAACTGCACCTATGTCCACAAACTTTTTTGTCAGCCCAAACTTTGCCCCTTGTGCGAAATATCTTTGGGTCTTCCTGGCATCGTGTGCCTTGTAGGTATGTCAAATCAGTTCTACTACTCACAGAGTAAGACCCCACTGTTTGAGTACAGATGATAGAATTGATCCCATGTTGGTTGGAACACTAGGAACATGTAGTTAGCAAAGTCTCCAAGGATCTTCTTTTCAAGCAAATCTCTTTACTTTTGTCTGTGGTATGACAGTAGTTTTTGCCATGGAAATGTTACAGTGTCAGAAGCAAGATTATTTACTGCAGTTAAAGAAGAAATAGGAACCAAGAAACTTACTAGGAAACCAGGATTCTGGGTTTTTATATTTATTTATTCACATTTTTAAAATACATCTATGAGTGCCCATCCAGCATGCTCGGCACCTAGCTCATAGACTGAAAATTACAGTGTAAATCTAGACAAAGGGCTGTCCAAAAATATATCCACTTCAAACTACACTGCCCTGAACAAAGAAGGAGGGAAAAAATGGGCTTTTCAGCATGCTGGGATAGTTAAATCCAGGCTCTGGTGGACCAAGTGCAGGAGTGAGTTCCAAATTTGAGGAAGCCTCGCGATGATGCCCTGCCAATGGCTATTCAGGGAGAGCTAGCACAAGTGTTTTGATTGATCTCAACTATCTTGTAGTAACGATTAGGAAAGAGAGCTAATAGAAAATGTGATACCCAAATGGAATAGTAGCTAAAGATTTGTTTGCATACAGAATTTGAAAAAGTCATGAGACACCTATTGGTCTTTATTAGAACAAATAAAGCACCTTTGTAAGATGGCTGCAAACAAACTCATATTTAATATGGCCAAATGCAATGTAAGCTATACTTTCAAGATTAGGAATTGTATTCTGTAAAGCAGTGACTTTGAGAAGGACTCTGGAACCTAGCGAGAGGAGTGGGTCTAAGAGCTCAGGCCCCAGCCCAAGCAGGAATGGTTACACTGCTATTTTTAGTTGCCTAGCATGAGCCTGAGTCAGTTGATGCAGGCTCTGAGACTCTCTGCTGCGAGTTGTTTTCTCGCAGGGTAGATATACCCTAAAAGAGCTCAATATACTTAGTTTATCAGACAGAAGGTTGAGACGTGACTTGATAACAGTCTGTAGGTTCCCACATAGAGAGACCATATCTAACGAGGGCCCTCTTTAGATTAGCAGATGAAGATATAATTAAATGGCTTGTAGCTGAATTCAGCAAAATTAAAATTGGCAATAAGACACCCATTTTTAACAGTGAGGATAATTAACATTGGCACAGATTACCAAAGTATGTGGTAAATACTTCATCAAGATGTGAAGTCTTTAAATCAAGATTGGCTCTTTCTAAAAACTATGTTCTAATTCAACTACAAATGTATTGGGCTAGATGCTGGAATAGCTGGATTGAATTCTGTGGCATATGTTGTTCGGGAGGTCAGACTAATAGACCATAATGATCTCTTCTGGCCTTAAAAATCTATGAATCAATAAAAATAATGCTGCTAAAATCATGCAGATTATCATATTAGCACTCTTCATTGTGTGTGGTACTAGAACATCTTGTAGTATGAGATAGTATATCACATAAAGAAGCCATTTTTGTTAACTCTTTGGACCTGTGTCTCCAAAGCTGTGACCACTAGCACCAGTTCAAAATGCAATGGAGAGTAGTGTCTGGAAAATGTGTGTACCAGAAGGGAATTTACCTATCAAATCAAACACTTTTAAAAGGGTTAGGGAATGTTTACACTGCAAGTGAAGGTTCAGTTATATCACAGGTAGGCGTACTTACATTAGCTTTAATCTAGCTAGCACAGGTAATAATAATACTGTACATGGGGTGGTACGGGCTAGCAACCATGGTACAAGTCCAGTGTGGGGACACTGGATATGTACTTTTGTTGCTAGTCTGTGCTAAACCCATGCCCGACTGTGCCTTCACTATTGTTACCTGTGTTAACTAAATTAAAGCGTAGGTGTGTCTGCTGCTGCTGCTGCAATCACACCTTTACTTGTAGCAGTGTAGATGGGGGGGACAGGATGCAGATCTCGCCCAGGTTGAGAGAGCCTGATTTTAGAGATTCTGAGTACCATCCACAACTCTGAGTGACATTAATATGAACATAAGGGTACTCAGCACCTCTTTAAATCAGAACCTAGGTGTCTCAAATGGAATACCCAAAAATAATCAACCTTTCAATAAGATTAGATTGAGTTAGATAGCTTAGTTTTTACCCTTGTTTATTAACAACCTGTTACTTACTTAGTTAAATCTAGTTCAGGGGTCAGCAACCTTTCAGAAGTGGTGTGCCGAGTCTTCATTTATTCAGTCTAATTTAAGGTTTCGTGTGCCAGTAATACATTTTAACATTTTTAGAAGGTCTCTTTCAATAAGTCTATAATATATAACTAAACTATTGTTGTATATAAAGTAAATTAGGTTTTTAAAATGTTTAAGAAGCTTCATTTAAAACTAAACTAAAATGCAGAGCCCCCTGGACCAGTGGCCAGTGAGTGCCACTGAAAATCAGCTTGCGTGCCACCTTCGGCACCCATGCCATAGGTTGCCTACCCCTTATCTTGTTAGATAGCCATTAAACTAAACAAACTTTCATTTTCCCATCCCCTAGTTTTTACCAGGGACATCTCAAATATGCCTGGCTCCCTAGGCTTTAAAAGATGCACTTCATGTAAGGACGCGATGCCAATCTCCAATTGTCACTCCCTTTGTGTCTGATACTTAAGTGAATCGCACATACCGCAGAAGTGTGCTCACTGTAACAATCTTAAAGCTAGAGCAAGGAAAGAGAGGGATCTTTGCCATAACCTTACTCTAATGGAGAAATCCCTCACTCCAACATCAGATCCCAGACAAACTGCAACAAGGGGCTTCCCGGGCACATCCTCCATGGGGAGACTAACTGCCAACACCTCTATAAAATTGAGGAAAAGGGCCATGTCTCCACCAAGCCAAGAACAGCTATAAAAGAAATGGTCTCTGGTGAGATCTCTGCCCTCAGTGCCAGCCTCCTCCAGAGTAAGCACTTTTGACGCACTGAGCACCTCCAGCACCATCTGCTCCGGGACCTCTGCTGGCAAGATAAAGGAGCTGAGTAACAGGTACAAAGCAGCATCCTCTTCCATGGCACCAACTACCCCTGCAAAGGGCACAGTACCACAACCTTAAGCACCTGTGATGGCTTCCCCTCTGGCGCTGAGTTCATTGGCACCGACCACAGAACCGCCAAAACCTGCATCTGCAGCACCTAAGAAGGCTACACAGACAAGGCCTGCACAAGTTTCGCTTCCGCCTAAAGAGGCGGCACAAAAGGATACAGCATTGCATACGTCAGCACCGATCCCCCTTTATGCACTCGTCAAACATGCAAGTGTCCTATACACCCGGATCTCCACTGCTTGGCACTGCGTGCTCTCTGGTACTGACAGCACCTGAATCTCCTATTGCTCGACCTTTTTTTCGAGGAGGATGATACACAGGAGGCAATTTTCTCTTCTGGACACTCCTCTCTCCAGCAGGCACTGAACCTCATTATAGACCATGGGAACAGAATACCAGGGATCTGCTTCCATGGCTTATAACCCATGGATGTGCCCTCCCATGCCATTTCCCATTCAGTTGCTGCAGTGGGACCCATGGGAACCTAAAGGTCTCAATTCCACAGACCACCTACTTCTCAGAGGAAACCCGTACGCTCTGCAATGACATCAGTACCCAAACCTTCTAAGGTAACAGAGGAGAGGGAAGAAGACCACAGAATAAGAGACATCCCCAGCTCACAACTCCTCTTCTTCCCCTGATGAGGCAGTTATGCCCCCGCCTCCCCACTACTACAGATGACTTCAAGCACTTTCAGGAGCTATTCCGACAGGTGGCATATAGTCAGAACATTCCTCTCGAGGCGGAACCAGGGACACAACATCAACTCCTCAAGATCTTACACATTTCTTCCATGATGAAGATAGCATTGCCCATAAACAACGCTTTGATGGAACCTGCAGAAACAGTGTGGCAAACACGTGCCACCATCCCCCCCAGACAATAAGCATATGGACAGGAAATACCACATGGCAAATAGAGGCATGGATTTCCTCTTCGCACGCATACAACCTAGCTCCTTAGTAGTGGAGGCAGTTAACCGGTGGGACAAACAATCTCAGTTCAAATCCATGCCCCTAGACAAGGACTGGACAAGATTAAACCTCTTGGGGCGCAAAGAGGTTTAATTTTCATCGACTCTTCCATTTTGCATGACTAATTACACAGAGTTACTTGTGAGCTACGACCATGACAATTATACCAAATTGAGTGATTTTGTCCAGGATATTCCGGAGAGCAAAAAAGAACACTTCCGAGCCATCGTCAATGAGGACCAACTTATTGCTAGAACAGAACTGCAGGCATCCCTCGACGTGGCAGACACAACCTCATGCACGACAGTGACAGCCATAGTTACATGCAGGGGGTCATGGTTACACTCATCAGGTATCCCAAGGGAACTTCAGAACAAGGTAGAGGACCTCCGCTTCACTAGGGAAAAGCTCTTCTCCGCTAAGATGGATGAGGTCCTCCATTCCATGAAGGACTGTAGAGCGACACTGAGGACCCTCGGGATCTATACGCTCCCTAACAGGCTTTAAAGCCGTAACCAGGACAACACGTCGCAGTGCCAGTAGAGACCATATGACAATCAGAAACAAAGGCACAGACCACAGAAGCATCGCCCTAACCAATCTCAGGCCGCAATGTCCCAAGCACCACCAAACAAGATGCAATTTTGAAATGTTGGTCAAGGGTCTGACTGACTTTCCCCAACCACCAGCATCATCAGCTTTGATTGTTTTGCCAAACGTAGGCCTCTATCACCATGAATCATTGGGTTTTAGAGATCTTTCAAACGAGTTATACGATCCCCTTTACCTCCATCCTACCTATCCACCTCCCTTCCCTCTTCAGAGACCCTTCTCACAAGCATCTGTTGAAACAGGAAGTACATCATCTACAATTAGGGGCCACGGAACAAATTCCACCTCAGCACAGAGGGAAGAGATTTTATTCCCATTACTTCTTGACTCAAAAGAAAAACGGGGGTGGAGACCCATACTAGATCTTAGAAAACTCAGCAAATTTGTCCATACCCACAGATTCAAAATGGTCACACTGAACTCGATCATTCCTGTGCTGAAAGAGGGGGACTGGTTCTCAGCCCTTGACCTACAAGATGCATATTTCCACATTACCATCCATTTCCCTCACAGATGATTCCTACAATTCACAGTGGGACAAAACCACTTCCAATACAGAGTTCTGCCATTTGGACTGTCAAAGGTTCCACGAGTCTTTACCAGAACCCTAGCGGTGGTAGATGCTCATTTGCACAGACAGGGAATATTGATACGAGATGTTTTGTTTACTTGGCGTGTCTGCAGGCATGGAGCCCCTCCAGGTAAACAAAATGACAATGTATTAGATATTCAATTCAATGATTCCATAAAGTTTAAAATCATCAATTTTTGGTGTTTATAAGCCGACCCCCACTCTTTGATGCATCACTTTTTTACCAAAAATATTCGGCTTATGAATGAGTATATACGGTAGTCAACAAACCATCGCTCTCTTTCAGTCCCTGGGGCTACAAATCAATGAAAAGAAATCTCCTTAACTCCTGTACAACAATTAGACTTCATAGGAGCACACCTGGACTCAGTGGAGGCCAAAGCATCAATACTGATGCCCCGATTCATAGCAATGACCTCCCTCATATCGATGGTCTCAGGCAGCGCATGCACCTGCCTACAATTTTTGGGACTAGGGCAGTCACCACTTTTGTTGTAAAACACGCCAGTCTACACATATGCTGCCTTGAAGGATGGCTGAGCTCAGTATATATTCCACAAAAGCACAGTGTAAACAAAAGACTCACACCGACCCCCGAGGTTCTACATGCACTACAATGGTGGACAAACCCAATAAATGTTTGCTCAGGTATCCCGTTTCAGCAGGATCCGCCATCCATACAAATCACAACAGATACCTCACTGATCAGATGGAGAGCTCACCTAAACCAATATACCATCCAGGGCACATGGTCCCCCATGGAAACACATTTACAGATAAATCTGCTTGAATTACACACAGTCTGCAATGCATGCCTACATTTCCTCCCTCTTATACAAGACAAAACGATAAGAGTCCTGACGGACAACATTGTGTGTACGTTCTATATAAACTGCCAAGGTGGAGCACGTTCACACTCCTTATTCACAGAGGCTGTAAAACTGTGGAACTGGTGTATAAGACACATCACTATTACAGCAGCATACCTCCCGGGTTGGCTGAACATAATGGTGGACACATTAAGCAGACATTTTTTCCAAGAGCACGAATGGGAACTGAATGTCGAAATAACACATCATATTTTTCACAGTTGGGGATCCCCATATATAGACCTGTCTTGTTTGCTGGCGTCACAAACATGCCCAAAGTTTTGCTCATGAGCACGATCCTTAGGGGATGCTTCAAATGGAACGCTCCTCTCCTATATGCATTCCCACCGATACCTCTGATCTCCAGAGTAATACACAAAATACAAACCAACAGGGCCAAAATAATACTCATAGAACTGACATGGCCCAGACAGACTTGGTTTCCTTACCTGACACGCATGGCGATCTGTATGTTGTTCACTCTTCCTTGCCTACAGAATCTTCTCTCACAGGAGGACAGTCAAATCCTCTATCTGGACCCGGTGAAACTTCACCTGAAGGCATGGCTCCTTCATGGCTCCACCATGATGAACTAACCTGTTCAGAACAAATAAAACAAGTGTTGTTAAACAGCAGGAAACACAACGTGTACTGCTTACCTCCAAAAATGGAAGAGAGTCTTCCTAAGGTGCTGAAACAAACAAATATCTGCAAGCCAGGCACCAATTCCACTAATCCTGGAATATTTATTATCCTTAAAGAACTCAGGGCTTGCTATGAGCTTGCTTAGAGTTCATCTCACTGCCATCACAGCCTTCCATTAACAGGTAGACAGCACCTCAGTATTCACTAAGCCATTTCTAACAGGCATATAGAACATGTACCCAGACATTCAAGAACCCACGCCAGCATGGGACTTAATTCTCATTCTCAAAAGTCTAACCAGAGCCCCATTCGAACCCTGAGCCACATGCTCATTACTTGTGAGTATTGAAAGTGGCATTCCTGGTTGCCATTACATCAACGCAAAGAGTCAACAAGGTAGGGGTTCTCATGGCTCACCCCCCATACACGATATTCTTCAAGGATAAAGTGACACTTAGAACACATCCTAAGTTTATGTCCAAAGTATTGTCTTCGTTCCACCTCAACCAACTGATTCACTTAGCTACATTTCATCCAAAATCACATACTAACGCTCAAGAGACAGTCCCAAAATCTCATACTAACGCTCAAGAGACAGTCCTGTACACATTAGATGTTCTCTATGCCTTGGCCTTTTATCTGGACAGAACAAAGCCCTTCCGAAAATTTCCTAGACTTTTTGTGTTGACAACAGAAGAATCAGAGAGCTCTGCCATATCTATGCAAAGATTATCTAAATGAATATCCAACTATATCTATATGTACTATTCACTACACAACACTGAAGTCCTTCTGGGCATCAGAGCCCACTCGACAAGAGCTTTATCTACCTCCATAGCATTCCTCCACAATGTGCCCATTCTAGACATCTGCAGGGCAGCCATCTACACCTCTGAACACACACTCACAAACCACTATGCAATTACTCTTGGTTCAAGCTCAGACACAAGACTAGGCCTCATTGTACTAGCCTCAGCAACAAACTCAATTACAAAGTCCCTTCCATCCTCATGAAAGCACTGCTCTACATTCACCTGAAGTGGAGCAGCCGCAGGGACAGCACTCAAAGAAGAAGAGAAGGTTACTCTCCCTGTGCAGCAACTGAGATTCTTCGAGATGTCTCCCCTTGTGGGCGCTCCACTATTCACCCTTCTCCCCTCTACTTCAGAGTACAAGCTAAACACTACATGGTAGAAAAGGAACTGAAGGGATCGGGGCGTGCGTTTGCTAGATGAGGCACCAGCAATGCCACAAGACTGCTACTGTGCACCCCCAACCAGACACTGCTACCAAAAATCTCAGATCAACGGTGCCAGGACACACTGACACCTGAAGTGGAGCACCCACAGAGGGACACTTCTTGAAGAACCTCAGTTACTGCATAAGGTGAGTAACCGTCTCTTTTCAATATGATGAAAAATTATGGCCCTGTTTTTTCAGAGATGCAGAGCATCCACAACTCCCATTCACTTAGGCTGGAATTGTGGATGCTCAGCATCTCTGAAAAATCAGGCCCATAATTTTTCATCATTTCACAATTTTGATATAAGCCTGATTTAGAGAAATGTTGAGCACTCACAACTCCCATTCACTTAGGTTAGAGTTATGGGTGCTCAAAATTTCTCTAAATCAAACCTATATCAAAATCATAACTTTTGGCCAGTGGGAACTGGGATTTCCTGTAATGTGATGCTGCAGAATGCAGTGTTCTCTTTACCAATCAATTAAGCTAGAACAGCACAGTCCAGCCAAACTGAGCCTTTTTAACTGCTGCCTGAAGGGAACTCTGAGATTCATACACTTGTGGAAGCTACTCCTATTCCAAGAAATAAATATCCATGGTGAAAGCCTCGCCCCACTGAAGTCAGTGGCAAAGCTACCATGAACTTTAACAGGCTCAGGATTTTGCCACCAGTCTCTAGTTCAGTGGTTCTCAAACTGTGGGTCAGGACGCTATTTTAATGGGGTCACCAGGACTGGCTTAGATTTGCTGGGGCCCAGGGATGAAGCTGAAGCCCGAGTCCCACCAGCTGAGGCCAAAGCTTGAGGGTTTCAGCCCTGTGTATTGGGACTCAGGTTACAGGCCCCCCGCCTGGGGTTGAAGCCCTTGGGTTTGCCGCTGCCTCCTTCCCTCCCACCCCCCCACTCCTCTTGGGGTAATGGGGCTTGGGCAGGCTCAGGCTTTGGTCTTGAGGGTCATTTAGTAATTTTTAATGTCAGAAGAGGGTCGCGGTGCAATGAAGTTTGAGAACCCCCTGCTCTGGCTGATTCATAATACTCTATTTAGTATTTTACACCTACATTCTTCCTAGAAGTGGAGTGTCTGACCCCTCCCAGCCCCAATTACTTTATGGTAATTAGGGACAGGTGTGTGTATATATATATGTATACCTGGTTTTACACAAGTACAACTGGAGGTCAGGGGCTGAAAAATCAGGTCCTGTGATACCTCACATCTTATACCATAATTTGTACTCATATATATATTACTATGTAGTAATAAGGCCTCATGATATTCTTTTCTCCAATTTCGTTGATTTTATAATATATTTGTTATTTTCAAGTATGTAAGTCATGTCCTTGAGTTTTCTGCGGCTCATTTTTGGAAGCGTAAGTTTTCCATTTACGTGCAATATATAGAATTAGTGTTTACCAGGATTATGCACAAATACATATTTTTATGTTTGCAGGTAGTTGAACTGAAGCCAGGTGGAAAGGATATTCCTGTCACCAGCGCAAACAGAATAGCCTACATCCATCTTGTAGCAGACTACAGACTAAACAAACAGATTAGACAACATTGCCTTGCATTCCGACAGGGTCTTGCCAATGTTGTTAACCTCGAATGTCTTAGGATGTTTGATCAGCAAGAAATACAGGTACTTCTGTTTAGCTATGTTGGAGAAGTGTTTGCTTAATAATAATTATTTCAAAACTGAAAAAATTGTTCAATTTCTACCTCCAATCTAATCATCTAATTTTCACCACTTGCAGGTTTTGATTTCTGGTGCCCAGGTTCCCATTAGTCTGGATGACCTTAAATCCTTCACAAACTATTCAGGCAAGTATATCACTACTACACAAATGAGCTTTTATGGCTGATTCACAAATAAAGAATTTTAAAAAAAATTTCTTTACATTTTTATCCTAAAGCAACTTCTTAGAAGAGGAGATGGAGCCCAGTCTTGCCCTTTTGATGTCAGTGGCAAAGCTGTCAAAATGAGAGGCCTTTGGATTTCCTAAATTTAAGAGGGTTGGAAAAAATAAGATCATATTTATCAAATGTGGATAACTAGAGTGACACAGATAAACCCATGTTTAGGTACCTAGTTGTAAATAAGTGGTCACCCGTTCAGAGGGGTGAGCATTGCAGCTTTCACTGACTTCAATAGGAGTTGGGGGGCTCAACAGCTCTGACAATAAGGACCCAAGTGACTTTAGATTTCTGTTTCAACCAACACATTCAGATACTTATCTTCAAAGGAGTCAAGAAGGGATAATACTTCTGACCTTACTCTGCAAGCTGCCCATTGAAAACTCTAGTTCTCAATGAAAGGCTTTGCTCAGGGCTGCAGAATTGGACTATACATAAATGTCAGTGCATGTTCTAAAAACTGATTTTGCCTGTGTTATATTTACCCTTTCCTAGATATATTGATTTATGGGAGATATACAGTCTTGCTGACCCATTCTCATTACTCCTTCTGTCCTACCTGTTTATAATAAGTATTACATAATCAGTTGTGAAAACGACTAAACAAATAGTTTTAGACCAAATTTATCATGCTCATTTGACCCATACCCATCTCAGAAGCGATGTCTTGAATTAATATTTTAAGTCTGCTAAAAGTATTTTATTTCTGAGTAATTCATTGCATCTCCATTTTAATCATAAAGAAATGCTTTTCTCAGTATTCTGCACAGCGACGTTTTCTTGCACGTTATGATTTTACCCAAGTCCAGGAATGTATTTTATGCGGTGAAATGTTCTTGCATTATAGAAAGACAAATTAAATCACATTGCATGGCAGTTCTGTGCATTGTCAATTCATAAGTACCGAAATACAATCGATCTTTTTTCTTTCCACCAATGAATATTCAATTATAGCTGTATAAAAGCATATTATGATTGTATAAATGGCTACCTTTGAATATCCTAGCTATTGCTGTCAGTAGGCTTTCAATATTGTCATTTTTTTCAATTATTTTTACTTCCCTTTTAAAGAATTGTTACTAGTAATATTACTGCAAAGGGAGCCAGATTTTTTTTTTAAATTAGATTCATCCTAGAAAAGTGCAATTAATAGGACTGGAAGAAAATGATGCAAAACACAGATTCTAAGTGGGAGGGAGAAGTTGTGAATTACTGACGTCCAAAGAGGCCTGCTAGTGATAGTGAACAGCAAATCAGATGAATTGGCATGATGCTTTTAATTTCTTTCAACCTGATTAGAACTGATAGGATAGTCTGTAAAATGAGGTATTAAAAATAGTTTGTCTACTTGCGTATTGTATAAAATTGATTTGTTTTCTTTTAAAATATTTTAAAATTGTATTATAGGTGGATACACTGCAGACCATCCTGTAATAAAAATATTTTGGAGAGTTGTGGAAAGCTTCACTGATGAAGAGAAACGCAAACTACTCAAGTTCGTAACAAGCTGTTCTCGACCTCCTCTGTTGGGTTTTAAGGTACACACCTTGCTGAATTTTGATAAAAATTAATTACATGGCTTTGATTAGAGTGCTTGTCGAGACTACTAGTAGTATCCAGTTATCACAGAAACAAACTGGCTGGTTTAAAATATGGGCATTTATATCTTTGGGAATTAAGAAAATGCAAGAAAAAAGTCTGTTTATAACCCCAATTGCTACTTAAACATTTGCAAATATGCATAACGAGTATAGTTAATCATATAGCTTACAAATATTTTTGTGAAACAGTATTTCAGATTCATGCATTCTGACTGGAGGGTTCCTTTAGGTGGGTAGTGGGACTTTGCAAGAAGGACACATCATTAAAAATGTTTGCACTTTGCTGTGAAGGATGCTTGCTGCACTGCTTTTACTACATCTCATCTCGATTAATAGTGTACATAAAGCAGCAGGGAACAGATTAATTTTAGCTTGAATGTATTCAGGAATAGGTAGAAGAGGATTTAGGATATATCAGCATCCACTAAAACCCATCAGCATTTGAATCCGGGTACATATTTCTCATGTTTCCTTTTGAATATCATATATCTGCTTATACTTCATTACCCATCATCCAAATATTGTGCTAACAAGTAGCTTTTCTTAGACTGCTATTTGCAATAGAGTCTGAATGTGGAGAAAATGTTTATCTGCCACTTGTAAATATTAGTGATGGGTCTGTGCAGATCACAATCTTAAAATGTCTTCAGGGATGTTCAGACCAGTGGTTTTGGTTTGCTCTGTTGTAACAGAAGCAATTCTGACCCAAATCTGGCTTTGGATTCCAATTCCTCTAGAAGTCTGGGAATGTTAAGTGCTTCTCTTTAGTGAATATATTGTAAAGAATAGACTGTTGAATGTCAACACTCTAGTACAGTAATAGTAAATATGTTGTCAAATACTATAGTACTGTTCTGCCTAACAAATTAATACAAATCTGGGCTTATCTGGAATGTATAGACAGTCATCAATGCAGACAATCACTTTCAAATAACACTGATATATTGCTCTCTATCGCCCTTATCTTAGATGTATTGCTGAATTAACGTACTCTTAGGCTGTACAGTGAATAAGATTTCATGTTATAAGGCAATTTGAGGTTATATTTAACTAGCAATGGAGTGGCAAGTCATTTTTCATGTTTACTGGATAAATATAGGCATATGTACTAACGGCAGATGAATGCAAGTTCTGTGTCAAGTATGGCAATTCTTATCACTATTAGATTACAAAACATCTGTACTTATTTCTATTTAGGGTTGTGAGTGAGATAATTTTCTCGCTAAATAAATATTTCCAGAGCAGTTCTTAACATTATTTTCAATAAGAACATTATGCAGTTCAGATGAGTGCAACGGCATGGAGATGAGGAAAATATATTTGGAGTTCTGCACACTTTTACCATACATGATATATTAAAATTAAATCTAAAAAACCTATGGGTAAAAGAACCGTATGGTTTCAAAGTCAAGCACTAAGAAGTTAGGAAGTGCCTGAATTGAGGTTGCATGTGCAACTTTAATTCAGCCCTCTTGGTGTATGCATTATTATACGGGCTTTTATTACATGATCACATACTATTTTTTCCCCAGGACGTCTGTCCCACTCAGTGAATGAGTAATTATTTAATATTTCTTTTGATCACCATTCAGTGTGTGGCTCCAGGCACTCCATACAAGCCCCATCTTAGAAATGTCCACAAGAACATAATAACGGCCGTACCGGGTCAGACCAAAGGTCCATCTAGCCCAGTATCTGTCTACCGACAGTGGCCAATGCCAGGTACCCCAGAGGGAGTGAAGCTAACAGGCAATGATCAAGTGATCTTTCTCCTGCCATCCATCTCCATCCTCTGAACAGAGGCTAGGGACACCATTTTTTACCCTTCCTGGCTAATAGCCATTTATGGACTTAGCCACCATGAATTTATCCAGTTCCCTTTTAAACATTGTTATAGTCCCAGCCTTCACAACCTCCTCAGGTAAGGAGTTCCACAAGTTGACTGTGCGCTGCGTGAAGAAGAACTTCCTTTTATTTGTTTTAAACCTGCTACCTATTAATTTCATTTGGTGACCCCTAGTTCTTGTATTATGGGAATAAGTAAATAATTTTTCCTTATCCACTTTCTCCACATCACTCATGATTTTATATACCTCTATCATATCCCCCCTTAGTCTCCTCTTTTCCAAGCTGAAGAGGCCTAGCCTCTTTAATCTTATCTCGTATGGGACCCTCTCCAAACCCCTAATCATTTTAGTTACCCTTTTCTGAACCTTTTCTAGTGCTAGAATATCTTTTTTGAGGTGAGGAGACCACATCTGTACACAGTATTCGAGATGTGCGCGTACCATGGATTTATATAAGGGCAATATTCTCTATCCCCTTTTTAATGATTCCTAGCATCCTGTTTGCTTTTTTGACTGCCTCTGCATACTGCGTGAACATCTTATATAATAAATATAGAATTATTCATTTCCTCGTGGACATTTATGATGCTCTCACTGTAGTATCTGAGTGCTTCACAAATATTAATAAATTCATTCTCCCAACACTTCTGTGAGATTTGATGATGCTGTTGGTTTCCCCATTTTGCAGCTGGGGAACTGAGACACTGAGAGAGAGGCCAAAATTTTCCACTAATTTCAAGTGTTTTGTCACAGAGTGATACTAGCCCTTTAAGAGGGAGCAGGGCCTGTACACATGTAACTGGTCACCTGACCTCAGCTGAGCTGTAAAAGAGGGCACTTAGGTATAGAGAGAGCGAGCTTGGGTGAGTCAGGCTGTGGGTCAGTCATGAAAGGGGCAGAGAGAGTGGAAAAGGGGCCCTCACTGCCTGCTCCCTGGGACTTGGGAACCCTGGAGCAGCAAGATTGCCAGAGTTCCCTGGAGGGGAAGCAGAAGGAACCTGAGAACTAAAAGGGCGAAAACCTCTGAGAACTGTAGCCTGGGGTAAGTTGAGGAACTATATGTTTGTTGATTTGACATTGTTTGGACAGTAAAACTGCATAAAAGTGTCTGTGGTTATGGCAATGAGTCCTTAAGCTGGGGAGAAGCCCTTGTTACAGTGCTCAACTTGGGACAGCTAGCACTTGATTTTTTTCAAACTACTTCACATTTTTCAAACTACTTCACTTTGTGTGTTCAGAGCACAGCTCCAGTCAATTTTTAGTTGCAGCTGTATGTACTCAGCACTTCTGCAGATCTGGCACCAGGTGTTTCACATTGGAAACCTGAGGAACTCACAATTAGTGCCCAACTGTGAAAAGTTTGTTTTAAGGGACTTGCCCAGGTAAAGAATCTACTTCTCTAGGGTAGCATTCAATTTCTTGAATCAT
Source organism: Gopherus flavomarginatus (assembly GCF_025201925.1). Taxonomy (NCBI): domain Eukaryota; kingdom Metazoa; phylum Chordata; order Testudines; family Testudinidae; genus Gopherus; species Gopherus flavomarginatus. The sequence continues at coordinate 21,269,020 of NC_066618.1, forward strand.
GAGGATTTCCTTAATCCTGTACTTTGTTGCCTCATTCACTATACAGCCCTGAGGACTGAATGAGTTTTCCTGTGGCAAACTTATATGTGATCATGAAATTAAAGAAAAATATGTTTTGGCCGATACAGACTAACATGGCTAGTACTCTCAAACCTGTAATTAAAGACCGTATCATGATGCACAAAGGGCTAAATTAAGGTTGAACAAGCAACCTTAATTCTGGCATTTCCTAACTTTTGTGTGTTTGGCTTTGCTACCTAAAATGGGGGGGTTTTATGTTATTTCCTAATTTTAAAACATGTGGAAAAAACACATTCCATATTTTGAGTCATACTGACTCCTAACTTGGGTCATCAGCAGTGTTCAGATGCTTCGATCCATAGCACATACCCCTTACACTTGAAGTAATCAAGTTAACTGATGTCATCTGCTATGTGGATCCAGTCACTAGAGACAGAGGGGGGAGACACTTTACCAATGGGTTTCACAGCTTTTTGCTGACAGCAGAATAATGTGAAAACTGAGGACCCCTGTTTTCAGTTCCATATTCTGAAGGTGTTCTCAAATGGCTATATAGACCCTTCTTCTGCTGTGCCCTTCATCTGTCCCTCACTGCTCCTATCAACCCATCCCCACTTCAGCTCCTCCACCTCTTCTCTTATCTAACATCTACTGGCTCTGCTTCCCCCTGCCTCTCTGCACGGGTGTGTGACTGCTTCCTCCTCCTCACTTGCCTGAGTGCCAGTATCAGGGGAGCATTGAGAGTGCAGGAGAGTCTCCCTGCTCCCAGTTCCAGAGCCAGATGTGGCTAGAACAGGGGTGGGCAAATTTTTTGGCTTGAGGGCCACATCGGGGTTTCGCTACAGTATGGAGGGCCGGGTAGGGAAAGCTTGCCTCCCCAAACAGCCTGGCCCTCGCCCCCTCCCACTTACTGCCCCCTCACCGTCCCCTTCAGAACTCCGACCCATCCAACTCCCCTCCCACTCCTTGTCCCCTGACCACCCCCTCCCGGAATCCCCCGCCCCTAGCCACCCCCTCTTGGGACCCTACTACCATCCAACCCCCCCTGCTCCCTGTCCCCTGACTGCCCTACCCCTGACAGGCCCCCAGGACTCCCATGCCTATTCAACTGCCCCGTCGCCTGACTGCCCCCCAGGACTCCCTGCCCTTTATCCAACAACCCCTCGCTCCCTGCCCCCTTACCATGCTGCTCAGAGCACCAGTACTGGCAGCTGCGCCGCCCGGCTGGAGCCAGCCATGGCACCCCGCAGTTTAGAGCACTGGAGCAAGCCGGCAGTTCTCGCAGCCATATTGCCTGCTAGGAGCTCGCAGCCCCACTGCCCAGAGCACTGGCGCCACGGGGAGCTGAGGCTGCGGGGGGGAGTAGGGGGAGGGACAGCAGGGGAGGGGCCGGGAGCTCAAGGCCAAGGCAGGATGATCTGGCCTGTGGGCTGTAGTTTGCCCACCTCTGGGCTAGAAGGAGCATTTGTGGGAAAAGTTTTGCTCAGTTCTGGTCTGTAGCATGCTCAGTGCGGACAGTATTTTGAAAGAATCCATATGCCAGACTTAAGTCTCTACTGAGCATATATAAACTGATTTTACAGAGGCTTGTAAGTGCCCAGATTCTGGCATATTTTCATGGAGAAAGCAAAAGGCACACCACTGATATCAGGGCAATTACTCTGCTAAATTTTAAGGGCTTTTTCTAAGGCATGGTGACACTAGAACATCTTAACAAAATGGTTTTAAGAAGTTTTTAACAACATAATTTTCCCTGGCCTCTTTCTCAGCAATGGCTGAACCATTGTGGCTGAAATGCTCCAACGCGTTCAGCATGTGACATACAGTCTGCCTGTGGAACTCTTTGCCAGAGGATGTTGTGAAGGCCAAGACTATAACAGGGTTCAAAAAAGAACTAGATACATTCATGGAGGATAGGTCCAACAATGGCTATTAGCCAGGATGGGCAGGAATGGTGTCCCTAGCCTGCTTGCCAGAAGCTGGGAATGGGCAACAGGGGATGGATCAGTCGATGATTACCTGCCCTGTTCATTCCCTCGGGGGCACCTGGCATTGCCTATTGTCGGAAGACTGGGCTAGATGAACCTTTGATCTGACCCAGTATGGCCGTTCTTATGTTATACGCAGCATGTAAAATTTCTGCCAAACTAACCATTTATGTTAAATTATAAATAACTGAAGCAGGGTCTTACAGTGGGAAGTGTTGGGCAACTGTAAGGAGAAGCAGCATTACTAGCTTCACTTACAAAATGTTTATTTTACTTTATTTTTACCCACACATGTGGCATATACTACACAGTATATGATAATTACAATGTGTGATCATTTGAAACTCACATCATGCGTGGTCTTGGGCTGTCACCCTCATCTACTGTATTCAGATCTGGGCTCAAGCACACCAGGATGGTAGCAAGGTATCCAGTGAGACGCCTCATATATGGTCAGTTATTTGGAAAGCCCTCAAAAACTGCTGTCAGTACCCCCAATTGTATGCAATTGTATGGTAAAATAGTTGCTACATTATTCTCGTCTGAAGACCATGCCAGATGGTGCCAGTGAAAGTAGAGATTAGACTCACAGGAGATGAGACCCAAGGTGCATAGGACAGGACACAATTAAAACTGGCCATACACCAAAGGAAAACATAATAAAAGAGACAGAGAGAAATGCACCAAATTGCCGCTTGTTTTTCTAACAAAGGGGAAAAGGGGAGGGAGGGATACTAGTCAGCAAAAGCAGGAGGAACAGAATGACCAAGCACTGAAGCAGACTATGAGATGTAAGGAAAGATGTGGAATGTGACTCCAAAGAGGTCAGTGCTCAAGGAGAGGCTTTAGAACCCCTGGGTAACTGGGTCACGTGTGAAAGGCAGGAGAGCAGCTCGGGGGCTGTTGGCTGTAGCATGGCCGTGCTGTGCCAGAGGAGAATGGGCGGGTTAGAATAGCTATATCAAGGGCAGCATGGTCAAACACCTCAGCAAGGAGTTGGAGTTAATTGTAGAACTGAACTACAAGCCATGCCCCCCACAGTTGCTCTGGCAGTAGGAAGTACAGCAAAGTATATTGCTGCTTTGTGTGCGCAGCACTGAGCACCAGCCAGTTCCAACACTTGAGAGGTGCATGGATTGGCTAGCAGTAGCCCCCTACCAAGTGGGGTATGCCATTGACATCATGGGGCTCACCAGCCACCCAAGAGAAGTGGGCTGCTCATAACTGTGCCCCAGCAATCTAGTGCTAGCTGCTAAGGCCCTATAGGTGCCCTCAAGTTGTAAATGAATACCGGAAAAGAGAATAGGCAATGTCTGTTGGCATGAGTGTTCATATAATGGTAACCTATAATTAATGTTTGTACAGTGCTCTCAAGATGAAAAGCACTATGTGCTGTAAGTGCTAAAAGTATTATTAGCAGTCAAATGAGTATATGAGTTTGTTGTTAAAAAAAAAAAAAAAAGCTTGCAATATGTGGAGGGTTGAAATTAATGCAAAATGTCCTCAGTAATTAATTGTTCTATAGTTGTATTCAAATAGATATTAAATTTTGCTATTAAGAACACAGTCACTAGCACTTAGACTCTAAAATCTTGTACGTACTGCATTGTGGAACCTTCACTTTTGCTATAGTTCATATTTATTTAAGAGAACGGATCATTTTAGAGTTCATAGCTTATAAATAGCACAGTCTGGGTTTACAGCATTTTAAAATTATTAGAACTCTTAGTGCCAGATTATCGGACTCAGAGTAACATTTGCTAAAGCTAATTAAAGTTTAATAAGTTTAATAAATGTGATTGTTACAGACAAAAAAATCATTAAAGTGCGGTTGAAAATTGTTAAGTTCCAATCAGGTCACATAATAAATTGATGATGCTTCTTACTTCTAAACTGTTGCAGCTTCCCGTTGTAGAGTATTCAATTATGCAACAAATGGTGCCCTTGGCATGACATTTCAATTTAGAACTTCATTTTTTACATTTTTAAAGCTTAAAGTAGGAAAATTCAATTAGCATTTTGAAAAAACACTAAAATTGCAGCATTTTAGCTGTGAAACACATTTTAAGGCCTCCATTTAAACAATAACTTAACTTAAAATCTCATTGACCTCCTGCTTTAGGGTGGCTTTTTTTTTTTTTTTTTTTTTACAGTTTCTAAAACCTGATCTATTTTAGCTCAGCCAAGCATTGTTGAAATTAATATTTTCTTGCCAATGAAAGCAGAGCATTAGGTGTAACAAATAAATGTCCTCTGCATCCCCATTTGTCTTGGCGAGATAAACTTGATTTCTTAAAGAAATTAGAAAACTATACATGAAATAAAACCTCAGATACTTGCTCAGCATATCATAGAAGACGAACCCAAATTTGGCTAGTTTCTACCTTATGGGTTTTATATGTAGGTACATAAGAACTACATGATTATGTGGTATATTATTGGTACTCTGCATCTTAAAAAGCACAGAAGTGTATGGTCCTTAAAATAAAATATTATGCGTCCTGTCTGGATAATATTATATCTCATTAATAGACAATTTTAGGTCCCAGTCCTGCAAAAATGTACATATGTGCTTAATTTTACATATGCACATACTGCCATTGACCTCATTAGGACAACTCATGTGTATATGGATACAGTTAAGTACATGCAAAAAGATTAAGACCTTAGGCTGCAAACTCTTTGGGTCCAGGACTGCCTTAATCTGTGTCTTGGATAGCATTAGAAACGCTGTCAGAATTTAGCAAATAAAATAATATTTACATGTCCTGACTTATGTGCAGCAGGAAGATTAAGTTGTTTGGTAATGTGCTTGGTATGTGCTTTCTGGCCATATTTATTTTGCCTATTGTAACTGTACTAAAAAATAAACTGAGGACCGAGGAGGAGGTTGATCGTTGTTTTTTGTATGAAATTCAGGTTGCAGTCCGAGCAGATGCTCACTTGATAATATAACATTTAACCAATATTTATTTGTGGCATGGCTACTCCTTAATCCAGCCTTGGCTTGATACAATGTGGGTAACATATTAATGTCAATGTAGAGAGAATTGAAATTGAATTTGAAAGAACAAGTTTATTTTAGATTTATATACAAATTCTAACTTGTAAGACTAGCTTAACTAAACTCTTTAGAAAATCCATAAGACTGTTAGCAAGAGAAGAACTTTTTTATTTTTGTTAGAGAGCTTCATCTATATAAAGGTATCAAGGAAAAACATGAAGCAATAAGGAAAATAACAAAACAAAGTGTAATTCAAAGAAGAAATCTTGTACTTTATGCAATGCAAAGTGGGCTGAACAGGCCCAAGGACCCAGCTCATTATGCTTGCCCCCACTACTGCTGGTGGTCTTTTGCTTCCAATCAGAGCTGAGCAAATAATGGATTTTTTAGTTTGGGGAAGTGGGCAAGGAGAGAGGCAGGCAAACTGAAAATACAAAAATATTCCTGTTTAGTTTGGACCAAATCTTTTTCCTCAAAAAGTTTTTGTTGAAACAAAAACTTAAAACGGTTTCATTTTGAGATGACTTGAAACAGGGATTGGACTTCTTTTGAGTTTTCATTTCGAGTCGGTGGTTTCAGGTGTTTTTCATCTTTTATTGGTGTGTGTGGTTTTTTTGTTTTGTTTTTAATTGGCCATTTAAAATACCATTTCAAATTGAAAAGCTTAAACAAAACATTTCAAAAGAGTCTAAATGAAACTTTTCAATTCTTTCAAAAACTTTTTTTCTTTGGGGAGAGTGTCATCTGAAACCCTTTGCTGAAATCTACTTGAATAGATTTTAGGACCCAAGAAATACTTTTATCTATGGAAAACTATTAGCAATTTTTTTAAATATTTTTTTTTTACTCAGCTCTGCTCCCAATGCTTAACATTGGTGTATTTTCAGTAAGTATACAAGTGTTATGAAATTCCAGTGCCCAGCTCCAAGTGTACGAATTCTGTAGTGATGGGGAAATAACAGGAATTGTGCATGCTTGGAAGACTTTGTAAGGCGAGCCTATGGTTAATTGTACCTAAGATTTCTGCAAATAATTTCTTAGTTGCAAATAAATCAAAGACCTCTTTCTGCATGCTACTATATTTTAAATTTTCATGTTTCACTGTTTCTGTGGAATCAGATATTTGCAGAATATAGCATGTGAACAATAACACAGGTAGCTATGCCCCTTCCCCCCATGCTAGGCCTTAAGACCTTATGTTTTCTACAATATTATTATTATTATTATTATTATTACCATACCTATTTGAGCATGCTTTTAGGGCAACCAAGGGAACATAAAAACAGCCATACTGGGTCATATCAATGGTCCCAATAGCCTGTCCCTGACAGTGGCTAGAGTCATATGCATCTGCGGGAACGAACAGAACAGGGCAATTTCAAGGGATGTATCCTCTGTCGTCCAGTCTAAGGGTCTGGCAGCTGGAGTATAAGAGACAGCTGGAGCATGGGGTTGCATCTCTGACTGTCTTGGCTAATAGCCATTAATGGACCTTTCCTCCATGAACGTATCTAATTCTTTTTTGAATGCAGTTATACTTTTGGCCTTCACAACATTCCATGGCAATGATTTTCACAGGTTGACTATATGTTGTATGAAGAAGTACTTCCTTTCATTTATTTTAAATCTGCTGCCTATTAATTTCATTGGGTGACCCCTGATTCTTGTGTTATGTGAAGGGATAAATAACACTTCTTCTTCGAGTGGTTGTTCATGTCCATTCAAAGTAGGTGTGCGCTTGCTGCGTGCACGCCAGCCGGAAGATTTTCCCCTAGCAGCGTCCGTAGGGTCGGCCCTAGCCCCCCCTGGAGTGGCGTCACTATGGCGCCCCATAAAGGGGCCCGCCGACCTTCCCCCCCTCAGTTCCTTCTTACTGCCGATGATGGCTAGCTGGAACTTCTCTTGCGCATAGCAAGTTAACAGTGTCCTGTCCTTGTGTATAGTCCGTGTATATAGTTACGTTATAGTCAGTTTACTTAGGTCATTGTATATAGTTCTTGGTAGTTGGGAGGCCCCCCACCCCCAAGCTTCATTGCCCGCTGGGGCATGCCCAGGTTTCCTGGGTTTAAACTCTGCATGGACTGCAGGAAATTCATGCCCAAGAGTGACCCACACTCTGCTTGACTGAGGTGCCTCGGAGAGAGCCACCAAAAGGACCAGTGCTCTATCTGCAGAGGCTTCCGCCCGAGAACTCTCAAAGACAGAACTCAAAGACTGAGTCCTCCTGATGGAGGCTGCCCTGCGGCCACCCTCGGACCTGGAACCGGCCGAGGTGGTGCCCTGCACGTCTTCCTCTGTGCAGAGCGCCCCGGCACTGGATCAGGACTTAGAGTCCAGCCCAAGTCATCTGAGACCCGGCACCAGACGGAGTCGGGTCATAGGAAGTCAGCCTCAGTGCTGCACCACTCACTGTCTTCAGTGCCTGCTAAGAAGAGAAAGCCGGTGAGGGAACAGTCACCCCATCAGGACCCGAGGCCGACGCCATCCGCGGTTGCAAGCGGACAGGCTGGGCTACAGCCCCTCGGCTGCTCCGTCGACTCCCGCACCGCAGAGAGAGCGATCAAGTCCGGACCAGCCTTGATCCCCGGACCTCAGCGAAGACTTGCACCTCCCTCGACACCGGAGCCGTTCGAGGTGGCCTCAGACTTGATGGGATTCCTGGCGCCGGCCTCCCCGCACCATAGGGAGTTGCCTACCGCGGCGCGTCCCCCAGTACAATCTAGGGGCAAGCCAGCCATGCTGTCGCCTCCCTCCCCGCATCACGCCGCTAAGGCGGCACCGGACCAGATAAGAGGCTCCCCGCCGCCTCAGCACCGCTCTGCAACGGCACCGGGTGTTTCTCCCCCCCAGGTCATCGTACTCAGAGACTTCAGGCTCAGAGGCAGACTCCTACCGCTCCAGCCAGTCGCGGAGCAGGAGATCGGTTTCGGGGGCGAGCCACCAGCGTTACCCACAATGGCAGCAGCAATGGCATCCACCCTCACAGTGGCCTTTTTGGACCCCCTGGACCTACCACCAGTCGGTAGGCCAGGCATTTGGTCCTCGATCAAGGTTGGCCTCGGTCTGGTCCCGACACAGCTGCCTCCTCAACCGGCACTGTTGCTGGGCAGGGGTGTGCCATATCCAAGCTCAGCAAGCTCAGCACCCCTAGCCGGGCAGCGGCACCAGCAGCGGCTACAGTTTGGGCTCAGCAGGCACCGCCCGATACGCCAAGCCGCTCACGGGCGACCCCGGTACCGGTCAAGGTGCCGCAGTTGGAATCGGAACCGGCCCCGCAACCACAGTACTGTGTGCCGCAGGACACCGAAGGACTGCACACACCAGAGGAAGGGCCGATCCATGTAATTTCCTCGTCTTCCTCCCCGGACAAAGTGGTCTTGGGCATGGCTGCGGCACCGGCCCTGGAGGACACTCGAATCCTCCAACAACTGCTCCAGCGAGCAGCTCAGAGCCTCGCAATCCAAGCTGAGGAAATCGAGGTGGGAGACATCCTGGCTCTCTCAGGGCCATCCAGGGTGGCTCTCCCGCTGATAAAGTCTATAGCGGATACGTCCTGCACCTTATGGCAAACGCCAGCCTCACTGGCCCCTATTGCCAAGAGAACAGAGCAGTGCTATTTCGTCCCCTCTAAAGGGCACGAGCACTTGTACACCCACCTTCCCGCCCCCCCCCCCCCCGGACTCCCTGGTGGTTGATGCGGCCAACCAACAGGAGCGTCAAGGGTTTCAGGAGTCAACACCAAAGAGCAGGGATGCTAAAAGACTCGACCTCTTTGGCAGATAAGTGTACTCCACGGCAGGCCTCCAACTCCACATTGCCAACCAACAGGCAATTGTAAGCCGATATGGTCATAACACGTGTTCAGCCATGTCAAAGTTAACGGAGCTACTTCCCCAGGACTCGAGGTCAGAGTTTTCGGCCCTAGTGGAAGAGGGGAAGCTGATCTCCCAAGCCTCTCTCCAAGCTGCTTTAGATGCGGCGGACTCAGCCTCGTGATCCCTGGCCACAGGCCTGGTCATGTGGTGGGGAGCCTGGCTCCAGGTCTCGGGCCTGCCTTATGAGGTCCAGCAGACCGTTCAGGACCTCCCCTTCGAGGGGCAGATGTTGTTTTCCGAAAAGACAGACAAGCGTCTGCATAGCCTAAAGGACTTGCAGGCCATGCTTCGCTCGCTGGGCTTGTATACCTCTGCGACCCAGCGCAGGCAGTTTAGGCCACAGATGGCCCCACGCCCCTACCAGCCTCAGACTCGCCAGGAGCTGGGGTGCAGGCGGGGCAGAAATGGCAGGAGGTGTCACCAACACCACCCCTCTGGCCAGGTGTCTGGTCAATCGAGACCGCCATTGGGGCCTAGACCCCCTATTTGATGGTATGGTCGAGGACGGCCTACCTATCGAGATTCTGTATCCGTCTACCCCTACCTTTGGGTCACGTCTGTCCCCCTTCTACCGTGCCTGGTACCGAATCACGTCGGACAGCTGGGTCCTTCGCATGGTAGAGAGGGGATATTCTATCCAGTTCTCCTCCCTCCCGCCACACCAGCCCCCCTCCCCGTCCCTCTTCAGGGACCCATCTCACGAGCAACTTCTAAGTCAAGAAATGAAGTCCCTCATGGAGGTAGGGGCAGTGGAGGAAGTCCCTCGGGAGCTCAGGGGCAAAGGCTTCTACTCCCGGTATTTCCTAATATCGAAGGCGAAAGGGGACCTGAGACCCATCCTAGACTTGCGGCAGCTGAATAAGTTTGTGCGAAAGCTCAAGTTCCACATGGTTTCCCTGTCCTCAATTATTCCCTCCCTGGATCCAGGAGATTGGTATGCCGCCCTCGATTTAAAGGACGCTTATTTCCACATTGCCATAATTCCCTGACACCGTCGGTACCTCAGGTTTGTCGTGGCCGACGCCCATCTGCAGTTCACAGTGCTCCCGTTCAGCCTGTCAGCTGCTCCAAGGGTCTTCACAAAGTGCATGACAGTCGTGGCGGCCTTCCTGCGCAGGCGGGGCATCCAGGTATTCCCCTACGTGGATGACTGGCTCATAAAGGGCCGCTCCATGGAGCAGGTGGAGACCCAGGTGTCGTCCATCAGGCGGACCTTTCTCAATCTCAGCCTCCTCTTGAACGAAGCCAAGTCCACCCTGTCTCTGACACAATGAATAGAGTTCATAGGAGCAGTTCTGGACTCCACCCATGCCAGAGCGTACCTGCCGGAAACCAGGTTCCGGGTGATTTCCGAGCTCATGCTTGGACTGCATCTCGCCCCGCTTACCACGGCGCGAGTTTGCCTCTGGCTGTTGGGTCACATGGCGGCGTGCACCTATGTGGTAAACCATGCCAGACTCCGGCTTCGCCCGCTACAGTCCTGGTTAGCGACAGTATATCGCCCAGCCCGGGACCCCACCTCAGTGGTGTCTGTTCCCCGCCTACTGCTAAGCTCGCTGTGGTGGTGGCTCGACCCGCAGAAAGTTTGCATGAATATCCCCTTCGCTGCCCCTCAACCCTCCCTCTCCCTAGTAACGGATGCCTCAGATCGGGGGTTGAGGATCGCACCTGGGACACCTCAGGATGCAGGGCTTGTGGTCGCCGGAGGACCTCGAGTTGCATATCAGTGTCAGGGAGCTGAGAGTGGTTCCCCTGGCTTGTTTTACCTTCCGGTCCCACCTGACTGGCAGATGTGTTTCAGTCCTCTCGGACAACACGTCGGCTGTCTTTTACATCAACAAACGGGTGCACACTCCTCTCCCCTGTGCAGGGAAGCCCTCGCACTGTGGGATTTCTGCATCCACAGTGCTACCCACCTGACGGCATTCTACCTTCCGGGGGAGCAGAACGGTTTGGCCGTCACCTTCAGGCGCTCGTTCCGGGGTCACAAGTGGTCCCTCCAATGGGACGTGGTCGCTCAATCTTCCAGTTCTGGGGCTTTCCCCGGTTAGACCTGTTCGCCTCTAGGGAAAACAGAAAGTGCCGACGGTTCTGCTCCCTCCTGGGCCACAGTCAGGTGTCTCTATCGGACGCCTTCCTACAGTCTTGTGGGGTCGATCTGCTCTACGCCTTTCCCCCGATACCCCTGATACACAGGGTGATTTTGAAGATTCGCAGGGATCACGCACGGGTAATCCTGATAGCTCCGGCGTGGCCGCGCCAACATTGGTACACATCACTCCTGCACATGTCTGTTCAGGCGCCCCTGACGCTGCCCCTGCTTCCAGACCTGATCACGCAGGACCAAGGCTCCCTCCGCCACCCGAACCTGGAATCTCTCCACCTCACAGCCTGGATGCTCCATGCCTGAACCCGGTGGAGATGCAGTGCTCCTAGCAGGTCAGACAAGTGCTGCTCGGTAGTAGGAAACCGTCAACTAGGCCACCTACCTGGCCAAATGGAAGCACTTCTCTGTATGGTCAGGTCAGCGAGGTCACAATCTGCTAGGGGTCCCTATCCCCATTGTCCTAGACTATTTGCTCCACCTCGGACAACTGGGCCTCTCCTTCTCCTCGATTCGTGTTCACTTGGCAGCCATCTCGGCTTTCCATCCAGGAGAGGGGGATACCTCGGTGTTCGCGAACCCGCTGGTCGGGCGTTTTCTCAAAGGTATGGACAGGCTATTTCCACATGTTCGTCAGACGGCCCCTGTTTGGGACCTGAATCTGGTCCTCTCCGCCCTCTCGGGGCCTCCCTTTGAGCCTCTGGCTTCGTGCTCCCTGTTGTTCTTGTCGTATAAGATTGCCTTCCTGGTGGCGATCACCTCAGCCAGGAAGGTGTCAGAGCTCAGGACGTTAACATCTGAGCCCCCATACACGGTCTTCTGTAAGGACAAGTCCAACTTAGATCTCACCCGGCTTTCGTACCCAAGGTCGTCTCACAGTTCCACATGGGTCAGGATATTTTTCTCCCGGTGTTCTATCCGAAACCACATTCTTCCAATGAGGAGCGGAGGTTACATTCCCTGGATGTCCGCAGGGCCTTGGCTTTTTACATTGAGCGTACCAAGCCGTTCAGACGCTCGACTCAGCTCTTCATCGCAGTGGTGGATAGGATGAAGGGGCTCCCGGTCTCCTCTCAGCAAATCTCTTCGTGGATCGCAACCTGCATCAGGGAATGCTACCGCATAGCTAGGACCCCTGTCCCTCTGGTCACGGCCCACTCCACTATGGCGCAGGCCTCCTCTGTGGCATTCCTGGCTCAGATCCTGACTCAGGAGATTTGTAGAGCGGCCACGTGGTCCTCCATCCACACGTTCTCATCCCACTACTCCATCACGCACTAGGCTAGGGATGATGCTTCAGTCGTGCAGTACTCCAGTCAGCAGTGATCTCCGACCCCGCCACCTGAGGTTAGGCTTGTGAGTCACCTACTTTGAATGGACATGAACAACCACTCGAAGAAGAAAAAACGGTTACCCACCTTTTAGTAACTGTTGTTCTTCAAGATGTGTTGTTCATGTCCATTCCAATACCCACCCTCCTGCCCTTCTGTCGGAGTGCCGGCAAGAAGGAACTGAGGGAGTGGAGGGTCGGCGGGCCCCTTTATAGGGCGCTGTAGTGGCGCCACTCCAGGGAGCGCCAGGGCCGACCCTATGTACGCTGCTAGGGGAAAATCTTCCGGCTGGCTTGCATGTGGCGCGCGCACACCTACTTTGAATGGACATGAACAACACATCTCGAAGAACAACAGTTACTAAAAAGAGGGTAACCGTTTTTTCTCATTTGACAGGTTTCAGACAGGTAGCAGCCGTGTTAGTCTGTATCCGCAAAAAGAACAGGAGTACTTGTGGCACCTTAGAGACTAAGTATGCTCAAATAAATTTGTTAGTCTCTAAGGTGCCACAAGTTCTCCACTTCCTTATTTGCTTTCTCTATACCATTCATGTTTTATAGACCTCTGTCATATCACCTCCCTGTCACTCGTTGTCTCTTTTTTAAGATGAATATTCCCATCTTTTTAATCTCTCTCCATATTGAAGCTGTTCTATACCCTAATCCTTTTTGTTGCCCTTCTCCGCATCTTTTCCTGTTCTCATATATCTTTTTTGAGACAAGTGACCAGAATTCCATGCAGTATTCAAGGTGTGGGTGTACTGTGGATTTATAGAGTGGCATTATGATAGTTACTATCTGATTACCTATCCCTTTCCTAATGGTTCCTAACATTGTTAGCTTTTCTGAGCGTCACTGCACATTTAGCAGATGCTTTTAGAGAACTTGTCCACAATGTCTCTAAGATCTCTTTCTTGAGTAGTTAAATTAACAGTTAATTTAGACCTCATCATTTTGTATGTATAGTTGGGATTATTTTTTCCAATGTGCATTTCTTAGCTTTAATCGACATTGAATTTCATCTGCCAAGTAGTCACCCAAGTTAGTGAGATCCCTTTGTAATTCTTCACAGTCAGCTTTGGACTTAACTGTCCTGAGTAAATTTGTACCACCTGCAAATTGTCACCTCACTGTTCATCCTCTTTTCTGGATCATTTATGAATAGGTTGAACAGCACAGGTACCAGTGCACATCCTGGGGGAACCCTGCTTTTTAACCTCTCTCCATTGTGAAAACTGACCATTTGTTCCTACTCTTTCTTTCCTATCTTTTAACCACTTATCCATGAGGGGACCTTCCCTTTTATCCCATGACTGCTTAGTTTGCTTAAGAGCCCTTGGTGAGAGACCTTCTCAAAGGGTTTCTGAAAGTTCAGGCATGCTATATCAACTGGATCACCCTTGTCCACATACTTCTTGACTCCTTCAGAGAATCATAATAGGTTGTTGAGGCATGATTTCGCTGTACAAAAGCCATGTTGATTCTTCCCAGCATACCATGTTTATCTATGTGTCTGATAATTTGTTCTTTACTATAGTTTCAACCATTTTGCCTGGTACTGAAGTTAGGTTTACCTGCCTGTAATTGCCAGGATCACCTCTGGAGCCTTTTTGAACAATAGACCTTGCATTAACTATCTGCTAGTCATCTGGTACAGAGACTGATTTAAGTGATAAGTTACATATCACAGTTAGTAGTTCTGCAATTTCATATTGGAGTTCCTTCAGAACTCTTGGGTGAGTACCATCTGTTCCTGGTGACTTATTACTGTCTAATTTATCAGTTTGTTCCAAAATCTCTGCTAGTGATACAGTCACTCCTCACTTAACATCATCCTAGTCAGCGTTGTTTTGTTGTTATGTCACTGCTCTATTAGAGAACATGCTCATTTAAAGTTGCACAATGTTCCCTTCTAACTTTGTTTGGCAGCCACCTGCTTTGTCCTCTGCTTGCAGGAAGAGCATCTGTTGGAGCTAGCTGGTGGGGGCTTGTAACCAGGGTGGGCCGGCAGCCCCCCATCAGCTCCTTTAGTTCCCTGTGCAACAGCCGCCCAGCAGGCTACCAATTGCTGGGAAGTTCAGATGTCCCTCCCCTCACTGCCGTGTGCTGCTCCTGCCCTCTGCATTGGAGCTGCTCCTGGGAGCCTTCTGCTTGCTGTGCAGGGGGAGGGGAGGAAGAGGGATCTGATGTCAGGGTGTCCCCCTCCCCCACTCCTGCACCCCATCTTCACAGAGCATGGGGGGACATTGCCAAAGAGCCAGAGTAATTCGTCAGGAGCACCCCATCGGTGCCCCGCCAGCACCTCCTACCTACCAGCAGCTCCTCCGATCCGTGCCTCCCCCTCACTCCCCGCACCACCTGATCAGCTGTTTTGTGGCATGCAGGAGGCTCTGGGGCGGAGGGAGAGGAGCAAGAGCACTGCAGGCTCAGAGAGTGGGAAGGGGTGGAGTGGGGACAGGCCTGTGACGGAACCAGGGGTTGAGCAGTGAGCACCCCCGACCCATTGGAAAGTTGGTGCCTGTAGCTCCAGCCCCGAAGTTGGTGCCTATGTGAGAAGCCGCATATTAACTTCTGAAGAGCCGCGTGTGGTTCCGGAGCCACAGCTTGGCTACCCCTGCTCTAGAGTGAAGACCAGTGCAAAGAATTCAGTTAGCTTCTTCACAAGAGCCTTGTTTTCCTTGGGTATTCCTTTAGCACCTCGATCATCTAGTGGCCCCACTGACTGTTCGGCAGGCTTCCTGCTTCTGATATAGTTTAAAAAAAAAAAAAAGAAGTAGTAGTTGCTGTTAGTTTTTGTGTCCTTAGCATTTGTTTTTCAAAATCTTTTTTGGCCTGTCTAATTATACTTTTACTCTTGCGAGAGTTTATGCTCCTTTCTGTTTTCCTCACTGGGATTTGACTTCCAGTTTTTAAAGGATGCGTTTTTGCCCCAACCTCCTCTTTAACTCTGTTGTTTAGCTATGATGGCATTTTTAATTATTATTTGGGGGTTACGTTTAATTTAAACATCTGTTATGGTGTTTTAAACAAATTTCCATGTAGCTTGCAGGTATTTCACTCTTGCGACTGTTCCTTTTAATTTCCATTTAACTTCCTCATTTTTGTGTAGCTCCCCTTTTTGAAGTTAAATGCTACTGTGGTGGGTTTCTTTGCCATTTTCCCCCCTACAAGTGTGTTAAATTTAATTACATTATTGTCATTATTATGAGCGGTTCAACGATATTCATCTCTTGGACCAGATCCTGTGCGCCACTTAGGTCTAAATCAAGAATTGCCTCCCCCCTTGTGGGTTCCAAGACTAGCTGCTCCAAGAAGTAGTCATTTAATGTGTCTGAAAATTTTATTTCTGCATCCCTTCCTGACGTGCTATGTACCCAGTCAGTATGAGGATAATTGAGATCCCCCATTATTATTGCATATTCTGCCTTTATAGCCTCTCTAATCTCCCTGAGCATTTCACAGTCACCAGTACCAGCCTGCTCAGGTGGTCGATAGAATATTCTTATTGCTATACTCTTATTGTTCAAGCATGGAATTTCTACCCATACAGATTCCATGGTACAATTTTATTTATTAAAGATTTTTACTTTATTTGACTCTTTCACCGACAGGGCTGCTCTCTCCACAAATGCAACCTATTCTGCCATCCCTGTATATTTTGCACCCTTACCATTGATTATCCTCAGTCCACCAAGTTTTTGTGATGCCTATTATATCAATATCTTCATTTAATGCCAAACGCTCTAGTTCACCCACCTTCGTATTTAGACTTCTAATATTTGTCTATAAGAACTTCTACATATTGTCAATATTCAGTTGCTTGCCTTCATGTTATATTTAAATAGGACCGTTTTACATTTGACTGACCTCCCAGCTCCTACCTGTACTTTACCAACTTCATTCCAATCCTCTTTATTAGGATATAGAGTTCCTCCTTTAATAAATTCATCCCTATTGGCAGTCACTGCCTGAACCTTGTGCTCCTCCGCACCTGTTGGCTTTCCCCCAGCCCTTTGTTTAAAAAATCCTCTATGACCTATTTAAACCTTTGGAAATGCCATTGAAACAGACTTAAATTCTAATTGCTCCTTGCCCAGAAGTTTGTGGATTGTCATGGAATTATTTTTTACCTGGGTGTGTGTATCTTAATTTTTTCCTATTTTTGTATTTTCCAGGAGTTATATCCTGCATTTTGCATTCACAATGGAGGCTCTGACCTAGACAGGCTGCCCACTGCCAGTACCTGCATGAACTTGTTGAAACTTCCTGAGTTTTATGATGAAAACCTTATGCGGAGCAAACTTCTTTACGCCATTGAATGTGCTGCTGGATTTGAGCTGAGCTGAGTTGAACTGAGGTTTAAACAGAAGCTCTGCAGAGGAACTAACCAGTGCCTACTCCATAAGCAGCACCCGTACCCAGGCAGATGAAGGGAACTCAATCTAGGTTTCTGCAGCTCTCATTTCTTATCGGATATCCTCAAATAGGTTTCATTTTTAAATACACAATTCGTTAGTTAAGTGTCGTTAAACTTACATTGGCACTGCTTTATTATGACTCAATAATGAATGCTGTGTGCAGTGTGGTTGGGGTTTGTGTTTATGCCAAGCAAGAGCACATTTAACGAACAGTGACATCTCATCGAAATTAACCAAAGATGAAGCTTTGGCTTTGTGCTGTTCAAATATAAATAATTCTACAAGCTGGCAATAAAGTTGTGTGTAGTGCAGCACATTGGGGTAAGAGAGGTCTCAACATCCTGTTATAAATCTTTAGACAGAAGTAGATGTTTGCAGATATCCCAGAACTGAGAGTTTGAAAACACTTGTTACAGATAACCCCACATCTTTTCTCATGTGGTAGAATTGTTTACAAAACTTAGTTGTTGCAATTAAAACAGAATGGATTTGTTTTAAACTACCATCTCTTGAGATAGCAGGCACTGAGATATAACATTGATATTTTATTTGTGCTTTCTGAAATATCTTCAAGAAATTGGATTTGCATGATTATTTTTAAGTTCTACCTTTGGCCGTGTCATGATCAGCTGGACATTGTCGTAAACAGATGAGACTATCCATGCTTTTCTCTGTTCTGTTTCTGTCTCTCCTTTGTGCCTGTAAAGATTCTTTTTTAATGTATCAAACTCCTATGGCATACACAATACATACAGTAGTCATGACTTTGGAAAAAATATACTTGTAACAACTATTAAAAGTATTTCAACCAAAGCATCAGGCTTTATCTTTTATATCTGAAGCCTGCAGTGTTCACATTCCTTCTCTCTATCATTTCTCTACATCTTAAATACCATGTATGTGCTGTAGAAACTTGTCTTAATTCATTATTTTTGTGACTAAGCAGCTTTTGCATCCATCTGGCTCTTAGCAGTTCTGCTCAGACAAGTAGGTGGGAACATGCTGCTTAACATAATTTGATGGCCAAGGGAAAAATTGTATTCATATGAAAGGAATCAGTTATCTAATAATAGATACATCACTGAGTCAAGATTTGTGTTCACATTTAATTTGCATTCAATTAAAAAAAATAATTATAAGTCAGACTATAAGATGCGTAAATCTGCATCCTTTCTGGTTTTTAATAATAACTAACAAAAAAACAGAATTTACAGACATTATGCTAAAACTATTTTGCTGTCAGTGGAAGCTCTGTTGGGTTTCGTATTTAATAAGCAGTAACCAGCAATATACTTTTAAATGTGGAGAAACTGAGTGGTTTTAAGGTGTTTACTAGTATCAGTATAAAATGTATAATTTCCTAATTTGGGTAATAAATGAAGTGTTAAAATACTATTTGTAGTCTTGATGTACAGAAATAAAATAATTGTTTTCTTTTTGGTTTTACTTTAGGCTGTTTTATTTGTTAAATGTTACAAACCCAACATATGCTTTACCTAAAAATTCATTTCTTGTATATTTTTCTACATAAATTATGAAACAGAAAACTGAAAAGAGGTCAGTAATAGTATTACTGCCTCCTCTTAAAAGCAAAACCTGAGCATTTCCTTTAGATAACATTATTTATTTTCCAACCCACTACTTAAAATATTTTGAAAATATTTTTCAATTGAATTCATTTGCTACAATTTGATAGTGTCATGTTTGTATGTTGTAAAATGCAAATTAAATTTTTTCTATTAAATATTCACATTTCCAAGATTGTGTTGGACTCATGCCACATAGCAATGGTTGGTAATGTGTGCATTTTGTTATTTTATGAAGAGACCTAACACACATCCATTCCTAGACATTGACACAAGTACTGGTGGAAAAGAGACTGGGGTAGGCATGAGATTACAGGAAGAGAAACAGTATGCTGTATAGATGTGACTATATGACTATAAATATAAAAATATTGTTGCAGGGGAATGTGACTACAAGCTTTGTAGACCATTAGGAAATATTCCACATAATCAGTTTCTTCTGTAGATTTGGTATTTAATCCTCAATCATTTTGTTTTTTATCCTTTTCTACACACGAAGGGGGAAATCCTGAATCTGCTCCAAACTTTCCTTAGAGTTAAAATTTGCTTAAATGGGAGCAAAATTTGGTCCTTGCTCCCATTTATCTCAATGGGAATTTCACCATTGATTTCAGTTGGATCAAAATTTGACCAGGATCTGTATGTAAAAAGGGAGAATACATCCACATTCCTGTTAGGGGTATCCCGTGTAACCCTTCTGCCAGTTGGAGTTGGCAGCAACAAGGGCCTGGTTCAATATCTAAGGGTTCCTTTTCAACAATACAACGCAGAACTGGCTCGAGCCCCCACCCAGTAACCTGGGAAAATTACACATCTCCCCCTAGATGTCTCTTGAAAGGCAATACTACCCCACTCACAAGCACAGAGGCCGAGGATAGGAAAGAAACTTAGAATAAAAGGAGGGAAGTAACCTGGCATTAATTTGGGAAGATGCCACAAGCAGGATTCATAAACCTAAAACTATAAGCAAATGACCCACCCCAGAGTATGTTGAGCAGTGTCCTTTTGCCTCAGGTTCTTAAGTCCAGTAACCAAAGGCTCCTTTTACATGCCCCTCCCTCCACTGCATCCCACTCACAGTTGTCATTGGTCAGTGAAGACCCAGAGTTCAGAAGTGCATCTGCATGAGCTCTCGGGGGGACATCTTGGTTGCCCTGCTGTGTGGACACTTCCTCTGGCATCAGCTGCCTTGCTGGCCGCTTGCTTCCACACTCCACACCCTCAGGGATGTCATAAAATCCCACCATTTAACACAGCTCTGAGTGATTGTAGCTCTGTTAGCGGGGAAGCCTCAGTGCTAGTGCAGACTGGGAAGTCTCTTGCATCACAGACACTGTCCCAAAGTAGGCCTAATGCTTAGGCCGGGTTATCTGTGATTTCAGCTCTATTGGTGTGCAACAAGACTCTCAACTGAGTCTTAATCAGCTCTGTTATTACACAGAGGAGAGAGGAAGAGTCAAATAGACAGGGCACATGCCACCAGGTCCAAGTACTTGTCCTCACCCTCTCTCAGCTCTCCTGGGCTTTGGCACCCATGTCTCCTACCTACCACATGCATTTTAGTTGAGGGTGAGTCCCTCAGTCAGGGTATGTCAAGCACAGTTCAGCTGCCCTTGATTCACACATCAAGGATACCATCCCTTTAGTACCTCTGCCCCAACAGCAAAGTGACTTTTGACCCAACACCAGCCAAAAGTGATCATTTGGGCAAAACAGCCCCATCATGCTGAGCACCTTGGCAGGATGGGTGTGCCCATGCAAACAAGGTCGGCTCCTGAAGTCCCCTTCCTCAGCTCATCACTAGATGTCAGGGGAGAGCTCGTTCAGACCCTGCTTACACCCATAATTAAAATAAAATTAGTTTACTGGTGCTGTTGGCAGTGGTCTGGACAATTTTTCAGCATCTCTTAAAGCAAATCTAATATCAATTTCCTAATCTGAACCACAAAAGGGTTTGGAATTCACAGTGAGCAGTTTGAGAAGTACAAGGAGCTAATGCTGAACTTCAGTCTGTTTAAACCAAAAACTATTCGTAAAATGTTAGTGGGCAGCTGTGATCTTTTCCTGTCGGGTGAAAAATGACACAACACTCAGACAAAACAGGAACATTGTTTTTCTTGGGTCTTTTTTTGTGAGAAGTGAAATGATGTTTGTTCTGTATTTATTTATAACTATACAAACAAATGTCCGTGTATACCTAAATCTGTGTGAATATTAGCCCCGATGTAAAAGCTTGTGTTAATATTTTTCTGTTTTCTATGACAATTTGCCTCTAATTAAAGGAGAGGAAGAAATGAATATGCTGTGTAGACACAGAGCAGGATATCTATATTTTTATTTAACTTAGATTTTGAGAATAAAGTAACTTTGACTTTTCTTGAAAGTTTCCAGCAACATTCTCTTTTGTTTTTGGAGTAAATCTAGTCACTTTCAGAACACATGAAATTTTCCAACCTAAGGTTATATGAGACTAAAACAGAGCTTCATAATGTGGAAGTTAGTTGTACCCTATAATAAGGTAGAGGCTGCTACAGCTCCATGATTCTCTGAGCCTGTGACAAAATTGCACACATCTAGCATAAAGACTGTAACCTTATGTTCAAAAATTCCCAAGTACACCATCAGCCAAACTGCCTTGCTGGCTTTGCTTTGTTTGCATATCTTTGAAAAACAAGCCTAAACATCAATGATCTCCTTTTTAAACAGCTTATCCTACACCATTAGGAAGAACAAAACCCTCCTTCGGTGAATGGAAGCATGAGGGAGAGAGCACTCGTAGAGAATGTTATCCTTTGAAGAAGCAAGCACAGGAATGAATTCTCACAGAACTTCAAGGAGTTCTATTTTAGCTCTTAAGATCTGCCTTTGGAGTTTACGTTTTTCTGCCTGTTTCTTTTCCTTCATGCTCTTCTTGCTATTCTCTTAACTTAGACCCCACTGCTTCACAATATTAATAGGTTCCATGTGGTATGCTAGTTAGAGAATGGTTTTCAAGAGCTCGTCAAATTCGTTTTGGTTTTTTAATCCTGCAGAGGCCGTCACCTGCCAGTAAAAACGTAGCTAGCTGCAAAAGTTTTCAAGAATTGATCTTGAGCCGTTTCAGAACCTAGCTGAAATTAGTGTGGGTCACGGACATAGCACAATGAACCCGCAAACTCTTATATGTATGCTTAATGCTCTGCTAGCTGAGTATTCCCATTGAAGCCAGTGAGACTACTCCCATGCGTAGTGATCAGTATGTGTGTATTCGCAGTATCTGTAATCTCATGACCGAGCCAGCAAAAGCTTGAATTTTAAGCCAGGGCTTCCCTGTGGCTCTTCGATCCTGCCAGTGCTTCCTGGATTATTGTATGAAGCGCTGGGGCAGAGATCACATCACTATCATGTGATGTTGGAAGTTTAGATTTCCTATTAAGCCAAATTCAATCCTGGTGTGAATTTTGTGACTCAACTGCCCCTAGTAGCTGGTGTCAGGACTGCCCGTTATAGCATCTAGGAATGAAAAAGAGAAGAAGCTGTTTTAGAGGAAATATTTAGGTAAGCCACTGAACATATTATAACATTACAGGGTCATCTGAACTTGATCACTGGCCACACTGTGGAAGTGATAAGGAGACTTGAAGACATTCGGAGGATTAGCTGATTCCTAAAAAAAAATTTAAGCAATTATTTTTTCAGTTTCAAAACTTCCTGCCCTATGGGGTGTTTTCTTGCTATAAAATGTTTCTGATTTTTTCCTTATTTTTGCCATGATTCAATAGCTGTTTCCATTTTTATCAGAACTAATCGGTATCCCTTGCTGCCATTCCCCCAATTGTTTAAAACAAAATTCTCTCTCATCATCTCAGTGAAATGTCACCTGCAACACTAGTAACTTCCCTGTAAGAGTCACACATTACTTCTGGAAATCTGTTCAGACAATAAATCTGCTCTCTCTGCGGCATAGAGGGAAAAAGTAGATCATTTGCATAACAGTACGAGGAGGCATTTCACTGGCTGGCATCCATTCCACCCATCTGAATGAGGCCTTCTTTGGTTATTTATTTAGCAGGACATAATCAAAGTATTGTCTGAAACTTAAACTATTTAGGCCTTCACAGATGTTTTGAACAAATGCTGTAAATAAACTGAATGTATATCATATTTGATCTTGGCTCCTGTGCAGATTATACATGGAAACTTGCAAAAACAGTATTCCTAGCATAGTAGGGCCCCAACCTTTGGGGCTCCTTAGGACTGTAATAAAAACAAACCATCCTCATGAATTCGGGGGCTATGATGGAAAACAAAATGGCATAAATACCCTGCAGAGCACAGTTTCAGCTAGTGGGGAGACTCTAGCCCCAAATCCTTTTCCCTAAATCTTATTATGGCAGAGCCCCATCTGTGGAATAGGAAACCTGTTTATTTCGGGTCTCTTAATCCTTGTACCTTTAAGGATAACTACAATGATCACCTTTAATATCTTGTTCATGTGAAACTGTATACTTAAAAAAAAATCTCTGAAATTTTCAAAAAGGTTTTTAGAATTACCTGCATCTCTTTCAGTATTTCCTGTGTGATTGTGAATGGTGCTGGTATTTCGCAGAGAAGTGCCATTTTGTTTTTGTTTCCTAGGACAGTATATGGACAAATGACTGGAGGAAAATTGTCTGGGTTTCTAGGATGAGTTTTTTTTTGTAATATACATACAGGGCAGAGATCCTGTACTCTCAGTTAATCTGTTCAGTGAAACACAAATATCCTGCCCATTTAAAGGAAAAGTGAAGAGCAGGACAGGAACCAATGGGAGCCCAGTCATGAATTGAGAGCACCGCCATGCTACTGAAACTCCACTCTTAACTAGATCAGCTCCTTCCAATAGTGGCTACTATTCTTTCCGACCTGTCACAGGTCAGGTAACCTAACCACTCATTCCATAAAGGTGTCTAAAAACAAATAACTAAATATGAGAACAGCCATACTGGGTCAGACCAAAGGACCATCTAGCCCAGTATCCTGTCTTCCGACAGTAGCCAATGCCAGGTGCCCCCAGAGGGAAGGAACAGAACGGAAATCATCAAGTGATCCATCACCTGTCGCCCATTCCCAGTTTCTGGCAAACTGAGGCTAGGAACACCATCCCTGCTCATCCTCACTAATAGACATTGATGGACCTACCCTCCATGAATTTATCTAATTCCTTTTTGAATCGTATTATAGTCTTGGCCTTCATAACATCCTCTGGCAAGGAGTTCCACAGGTTGACTGTGCATTATGTGAAAAAATGCTTCCATTTGTTTGTTTTAAACCTGCTGCTTATTAATTTCATTTGGTGACTCCTAATTCTTGTGTTATAAGAAGGAGTAAATAATACTTCCTTATTTACTTTCTCCAAACCAGTCATGATTTTATAGACCTCTATCATATCCCCCCCTCGTCATCTCTTTTTCAAGCTGAAAAGTCACGGTCTTATTAATCACTCTTCATATGGAAGCCATTCCATACCCCTAATCATTTTTGTTGCCCTTTTTTGAACCTTTTCCAATTCCAATATACCTTTTTTGAGATGGGGCAACCACATCTGCATGCAATATTCAAGATGTGGGCATACCATGGATTTATATAGAGGCAATATGATATTTTCTGTCTTATTATCTCTCCCTTTCTTAATGATTTCCAACATTCTGTTCACTTTTTTGACTGCCACTGCACATTGAGTGGATGTTTTCAGAGAACTATCCACAGTGACTCCAAGATTTCTTTCTTGAGTGGTAACAGCTAATTTATACCCCATCATTTTATATGTATAGTTGGGATTATGTTTTCTAATGTGCATTACTTTGCATTCATCAACTCTGAATTTCATCTGCCATTTTGTTGACCAGTCACCCAGTTTTGAGAGATCCTTTTGTAGCTCTTCGCAGTCTGCCTGGGACTTAACTATCTTGAGTAGCTTTGTATCATCTGCAAATTTCACCACCTCACTGTTTACCCCTTTTTCCAGATCATTTATGAATATGTTGAACAGGACTGGTCCCAGAACAGACCCCCTGGGGGACACCACTATTTGCCGTCTCCATTCTGAAAACTGACCATTTATTCCTACCACTTGTTTCCTATCTTTTAACCAATTAATCCATGAGAGCATCTTCCCCCTTATCCCATGACAGCTTACTCTGCCCAAGAGCCTTTGGTGAGGGACCTTGTCAAAGTCTTTCTGAAAATCTAAGTACACTATATCCACTGGATCCCCCTTATCCACATGCTTGTTGACCCCTTCAAAGAATTCTAGTAGATTGGTGAGGCATGATTTCCCTTTACAAAAACCATGTTGACTCTTCCCCAACAAATTATGTTCATCTACATGTCTGACAATTTGGTTTTTTACTGAAACCAAAAATGTTCTAACAATACAGGGCTAGTTCCTCAATTGCTGTAACTGGACATCATTGCTGGAGCTCTGTCAATTTACAGAAGCTGAGGATCTGATCCTGTGAGTAAGAACAAATCTGAGATTAAAGGATAACCATGGTGATTTTACTAACCTCTTACCATAGGAGAATCCTGGTCATTTTCAAGCCTTGTTAGGGCTCAGGATTGATGAAGGAGGCAAAGTGCTGCAGAGACAGTTTTTAAATACTCCATGTAATACTACCAATTGATCAAAAAACTCTACAGAATTAACTAATATCTGGTGTGGGCCTATGGATAAGAAAGCAAATCATAGATCAAGTTAATGAAAGTGGAATGTTCAGCATAATTGCTGATGAAGCTCTGCATGCAACTAAAAGGAACCACTGCCAGATCTGTGGATAATCCACAGCAGCAGTTCTCAAACTGGTCCACAGACGAGGTTTAATCAGTGGAGTCCCCGCTGGTGCTCCATGGAAAACTCCCAAGGCACATGGAGTTGGCTGTTCTTGCTTGAGTTGTGTCAACAAACATCCGTTCAATCTAGGCTCTTAGGCCTAGACCCTCAAAGGTATTTAAGTTCCTAACTTCTATTGATTTCACTATGCATTGTTGTTGTAGCAATGGAAATTAGGAGCCCAAATACCTCTGAGGATTTGGACCTGAATTACAAAGAGGAGTCTGGATGTATGTAAACGCAGCTGGATTCAAGAGAAGTTGCTGGGCATCATGTATTAATATAGTTCTGATGAAAAATTTGTAGAGAAGCTTAGGAGACTAGCATGAAAGCTGGTTATTTCTTCATTTCCTTTTTGTGCTTTAAATATTTCTGTTCAGAGTCTGTTTGGAGTCTGAAATGTTCAGTGTACCACCAATGTTTCAGACCTAATTGTTTCTGATAAGCTATCAACAAGAAGTTAATGGTAGTGTTTAATTAAATGAGACTTTCCAGAATTGCTTTGCTGGTTGTACTATATTTAACTTTAAGAACAGTCTTTGATGCATCTCTTAGCCTTTTGCTAATTCCAAAAATAACTGCTATCTGTAAATAGAAAATCTAGATGCATTAAGCAGCATGCAAGAAAGGCCATAATCATTACTATGTCAGGAGTACTATATTAATATGTCTCTAATGCAGCCTTTTCCTAACATATCTTCAATTCTGTTGGGTTTATCCATATCTGACATTCATATATCATAAAAATTAATCCAGAAAGCTGGGAACTATATGAGTGGCTTATACCTCATGGAATGATGCCACATTATTTTCATGATAGCACAACATCCGTCATTTTAAGTGCTGACATCAGGTGAAAAAGCTATAGACCCAAGTACCAAAATTTTTTATTCTACAGTAATAGGGATTTATTTCTTATGACTGAAGGCTATTTTCTCTTGATGCATGGAGGAGTAACTTCTTCTCTCAAAAGGATGCTTCTTTGGTGTGACTGTCATAGGTAGCAGCTGAGTACCCCCACCCCAGTCCTCACTAGACAACTTAAAGAACCCAGCCACTGGGTCCCCAAGTGTTTCAAAAGTCAACAGCTTTAATGGAGCCCTGCGACTGCCTCAGTCTTGGGGTCCCTAGGTGCACAGCCAGGCTGCAGATCCTCTGTCTGGCACCCCCCTCCTCACCCTTCCCTTCGGAGTCCTTGGGGACCATCTGTGTTGGGGGAAGTAAGCAGTGCTCCCCCTCCCCTCACTGTCTCAGCTGGCAGTGGCACCTACCTGCTGGCTTACTTCTCCCTTCTCTTGAACTGAAGAAAAATGTCCCTAAAAAGAGCAGGTCCTGCCCGTTTATAACGTTCAGTAGCCTCTGTCAGCAGACTACAGACCCCTGCCAGCTGATTTTGTGCCCCTGAAAGTTCTCCTGGTTGGGAGCCAGTCTACCGTTTAGAGCTATTCCCTTTCAGTGGGACAGCACTTTAAGTCAACAACCATCTTTTGTTATTCTTTTGCCATCAGCCTTTGGAATTTCAGTCCAAAATGGAGGCAAATAGCTAGCCGAGAAGACAGAGGCATATTTGGCTGATGAAAGTATTCTTTGGGGTGCTAAGCCCAACTCACACTCCCGCTGAAGCAGTGGTCCTGTCCCAGGGGGCTGGATCAGGTGCCCTATTCCGGCCAGCTGGCTCTCACCCATCTCAGATTTGGAGAAGCCAATGACAGTATCATTTATGCATGTCCACACACAGATGAGGCTCCCCCAGCCCAGCCATCCCTCTTCCTGTCCCCAGCACCATTGGCTGTGGGGCTTTGCCTAGTGAGCTTGGCATGCACACAGGTGGCTCAGAAAAATAAGGCAGAAGTAGATTTAGAGGGGCTAAGCCCCCTCTAGCCCTAGCCACCGTCCGCCACCCGTGCAAATAGGCTGCACATTCAAACTGGAGTTTGTGTCTTAGTAAAGTTACATACGGAGCATTCAATCTCAGACAGAATTCATACATTGTAGTGACTGACTCCCAGGTTGTCTCCCTATCCCAGACACCTGGACCAACAGCTGGACCCATGGAGCACTTCAGTGCAACTGGCTGTGGTGACTTGGAAGACTCCAAAGCTCGCAGACACTAGGGACAAACAGAAGCCTTGACTGCCTACCGTGGGTTGGGTATCCTTTTGAAGGGGATTCTTCCCTCCAGCACAAGTGCTAGGCAAGGAGAAACTGTGTGCTCCAGAAGATCCTCTCTAGTTTCTGAATACCATTGGCTCCCTCTTGCCACTGCATCAAACACAAACTTCATGATTTTTGCCTATAAATCTTTCCATAGCTTAGCCCTTCCTCACATGTCACCTCTTATATGTTGTTAAACTGTTGATGACAGCCTCTTCTCTGCCAAGTATGCCAGTTTTCTCATTAGGGCAATTTTCCTCGCAGTGTTTTTGTGCCTTTTTTTGTCCATGCTGCCCTCTGTGCTTGGGGGCAGCTACTTGTACAAATCTGTGAAGCTATACTTTGTACTCTTTCACATGCCCCCTTAAATGCTTCTCTGCTGTGATGCTTGCAATGGTTAGGCAGAAGGGTGTGCTGCTACTGCTTCTTATTAACTTAACCAGGATTGTTTCACAGTTTACCTTCACCAACTCCTTCCCTGTTTAGTTGTTTTATCCACTTGGCATTGCATCAGACCTAGAGAATGGAGGATTTGGGGGCAGGGATTGTCTTGCTCTTATGTGTGTGTACAATGCCTAGCCCCAATGTCCTATCAGGGTCTCTAGGTGCTATTGTTATACTGTGATGCTGGCAGACCAGGTGCCACTCAAGTCATGGTCCCCATGTCTCAGCTGGACACTGACAGATCCATAGCTGGAATCTGTTTGGGTCACTTGTGGGTTAATATTGATAAAATAGGTAATAGAATTATAAGAAAGTGTTTGGACTCTACTGAATGCTTGTGATTTACTGCATTTGGGGGAGAGAGAACTCAGTGGTTTGAGCGATTGGCCTGCTAAACCCAGCATTGTGAGTTCAATCCTTGCAGGGGGCCACTTAGGGAACTGGGGTAAAAACCTGTCTGGAGATTGGTCCTGCTTTGAGCAGGGAGTTGGACTAGATGACCTCTTGAGGTCCTTTCCAGCCCTGATAGTCTATGACATCCATTAATCTTGTTTGTAATATCTGTGTTCCATATTGTAATGTAGCATTTGAGTGGGTGTATTGTGAGCCTCTGTGGCTGCATGACTCACCATACAGGAGCAGGATGTTAATTGGTGTGAAGAGTTGCTTTTCTACACAAATTGTTATGCCTCTTCTGAAAGAGGAGACCCATTGATACCTGATGGGCTAGGTTTGCTCTTACAACTGAAAACTCCTTACATCTGGATTGAGACACTATCAACAAAAAGACTAAAGACTCTTTTCGTAGTTCTGCTTTCCTCCTCATGAAGATGACTCATGCAAGTGGACTCCTGCCATCAGCTGAGCTTGCAGCTCAGAGCACATGGCAGGAGGGGGTTTAAAAACCCCAAACAAAAGAAACTAGGCATTTCTATGCTGCTTGGACTCCGAGTGGGAGAGGAAGGGGAAGTGATTCTAGGCATAAGCAAGAGATCCCCAGCTGCATAGTCTGGGTTTGCCCTAAAGGTTAAATAGAGCTTGCTGACTATAGACGTCTGTATTACCTTTTGAAACCTAAGACTGTAATTCATTCATGTGTCTGCTTGCTTGCTTTAATCTTGTAAATAACTCTCTATTTAATAAATCTTCATATAATTTATTACAGGATTGGCTACGAATATTGTTTTTAGTGTGAATCTTTCAAAAGCACAATTGACATGGGGTAAGTGACTGGTCCTTTGGGATCAGGAGTTACCTGAATTTTGCTCAGATTCCCTGTGTAAGGGGCCATTGATTACACAGATACAAACAAAATCCTACTACTACACACATAAGTGTATTTTATATAGTTTAGAATGAAGGATAAAGAATAATAATGTAGCAGGTATTAAATGTATTGGTGTATGATTTGACCATACCTGCCAGCCACCCTTTTTGAATAACAGAAAGGAATGGCTTAATGGACCACTGGTAGAGAGAACTCAGCCAGAATCTGTGTCTGAGCTGATTTCAAGACAGTAACAGACCTTTCAGGGTCACCACTTTGTTGTAGGTTTAGCATTTTAAAAGAAGTAAAATAATGCAATGACTGCTCTTCTTTTGCATTGCAACTTGATGTTCCTGTTCAAAATGTTCTGTGTAAATGACTTCTGTTCTGTGTGTGATGAGGAATGTGTGTGTTAAGAGAAGTGTGAAGACCATCACCGAACCAGATTGTCTAGGGAGGAACCGGAGACAGATGCAAGGGTGCCAGGAGGCTGCAACATGCCCCTATTGAAATGTCAGAGGAGGGCAGATGGATGACTCAAAAGATGAGACAGGAACTTATCAATGGGGACAAGATAGCTGTGAGCAAAACCAGCATGGGGTAACTCCCTGAGGAACTTGATGAAAGAACAAGATAAAGGATGAGAAGGACAATTTAAGAAAACAAGCACTTGTCAAGCAACAATTGATTACAGCATGACGGTGAAAAACTCATTGGTCTCAATGAAGGAAAATTACTATATAAACAGGGTGCCTTGCCATGAAACTTTGCGTTTGTTCTGCCAAGACTTCCCTGGAACATCGTGTCGCAACTGACAGAATCCAGCTCCTACCTACCCGTGATCAACCTAGCTGGCCACTAGATTGATCTGGAGTCTGGACTGGTAACTATAACATCAACTGGCAGGAGAGGGAGAGACAGTGAGCGTGTGTGTATGTGTGTTAATTGTTGTAGCTTCAATAAACGTGGCTTTATTGCCTTTTCCCCTGAAAAAGATCTGTGTGCCTCTTGTAAGTATAATATGTGGGTGACAAGAAAGATCAGAATACCCAAGGAAACTGTCTGTGTCTCCGTGTTAAAGTGCCTGAGGAGTCTGCACTTGGTGCAGTTGGTTCAGGGCAGGCTCTAGGGTTTTTGCTGCCCCAAGCAATGAAAAAAAAAAAACAACCCATGATCGTGATTGGCGGCAGCTCCACCTCGCCGCTTTCTTCTTCGGCGGCAATTCAGTGGCAGGTGCTTCCCTCCAAGAGGGACCAAGGGACCCGCCTCGAAATTGCCTCTGAAGAGCCCAACGTGCCACCCCTTTGCCTTGGCCGCCCCAAGCACCTGCTCGCTGAGCGGGTGCCTGGAGCCGGCCCTGAGTTGGTGAGTGAAATCTACGTTTAGAATTCACAACCAATTAGGATTTGTGCCCTGATTTTTAACAGTCTGCCTGGAGGTTGATATTCACGCTCTTGCGTCACAGTCGGGAAGATTACAAATATAAATAAACATTAATATTTAATTATAAAGAAAAGGGGACAAGGAGAGATCTTAGGGTTCCTAACTCAGTTCAGACACCCTTAATTTGCTGGGGGCTTTTCTCTAATTTTCAGCATCAAGGAGTGTCATTCCTAAGAAGAAAAATGATTCTAACTAGGAAAAAGACTCTGTGTTGGAAAACTCTGTCTCAGCACATTGAGAGATTGCTGATTCTGCATATGCCATACTGTAAATGCTAAATTACTTAGAGCTGGAGCAAAACAGAGGAGAATTCTCTTCTCTATAGGTTTTTTTATACAATACTCATCACCATAAGCAACATGACTAACGTCCGTCGCAAGGCATTTGTTCTCTCATCCGCTCCCCAAAAGGAGAAGTGTGTGCAGTGGTTTTGTTATTGTACAGTTTGATTTTTATTGTTTATTAAATAAATATACCTGTTGTTCAGGGTGACAACCAGAATTTTCCTAAAGAGGGAGCCTAGTGAGAGGACCCATTTTCAGTAGGGTGCCTGTCCCAGAGTAGGGCACAGCTTGGTTTGCTGTATGATTTGCAGAGGGCACAGCCAGCCACAGGCTGGGCTGCAGGCACAGAAGGAAGTGCTAGGATATGCTGAGGCTGAGTTCCCTGTGCCAGGGCACGTTGCAGAGTGGAAAGGGCAAGGGAAGGTATCATGCAGCCCCATGGGCCCTCAAGCACCCCCACTCTTCATGGAAAGCCCCAGTATCTGGGCTGGAACCTCATACCTGCTGCTACTCGCCCCAGGGCCGGGAGCTCAGGAAGGTGCTGGGGACTCCCCTTCTGGCCTACAGCACTGGGAATCTGGCAGAGGGTCCCCATTGGGCAGGGAGGTGGGTGCCCCAGCCTGTTATCTCCTGTGCAGGCAGTGGAATCTGGCCACAGGGCTGCCCTGTGTTGCTGTCTCAGGCATGACCAGGAGGGGAGGTGGTGACTGCTGGAGCCAGATTAGAGCAATGTAATATACCCAGGGCATGAAACCTTAAGTATTTAGGAAACTCCAACCAGTACATAACCTGATGCTCCCCTGTGCCATAGCTACATGTTTGTTAGACAAAGCAGGTCAAAGAAATGTGCCTTGTGCGTGGAGCAGAAAGTGGTGAGGTTTGTGATGGCCCTTGGTTGTTGGGGGAGATCATGCCAAGTCTCAGACCAACCCCAGAGAAAGTTCTGTCTCCTGCACAGCAGGAGCGCCACCAGCTTTTTTGGCGCCCTAGGCGGCAGAAGGTCCCGCCCCTGAAATGCCGCCCTGACAGAGGTGGCGGAAGGTCCCACCTCCAAAATACTGACGACCGGGGAGGCCAAAGATCCAGCCACCGCGGTCGCCGCCTCCCAAATGTTAGCGCCCTAGGCGACTGCCTAGGTCACCTAATGGGTTGCGCCGGCCCTGCTGCACAGACATGCTTTACTCTTATTGTTGAGTTTGATTGTGCCAGAGGAACAAACTTGTCAACCATGGTCTTTGCTCTGGAGCATCAGGTATCCTAGACACAGGCCATGGGCCCTTTGAAGATAAGGACTGAGATCCTGAGCTTGATCTAAAATTCTGTAAGAAGCCATTGGAGAGAATGGAGGACAAGAGTGATGTGCTCATGGTAACCTTGTTGCTGAGGAGAGGCACTGAAGTGTTTTGTACTAGTTGGGGTTTCCAAAGTGCTTAAGATTTCATGCCCTGGTATATTACACTCCTGTAGTCCAGGTGATGAAAGACGATGAAGGCATGAATAACTAAAGCCACGTCTTCATCCGTCAGGATGGGAGAGAGTTTCATAGATAACCAGGTTTGGTAAAAAGCATTACGTGCAGCCATTGTAATGTGAGAGCTCAGCATCAGCAAGGAATCCAAGAATACTCCTAGACTATGGATTGAACTGATCAATTGTGGATGTGAACCATCAATCAAAGGAGACTGTGTCATGGCTGCAAATGCCTCAAAATATTCTTCTCTGCCCATCAGTTTCACCTCCTTTTGCTCAGGTTAAGCTTCAACCTGCTCTTCTGCATCCATGAGCTGATCTCATCCAGGCACTGGCCATCTTGGTGGTAGTGGTGTGGTTGTATGTAGTGAAGGATCATTACAGCTGTGTACCATCTGCATATTGCTGACTCTTGAGTCCATGTCATCTGACCAGTTCACCTAGTGGTTGCATGTAGATGTTTGAAAAGGACTGGAGAGAGAATTAATTCTTGTGGGGGCCTCTTTCTGGTTATATCTACACAAATAATGAAGTTATTGCAGAAACAAAGATTGCATGAAATTACTGGTTGTCTTAACAGTCCTGGTGGCAGTTCAGGCCACCCACATAGAAAAGCTGATGCTGAAGGAGCCATATTTGCACTGTCACGCAACCCATCTTCCAAATATACCGGCACATAATGAGACTGTTGACTAACCTCACTCATACTGCTCAGCACTTCTTGCTTGGAGTGAAAAATCTGGCGGTCTCCAAAATGTCAGGTATACTTTGTGCTAAAGGTTTAAATATCAAGTCCCAATTTTATAAAGGAGAAAAAACACCCATCAGGGTATGTATTGGTTGTGGCCCAGCATGGGTCATGCTGCAGTCATTTCCCTTACTTGCTATATGCCTGACGTGTGATTATCTCATAACCATGGACCCTGTTGTGTGGTAATACTACACATAGGGCCAATGTATATTTCAGCAGTTTCAATATTGTACTAAAAGTACATAACTCAAAACACTCCATATTTCATTTTATTTTCATTGGGCAAATCTTGCCTAAGGAGACAAATAGGTTAGAAAGGCCATGAGTCTATTGACTAAGAAATGGACAGCAGGCAATAGAAACCATGGAACCAATTCCATGAAGGTGGGATTGTGGGTGAGCTGGTGTGGGATATTTACATAGCCCTACTATCCCCAAACACCACAAGTTGGGGATCATGGGCCAGGTGTCTTACTCCTATCTCACACACTGGAGTAAACACTGTAGCCCAGGCATGTGCTAGCTGCTACAGAATGGAACTGAGGATTCGGTTCTTCAGCCTCGTGCCTTTTGAAGGGCCTTTGTAAGAACAGAGAGCTCACTTCCTCAGGCTGGACGCGCTTTGACACGGCACTTACCAGCACACAGCATCACCTTTTTCCTGCTTTTCATAAAAATATGGTGTTTCTGTATCGACTTCTGTCAAGGCTGAATCCCCACTCTGTCACTCTGAGTGCAGGAACGAGGGGCCCGCAAGGATTTTAAAAAGTAATATTTGGCCCTTCAGGCTTGTATTAAACTCCCAAGGTTACAGCTTCTACCTGACCTTGACTTGGTCACCACCCAAATGCAAAAAAAAATAAAAAAAGAAAAGGAAAAAAAAAACTTTGAACCCAGGAAGGAGCACTTGGGAATTCCTCCCTGTGGGGATAAGATGGAGAATATCTTATTGCCCTTATATAAATCCATGGTACTCTCACATCTTGAATACTGCGTACAGATGTGGTCTCATCTCAAAAAAGATATACTGGCACTAGAAAAGGTTCAGAAAAGGGCAACTGAAATGATTAGGGGTTTGGAATGGGTCCCATATGAGGAAAGATTAAAGAGGCTAGGACTTTTCAGATTGGAAAAGAGGAGACTAAGGGGGGATATGATGATAGGTATATAAAATCATGAGTGGTGTGGAGAAAGTGAATAAGGAAAAGTTATTTACTTGTTCCATAATATAACTAGGGGGCATGAAATGAAATGAATGGGCAGCAGGTTTAAAACAAATAAAAGGAAGTTGTTCTTCACACAGCGCACAGTCAACCTGTGGAACTCCTTACCTGAGGAGGTTGTGAAGGCTAGGACTATAATAAGATTTAAAAGAGAACTAGATAAATTCATGGAGGTTAAGTCCATTAATGGCTATTACCCAGGATGGGTAAGGAATGGTGTCCCTAGCCTCTGCTTGTCAGAGGGTGGAGATGGATGGCAGGAAAGAGATCACTTGATCATTACCTGTAGATTCACTCCCTCTGGGGCACCTGGCATTGGCCACTGTCGGTAGATAAGAGACTGGGCTGGATGGACCTTTGGTCTGGCCCAGTATGGCCATTCTTATGTTCTTGTGGGTACCCTCAAGCCCTTTCACCCCCACCCCCTGTTCGGGGAAGAGCTGAGAAAGAAAACAAAGGAAATTAGCTGTGGCTATCAGCTAATCAGCCAACATGCACAAACCTCTTAGGACACCAAAAATCCAATCCTGTTCTTAGAAAAGGTAAATTTTATTAAAAACAAAAAGAAAAAAATACATCTGGAACTTAGGCTTTTTGATAAATCTTAAAAGAAACAATTACAAAAATTAAGCACCCAAAACAGCTTTCTTGAGGGTTCAGCTTAAACGTTACAAGCAACAAAAGCATCTGGGGTTAGCACAGAGGAGATCTAGAAGCCAAAATAAGAAATGAACCTGATCACGTCGAGCTAAACATTCTGATCTACTTACACATCTGAAGTTCAGATAAGTAGTTCTAGGCATGATCTGATGATTTATGATCGGACCTGCCTTAAGCTTTACACAGCATTCCTGCTGCCCTCTGTTCCCCTCTTTCACGGAGAGCAACAGACAAAGGGAAAGTTTCTTTCCCCATTTTAAAAAGTTCTATCTAGCCTTCCCATTGGCTCTTTTGGTCAGGTGCCCACTTTTTTCCCCCTTTACCTAGGGAACTTTTTAACCCTTTACAGGTAAAGCAAGTAGAGAACAGCTACCAAGAGGAACTGTATAGCTAACTAGCTGGCTGGCTGGATGTCCATAAAAGGAACCCCCCTGCCCCCCCCGCTTCATTTATCACAACTTCCTTCTAAAAGCATGCGCTATCTCTAATCCACTACCTATGGCTATGATGGGATGGGCAGGCCATGCACTGGCAACGAGGATGTTAATGAGGCAATCGCATATTCCCTTCCCCCGCCCTTATGTTTCTCTCACTCTTGTTACTGCATGAAAAAGATGCACAAACAATAATGAAACTGACAGGGATACTGTATAAAAACTGTTGTCAAATGTCCAAAGTAAATAAACTGGAAAAAATAGAGAAAAACATTTTATTTTCTCTAATATCTTTCAATCATCGTAATCTCAGGTACCACGTGTAATAGTAATAGGTAAAAAATTCACTTCAGAGAGAAGTGAGATTTTTAAATTGATGGTGACCTTTAAATCAAGAATCTTAAGAAAGTTACTATGTTAGCATGATACGACAAACCCTAACTGGATAAACTACACTTTGGCAATTTACTATTTCATTAGTTTGTTTCTATACTTTTGCCTATTTGTTTGAATTTTCTATTTGTGGCCTAAGTGATAAAGCAGTAGATTGGGATTTAGGAAAGCTGGATTCTGTCACTGGCTCTGCCACTGGCCTGCTGGGTGACTTTGGGAAAGCCACTATAACCTCTCTCTGCCTCAGTTTCCCCACATGTAAAAGGGAAATAATGATATTTTGTACTTTTGTAAAGTGCTTAGTAATCTACAGATGAAAAGCGCTATATAGGAGCTAGGGAATATTAAATTATTACAAAAACACAAATTCCCATAGACAAATTTAAGAATCATTATCATACTTGTATGCAGTAGTGTTGTAGCCATGTCAGTCCCAAGATATTAGAAAGCCAAGGTGGGTGAGGTAATAGCTTTTATTGGAGCAACTTCTGTTTGTGAGACAAGCTTTTGAGCTTACAAAGAGCACTTCTTCAGGGCTGGGAAACAGTACTCAAGACTATCAGAGGGATAGCCGTGTTAGTCTGGATCTGTAAAAGTAGCAAAGAATCCTGTGGCACCTTATAGACTAATAGACATATTGGAGCATGAGTTTTCGTGGGTGAATACATGCATCTGATGAAGTGGGTATTCACCCATGAAAGCTCATGCTTCAAAACGTCTGTTAGTCTATAAGGTGCCACAGGACTCCTTGCTGCTAGAACTCGAGTGTCATCTAAATAAAAGATGGAATGGCTGCCTTCTCCAATTAACACCACTCCAGGAGTAGGGAGAAAGGGACACTTCACTTTGAGTGATCTCTTGAAATCTGTGTTAACCACTACTCCTGGGGGAATTCTGCACCACTGTGCATGCACAGAATTCATGACTCCTGCAGAATTTCTCCCACTGCAAATACTTCTGTGCCAGAAGTGCTGCAGTTCCACCTTTTTCCCACCAGAGGCCTCTGTGGTGCCAGAACAGCCAACAGCATGGATGTAGCAGGCTGTTCTGGTGCCACAGCGGCCTCTGCTGCATTTATGGGTCAGAATGTATTTGCTGTGGGGAAAAAAATTCTGTGTGCGCACAGTAGCACAGAATCCCCCCAGGAGTTCATCACAACACCCTGCCCACAGAGCCAGGTTAGGACAGAGTAGGGCACAGAGGGCTGCTGGGGAGTCACAGACTGGTATGGTTAGTGGTGGGGACTGACTGGGGCATAGGCTCAGGAGCTAGTGGGGTGACAGCGTTGAGCCAGGGGCTGAATGGGAGTAGGGGTGCATGGCCACATAGGGAGGAGGCTGCAGGGACCCATCAGGATGGCAGGGCGGGGTGGACAGGGGCAGATGTGCCTGGCTGAATGGGAGATGACTGGGATCTCCCTAACAATCCAGCCCGTCCCCCACCAAAAAAACCTGTTCCATACTGCTCCTCTCCCACCCACCCCCAACAACCCTCCAGGTTGACTCCAGGCTCCTTCCCTCTCCCTCACTTCCTCCGTTACCCCTGACACTCCCAAGCCTTTGCACTGCTTCTGACAGGTGCAGGAAACACAGTTCTGTATTTCAAAATTGTGTAATAATATGTCTAGTATGGAATCTATTTTTTTTACAATTTTTTTTGTCTGCATTGTTACAGATATACTTGCTGAGAGATATTTTGAAATAAATTACTAAAATAATTAAAAGTGGCATGATTATATTGTTATTTTGACAAAGAAAATATGCAGAATTTTGCAGAATTTTAAAATATTGTGCACAGAATTTTTAGTTTTTTGGTCCAGATTTTTTAAGTTTTTGATGCAGAATTCCCCCAGGAGTAACTACTTATGCTAAATAATCTGTTCCACCAGTGACATTTTGAGGCCAGCTCTACAGTACAGGCCTGTATCAGCATAATTACATTGCTCAGGGGTGTGAAAAATCCACATGCCTGAGCAACATAGTTATATTGACCTAATCCCCCATGTAGACAGCACTATGTTGATGTGAGAGTTTCTCCAGTCAACATAGCTCCTGCATCTTGGGGAGCTGGATTAACTACGCTAATAGAAGAAGCTCTCCTATTGGCATAGGAGGGTCTTCACTTAAGTGTAGAGCTGCCTTCAGCAAGTTTCCCAGAGCTGAAGAAGAACTCCATGTAAACTCAAAAGCGCTCTCTCACCAACAGAAGCTGATCCAATAAAAGATATCTCATCCACTTTGTCTCTCTATCACAGTTGGTAGCGTTGCCAGCTTCAGTAGAAACACCAAGGACTGAATGGACATAGAAAGAGCTGTGCTTTTGACTGCACTAGTTCCCTCTTGGATAGTGCCGAGATGAATTTTTTTCTGCTGCCTGTGCTGTTCTTATTTGGTGAATAAACAGAGGACTTCATGTTCCAGAGCTGTCAAAGCATTGGACTCCTATAAAATCTGGGATAACAATTAAAAGAAATGAATTAATGTACTTTCTCTACTGAGGTTGGGATTTTCTAAAAGGATTAAGGGAGTTAAGTGCCCAGTCCCCAGAGAAATTCATTGCGCACTGGGCACCTAACTCTGTTTGGCCCTTTTGAAAAACTTCTGGAGCGGCAAATAACTGATCTTGTTCTTAGACCAGACCATGCTGGGCTGGGGTTTGCCTAGAGAATTTACAATGAGCAGAATCCTCTGAAACCAGCAAGCACAATAGCTAGAAAGAATTAATCTGTTGTTAACAAGAAACTATGCTCAGAGTGATAACTGTCACTGCTTTGATAACACAAGTTACACACTCAGATAAGTTTCAGAGTAGCAGCTATGTTAGTCTGTATCTGCAAAAAGGAGTACTTGTGGCACCTTAGAGACAAACAAATTGATTTCAGCATGAGCTTTCGTGAGCTATAGCTCACTTCTTCGGATGCATAGATATGGTGGTGATAAGGACCATATAAGAATCGGGATAGACAGTAGTTCAAAAACCATAAGTCATGCCTCCAAAAAACTGTCTGGTTTAAAAATTAAGAGATTTAAAAAAAATAAAATTGGGGTTCTTTTCATTTGCCTTCCAGTTTCTGAGACTTCAGGTTCACCTTTTTAAGCTTTTCCTCACAACTTTTATTTTTAAACGAAAGCTGAGATTCCAGGGGATCACATCAGAAGAAAGAAAAAGAAAAACACTAAGTGTGAAACTTACAATAAAATTATGTAACATGTCAACCATGTATTAGATAGCTACCAGGCTCTTACAGTATAAATCAGAGATGTCATAGGCCAGAAGCAACCACTGTGATCATCTAGCCTGCTCTTCTGTATTACAGAGATACTAGAACTCCTCCAAAATAATTCCTAGAGAGTATAGTTTAGAAAAACATTCAATCGCAACTTAAATATTGGCCGAGCTGGAGAATCCACCACAACCCTTAGCTAATTGTTCCAGTGATTAATTACCCCCCTGTTAAAAATTTACATCTTAATTTCCAGTCTGAAGTTCTCCAGCTTCAACTTCCAGGTATTGGATCATGTTATACCTTTCTCTACTTGACTGAAGAGTCAATTAGCAATATTTGTTCCCCGTGTAGGTATTTATAGACTGTGATCAAGTCACCTCTTAACTGTATCTTTGCAAAGCTAAATAAATTGGGGTCTATCACAGTAAGGCACATTTTCTAATCTTTTAATCATTCTTGGGGGTCGTTTCCTATCCATGAGTACGCATCCCAGGATGGCATTCGGTCTATTAGCCACAGCCTCACACTGGGAGGTCACATCCAGCTGATTATATACCTGGACACCCAGATTTTTATTAGTCATTGAGATGTGGGCAGCCTACAGTGACCAGATGTTCTCATTTTATAGGGACAGTCCCAATATTTGGGTCTTTGTTTTACATAGGCTCCTATTGCCCCCCCACCCATGTCCCAATTTTTCACATTTGCTGTCTGACCACCCTGGGACTCTAAGCTCAGCAAGGTGCAATGCATCTTGGCCCTGCAGCCCTGGAGTCTCCCCACAGGACTCAACACAGGGCACTCAGACCCAGTGCAGCTCAGACGCCTTCCAGGTCTCCACCCCACGACCTGGCTGGCGCCATCTCTTGGGGTGGCCGCCCTGTGGCTGGGTCCCCCCAGG
Organism: Gopherus flavomarginatus; assembly: GCF_025201925.1. Taxonomy (NCBI): domain Eukaryota; kingdom Metazoa; phylum Chordata; order Testudines; family Testudinidae; genus Gopherus; species Gopherus flavomarginatus. Next base: position 21,308,846 of record NC_066618.1, read on the forward strand.
GGGCGTGTGACTCCCTTCGCCCCCGCCCCGAGGGTCACTTCGGTCCATGGCTCGTGGCCTCGGGCGGGGGTCAGGACAGGCTGCTGGGGACACGGGCGGGTGCCTAGTGCGCTGCGACGGGCCGTGACGGCCTCGCACATGCCTCCCCCGTCGCTCCACAGCCGCTCAGCGCGCCGCCTACGGCCAGCAGGTGGCGCCGCAGCTCGCTCTCCCTGTCCCTCCCCCCCTTCCGCCTAGAGGGAAGAAGGCGAGGTCGTTCCAGAAACTTCCGGAAATAGGGGGAGTTAGCGGAAGTGACGTTCCGCAGTGCGACGCAATTTCTGGTTGTGGCTCCGCGGCCAAAGCTGCTGCTTTAATCGCTGCTGCTCGGAGAGACGGGAGCGCGTCGGCCGTGCAGGGTGAGCCGGGGGCTCGCGGGGGAGGGGTGAGCCGCGATGGCCGGACCCGGGGGGGAGGGGTGGGTGGAATGTGAGGCGAGCTCTCGCCCTCAGCAACAGTGTTGTTGGTGATGGAGCCTCCCCCCCTTCCGCGGGCTGCAGAGCGGTGGGGGAGGGGAGCGAGCGGAGGCTCCCACTGCTGCCTGCGCCCGAGCCGCTGTGGGGGCGCCGGGCCGCCTGGACTGGCGCCACACTCGCTGGGGGCGGTCGGGCCTACGGCGAGCCTTGACCTGAGCGCTGGGGTGAGGCGGGACCTGCGCGGAGCGCGACCCTGACGTCGGCCGCCGTGGGAAGGGGGAGGATGCGGCGCTAGGCTCCCAGCTTTGAGGCTCGGTTACTCTGACCGGCCGCTGGGTGCCCTGGAGTGGCGCCGCCGCTCAGAGCAAGGGAAAGGCCCGTGCTGGTTCCTCGCATCGAGGCGAACTCGGATTGCGCCAGATCTCCGAGGGATCTAAGGCTGCTCGCGCGTGGGGCGGCGAGAGAGCTCAGAGCACCCCGGGGCGCTCGCAGGTAACGAGGCGCTGACTCCCAAGAGCCGGTGTGTAGCCGCCTCTTCACTCTGATGCCGCCTCCAGTTTTGCGGGTGGCTCCGTGTGCTAGTTTTTTCCTAAAAGGCAAGCGAGGAAAGCAGCCACTGAACCACATGCTACCGCTGGAGTTCTTGTACGTTGCTTGTTTACAGCAAAACTTTCACGCACTTGTCAGTTTTTTGCTTCAGTAAGTTAGGGCAACGGTAGCAGCTCAGGGTGTTGTTCGAAAAGACAAGGGGCCTTGGATGTTTTGTATTTGATGTTGCCAAGTTTCAACTCCCAGTGTCCCTGTGAAGGTGAGGCAGATAGATGGTTCATGTCATCACTACTTGCAGGATTATTGGGATGGCAGTGAGTGGGCAAGTGGTGTCTCTGGTCTTGGGTAATACAACTTTAAACTAGCTTCAGTGTGATCACAACTAATATGATTTCAAGTTGACTTGTCTGTAAAACTGGTTTCCTCTTTGAGGCAAGTTATTCAGGGCGCAAGGATCATTGAAGCCCTTTCTCATTATGTTTTAACTATAACTTTATAACAAAATAGATAGAAATTGGTGTGTTTAGCATAGAGCATTGTTCTACCTGGGCCAAGATGACATTGTAGAAGCTAAACTTTTGTAACAAGGTTTTAAATGTGTATAGTCAAGCTTGTCACCTGGCATTGCAATTTAGTTGTCAGTCTTGTGCATGGTGGATAAAAATGTAATGATTCTTAAGAAAAAAATAAATAAAAGAAAATTGGATTTTTATTTAATTTTTTCCCTCAAAGCATTTCATCAAAAAAAATCTGATCTAAAGATAATTAAAATTAAGATACATTATAGCTGAAAAGTATCTCATCGTGGAATAGGGATTATACATTCTAATTCTATAGTATGAGATTATATATTCATGTAATATTTAAGAAGCTTTGTAAATGAATTCTAATAGTTCATGGATTTATGGGGTTCCAGGGGCTTCTGTATAGATTATTTAGGTTAATCTTTCTGTCTACCCAGTGGGACTCGGTGCTCAGTCATACCATCAGAGATGCTTAGTTTTGCAGTTCTCAAACTGTAGATTTGTGTCTCCAGAAATAACATGCTTGTTAACAGCAAAAATGTTTTTAAATAAATATATAGAGGTGAGAAATAACAGACCTCAACCCTATTGTCCCTCTGCAAATTTGTGTACAGAGTCAATCCCTTACCTCTCTAAAAGTACGAAGTTTCAAAAAGCTCAACAAACAGAAGACTGTGGGAGGCAGAATAGATCTGGACAAGGAGAAGAAGCCTGGAGATAAATGTGGGAAGGGAGGGACAGACAGTAGAAACAAAAATGAAACTGTTTGAGCACCATACCCTAGATGTCTTGAGGTCTTTCTGAGCGTAGCCTTCATTGATTTGAGATCTACCATTTTCTCACTAGAAGGGGAAAACCTGTAATGGCAGCAGGCCATAGAAGAGACCCAGTTTGGGAATAAGAACCATTCAAAAAATATGTTTGCCGCTGATCTTTTAAAGAGAGACACACCAGTGAACTGGCAGAAATCACTTAAGCACTTGGGTTAGAGACTGTTGAAGTGATAATCTCACTTTTAACAGCAGTAGCTTCTGCCGGTATAAAAAGAATATTTTCTTCCTTTGGACTAATTCATTCTAAATTGAAAAATCATTTGGGATCTGAAAAAGCAGAAAAGCTTGGTTTTCTTTTCCAGATTATGAATAAACAGGAAACTGAAGGTGAAGACAACTGAGTTAATGCAGAAGCCAGTATTTTAAGTTTCTCATGTTGATCTGGCTGACACAGTTGATTTGATTTTTTTTTAAAGTTCCTTTAGCTATTTTAGTTAAAAACAATTTTAACAAAAACAAACCTGATTTTTAAAGAACTTGAATATTGAACTAAATTCATATGCTTGTTTTGTTAAAATATTGTTTGTTGAAGAAGAAAATCCAGAATACATAATGATGTTGTTTTAGTTAAATAAAACAATTTAAGTGTCTGTCAAGTGATGTTCTCCTCCTAATATAGCATGGCAAGAAAGTCCTCCAAATAGTAATGATAAACCTGCTGAATTGGAGATATTTATGAAGTTATTGGGAGGTGAACTATCTGCCTCAATTACCTTTGGTAAATGAAATAACCAAACAATCCATTCATTTTCTGATATAGCTGTAAAACTATTCTGAAAAGTTTTTTTTAAAAATAAATCACTTTAAAAATGTATAGTATGTACCTTCTAAAAACGAAACCTACATCTATCTCTCTGAGTTGTGAAGAATATGTATTAAGGTTATAATAACGAAAAAGAAAGCAGTTTTAAGTAGAAATCCATGATTAAATCGAGTCTTCCTGACTAATGATTTAAATCAATTTGACTTAAATCAAATCCACCCTGGTTTCGTGTATAGAATATGAGGAAAAAAACATGGTTTTGGCCTAGTTTGAGTGATGGGAATGGTCTTGGGCTCTGTTAGTTCCATGCTCTGATTATATGGTCCTTTGGCAGTTATTACTGTTCTTCTGAAGGGTGAATAATCATATGGGTCTGGATTCTTCAGTTTTTGGAGTATGAGGTATTGTGTAATTCCAGTTAGAAAAGGTGTTTGTCTCCAGATGGGGAGGTGTAAGAACTTAGCAGTTAAGTTAAACAGTAGTTATATTACCTTACTGGGCTGACTAAATAGCTGAAGTCTGTGTGAACCAATGGGCAAATCTGCTTGCCAGGACACTTGTAATTTTTTTTTTTAAATGTGAAAAACAGAGAATGGACAAATTATGTAGAGGTTGGTTTTATAAGTTTGTTCATTCATTTGAGCCTTATAGATAGTCCTTTTGTTAGCTCTGTCTATGACCACAGAGGATCCTGTGGCACCTTATAGACTAACAGACGTTTTGGAGCATGAGCTTTCGTGGGTGAATACCCACTTCCTCAGATGCATGTAATGGAAATATCCAGGGGCAGGTATATATATGTGTGCTAGCAAGCAAGCTAGAGATAACGAGGTCAGTTCAATCAGGGAGGATGAGGCCCTGTTCTAGCAGTTGAGGTGTGAAAACCAAGAGAGGAGAAACTGGTTCTGTAATTGGCAAGCCATTCACAGTCTTTGTTCAATCCTGAGCTGATGGTGTCAAAGACTGTGAATGGCTTGCCAATTACAGAACCAGTTTCTCCTCTCTTGGTTTTCACACCTCAACTGCTAGAACAGGGCCTCATCCTCCCTGATTGAACTGACCTCGTTATCTCTAGCTTGCTTGCTAGCACACATATATATACCTGCCCCTGGATATTTCCATTACATGCATCTGAGGAAGTGGGTATTCACCCACGAAAGCTCATGCTCCAAAACGTCTGTTAGTCTATAAGGTGCCACAGGATCCTTTGCTGCTTTTACAGATCCAGACTAACACGGCTACCCTTTGATACTTATGACCACAGAGCGCTTCTTATCAGATGGTTTCAGAGTAGCAGCCGTGTTTGTCTGTATCCGCAAAAAGAACAGGAGTACTTGTAGCACCTTAGAGACTAACAAATTGATTTCAGCATTAGCTTTCGTGAGCTATAGCTCACTTCTTCGGATGCATAGAATGGAACATACAGACAGGAGATATTTATACATACAGAGAACATGAAAAGGTGGAAGTATGCATACCAACAGGAAGTCTAATCAATTGAGATGAGCTAGCAGCAGAAGAAGGAAAAAAAAACTTTTGAAGTGATAATTAAGATGACCCATAGAAGGTGTGAGGAGAACTTAACATAGGGAAATAGATTCAATTAGTGTAATGACCCAACCATTCCCAGTCTCTTTAGGCCTGAGTTAATTGTATCTAATTTGCATATTAATTCCTCTTTCTGGTTTCTTGGACTGAATTCAGTTTGTTAATGGACTGTTGAGTTGTTTATATTTTGTCACAAGAAAATTATTACTAATGTCCAGTGAAAACATGAAAATAACTTTCCTTTGAAATTTAGAAGTGAAAACAGCTAGGTTTTTCGACTTGTAGCTAAACAGCTAGTCCCAGCAAAATCAAAACTTCAGATATAAATCAGCATAATTTCAGAGCGCTATAATATGTTAAAAATAAACCTGTCAAGTTTCTCAAACTTTTTTCACCTCCCAAAAAAGGATTTCATCAATCCTTTTAGAGAAATTCTCAAATAATTTTTTTAAATCTCTGAAAAAAAAATCTTAACTTTTGAAATGTTTTATTTTCTCATAGTGGGGAAATTCTCGCTTGCGGGGGGGGGGCGGGGGAAGGAAGGGAAGTAAAAATAGGAAGTGCAGAGGAGAGAAGGAAAATCCTAAAAATTCAAAACCATTTTCTTCAAACAAGCAATTTTCAGATATTTTCATCAAAAAATCAATTTCAACCAGCTTTTACACAAAAGTTATTGCCTTTTTTCAGCATAACCTGTTTTTCTGCCTCAGTTACTTTTGGTTTCCGCAAGTTAATTGTTTTCCAGTGCCGTCTTCCATCATGGATAACATTTCAGGATTTTTTTTAAATTTTAATATAGGGTTTTAAACATTTATTTCAAATTGGAAATTCAGTCTGTTAAGCCCCCAAACTTCACATATTGAAATCCTTTAAACTAAATAAAAGAAAGTCAAAGTCAAACCACAACTTGTGGAAGTCATTGTTTCAGCACCTGGAAGCAGAGTCTGTCCCTGTAGTGTCACAGCAGCTATTACTGGGAAGCTGCCTGTAGCATCCTCAGGAAGGCTCCCCAGGTGGGGAGATGAGCTTCCCCTAAGATCTATTCTTAATTTGATGGCTGGCTGGGAAGGACCCATTCTAGACTGAGAGCCTTTGCCTAGTGGGCATTCATAATTTCAGATGCAAAAATGATCCATTCATACAAACAGGATAATCATTCAGCAAATCATAAAATTCCCAATGATCTATGACATGACTTGCGTAAAAGACATCCAAATTATGTCATAATCATATCATAATATCATTGTGAAGAATATGGGATGGAAATGTGACACTGCACCTCAATTCCCAAGAAGTCCCAATTCCTAACAGTAGTGGGGCAATGCAGGGAGAAGGAAAGTGAGGATTGTAATAATATTAACTTGGTATTTCCATGGTGCTTATAAGCACTGGTCAGGGACCAGCACCCCATTGTACAAACTCAGCAAAAAGATGGTACCCCTGCCTGAAGGAGCGTAAGACCAAGTGAAGGTGTCTGAAAAGTGGCAGTAGTAGCTGTCCCAGTACAGGAACCCCTGCTGCCTACTGGTCGTCTTACAATTTGCCAGAGAAACTGCTCGCTGGATCAATGGGTTACCTGTTTGTTTATTTTAATCACTTAACACCCTACTAAATACACAAATGGTGGGAGGAGGGGGGAACTATATTGGTGCAAATTAGAGAAACCCCCCAAACAACAAAACTTATTAATGTTATGCAGCTTTTTTAACCAATGCAATATTTTATCTATTGTCTACCCCCCTCCCCATTGCACTTGTAAACAATAGTAGAATACCATCTATTTAAATATTTTTGGGCATTTTCTACATTTTCAAATAGATTTCAGTTACAGTACCTAATACAAAATATACAGTGCTCACTTTATATTTCTAATTACAAATATTTGCACTATAAAAACCAAAAGAGAGTATTTTTCAAGTACTGTAGTGCAGTCTCTTTATCGTGAAAGTTGAACTTACAAATGTAGAATTATGTTCAAAAAATCCTGCATTCAAAACCAAAACAATGTGAAACTTTAGAGTCTACAAGTCCACTCAGTCCTATTTCTTGTTTAGCCAGTCGCTCAGACAAACAAGTTGGGTTATGTTTGCAGGAGATAATGCTCCCCACTTCTTGTTCACAGTGTCACCTGAAAGTGAGAACAGGTGTTCGCATTGGACTTTTGTAGCCGGCATTGCAAGGTATTTATGTGCTAGATATGCTAGACATTGATCTGCCCCTTCATGCTTTGGCCATCAATCCAGGGGCCATAGTTCCATGCTGAAGACACTCAGTTTAAAAAAAAATTAAATTGTGACTGAACTCCTGAAGGAAGGGGGGAAAAGATTTGTATTTCTCCAGCTCTGTTTTACCTGTGTTCTGCCATATAGTTCATGTTATAGAATTCTCGGATGGTGACTCAGCACATTTGTTTTAAGAACACTTTCACAGCAGATTTGACAAAACACAAAAAGTACCAATGTGAAATTTCTAAAGATAGCTTCAGCACTCAACCCAAGGCTTAAGAATCTGAAGTGCCTTCCAAAATATGAGGGATGAAGTGTGGAGCATGCTTTTGGAAGTTTTAAAAGAGCAACACTCTGATGCAGGAACTACAGAAGTGGAACCACCAAAACAGAAAATCAACTTTCTGATGGTGGCATCTGACTCGGAGGATGAAAATGAACATGCATCAGTCCACATCGCTTTGGATCCTCTGGAATGGTGGTTGAAGCATGAAGGGATATTTAGAGCCTCTGGCATGTAAATATCTTGCGACGCTGGTTACAACAGTGCCATGCGAACACCTGTTCTCACTTTCAGGTGACATTGTGAACAAGAAGCAGGCAGCATTATCTCCTGCAAATGTAACCAAACCTGTTCCTCTGAGTGGTTGGCTAACCAAGAAATAGGGCTGAGTTTATTAGTAACAAAATCTACGTTTGTAAATTGCACTTTAGTGCAATCTCTATCATGAAAGTACTTGTTTGAAGTGAATTGTAAACAAAAGAAATAGTATTTTTCAATTTTTACAGTGCAAATATTTGTAATAAAAAAGAAGTGATCACTATACACTTTGTATTCTCTATTTCTGTAATAGAAATCAATATATTTGGAAATGCAGAAAAAATCAAAATTCCAATTGATATCCTATTGTGTATTAAATATAACAGTGGGATTAAAACTGTTATTAATCATGATTAAATTTTGAGTTAATTGCATGAGTTAAATGTGATTGACAGCCCTAGTATTTAGGTTTATGTTGTCTGCTTCATATAAACTAAACCTGAACTTCATAAAACTGGCCATAGAGGCTGCATGCTCTAAATTTGTTATGCATTTAAACTGTGTGTATTTTTTTATTAAACAATTTGAGAAAGCTAATTTCAGGAACGTGGAACTTGAATCACTTAAACCATTTACTCACAAGGGTATGTTAGTGTGATGGGTTCAGTGACAGATCTCCTTGGGACTTGTCACCAAATGTGCTGAGAATACCTCTGAACCCATTTTCCCTGCCAGCTTGGGACTCCAGAACCCCATCCTATTGAGCCAGACATGCTAGCCTTCTGCAACACAGATCCAGGTCTGGGTCATGCTCCCGAAGCTGCAGACTTTAACCAAAAACTGCTGAGCAGGTCACTTATATCCAGTTCCCAATGGGATCCAAACCCCAAATAAATCCATTTTACTCTTTATAAAGCTAATACAGGGTAAACTCATAAATTGTCCATCCTCTATGACACTGACAGAGACATGCACAGCTGTTTGCTCTCCCAGTTATTATTCACTTACTCTGAGTTTATCAATAAACAAGTGATTTTATTAAATATAAAAAGTATTATTTATGTGGTTTCAAGTAATTATAGACAGAGCAGAGTAAGTTACCAAGCAAAATAAAACACGTCTAAGCCTAATATATTAAGAAACTGATTACAAGTAAGCCTCAACCTCAGAGATGTTCCAAAAAGCTTTAACAGACTAGACTCTTTCCTAGTCTGGGCCCAATCCTTTCCCCTGGTACAGTTCTTGTGAGTTCTAGCAGGCATCTTAGGAGAAAAGCAGGGGCTTTCTCATGGCTGGGACCACCCTCGTCTGCTCTCTTCCCTTTTTATAGTTTTGGCACAAGGCAGGAATCCTTTGTCTCTCTGGATTCCCCCCCACCCCCTTTCTAAATGGAAAAGCCTCAGGGTTAAAATGGATTCCAGTATCAGATGACATGGTCACATGTCACTGTAAGACCTCATTTTTCATTAACCATGGACTGGCACGCACACCTATACAGGAAGGCTTGCAGGTAAATAAGCCACTTACAACCAATTGTCCTAGTCAATGGGAGCCATCAAGATTCTAAACCAGCATTAATGGCCCACAGTTTTCATAATTACAATAGGACCTCAGAGTTGTACTTCATATTCCTAGTTTTAGATACAAGAATGATACGTTCATACAAATAGGATGAATATATTCAGTAGGTTATAACCTTTGTAATACCTTACAAGAGACCTTTTGCATAAAGCATATTCCAGTTACATCATATTCACACTTATAAACATATATTTCCATAAAATATACAGAGTGCAGTGTCACAGTTAGCTTCCTAGTTTTAACTAAATAAAAGCTTTTCTGTTCTACTGCAACTAAGTCACTGTTTAGAAAAACTGGGGCCATGTCTGTACTTACCGGGGATCGATGCTGCTCTGGTCGATGCATTGGGGTCAATTTAGCATATCTAGTGAAGACCTGCTAAATGGACCGCAGAGTGCTCTCTGATCAACTCAATTATTCCATTGGAATGAGAGGAGTAAGGTAAGTCAGCAGGAGAGCGTCTCCCGTCAACACAACGGGGTATAGGCACCGCAGTAAATCGACCTATGCTATGTTGACTCTAGCTATGTTGCTTAGGTCAATTTACTCCGGTAGTGTAGACAAGGCCTCAGTCTTAAATTTTCCTCAGTTGGTCTTAGGTTGCTATAAACCATAGCCTTTGCTGGCTTAATTTATTCTATATTAATTCCTCTTCTTAACTAGTAATCCCTACATTTGTGACTCAATGCTCAGGCTTTGTTTGTTTGCAGTGGTGTGAAGGATATGTGTAGCTGCACACTGCAGTTTAAGGCTCTGGCGTAAAGGCACCGGTGTATTATGCTGCAATATAGACATTGGAGGCACTCAATGAACGTGTAGAGAGCCATGTAGGGAATATAGCCTAAGATTCTGGTGTGCCTGTGCTCTTTTCATCTAAGCAGTGCCTCACTGGCTACACTGCTTTTTGTGCCCTTAGTGTGTGCAGTTTCCGTACTCTACATGCTGCCATAAGTAGACCTACCTTTAGTGAGATGATTCTGGCTTCTTGTAAACTTCTAGTTTTTCTTCCATTTGATCATTCATTTTTACTATGCAAATTCTTGTACAGTTGAACTTTGCATAGGGACTTCTTGCCAACTGATAGCTTGTGATAGGAAGTTGCTTTTCAGTGGCAGCACTAATTTCACAAATATCTGAAGTAGCAGATCATGATACAGTTTTGGTTTCTAAGCTAGTGTCTAAGTCTGACTTGGATATCTGTGCACTTACCTCTACCCTCTCTGTGTAGCTTGTTTCAGGTACCTTTTAATTCTTATAAAAAGCTCCTTTCTGTCTGAAAAAATTGAGTTCTGAGACTAAGCAACTTTTTAAGAGTTTATCAACAGACAATGTAACTGAGCTATGGGACTCGAAACCATTATCTAAACATGGCTGATGCAATCTTATCTCAAATTGTTTGTTTTAAATACATCAGGCTTATATCCCATGCTGACTTCAAAATGTAAACCCTGTTTCCACATTTTTGATGTCTATTTAGTTCAATTTAACATAAAAGAAAAAAGTCTTCTGGTCAACTTGTTAGGAACACTAGAGTATCTGTGCTGAATCAGGTCTGAGATCCATATGAAGTCTAGTATCCTGTCCCCAGGACCATGCAGTAGGTTAATATGGGATAATTGGCCTTCCACACTGGGCTTGTCCTGATATTCAAAATATAAGGTTTAGTATCTCTTCCAGAATTCTTTAGCTCTATGATAATTCTTGATAGCTCTCTGACAAGATTCCAAAAAGGACTGGCTATATAGATTCCAGTGCAGTAAAGTCTGAGACCCGCTGTTAATGCATTGACCGACTGTTCAAAACTGAGGAACAGGATGTAGCCAAAGTTTGGCAAGATTTGTTCTATGTTTGCTGACACAGATGCAGTTATTTTTCCCAGTGTAAACCCGATCTAAGCCAGTATTTACCAGCGCCTGTCCTAAACTACTCTTTTCTCAGGAATTTGCCAAGTCTGCTCCAAGTTTACAATTAGCAAAATGTCTTGTATGTTCTGTTATTTGCCGAAGTTCTTGTATATGACACTTTCTCCTGAGGAAGCCTTTCATTTTTATCTTCAAAATTCATTGCTAATCTCAATTGAAAACAAACAAGTAAACCTTTAGATGTACCTTAATCTAAAACTAACTTTAAGACCAATTTGTGAAATAGTATAATGCTGTAGCTACAGAAACATACTATAGATGAGTATGTAGGTTCCCTAAATATTTTCCTTCTAAAGTATCTTTTTCACTTTTTTTGATGAAATTTAGATGATTGGGATACTTTTTAAAAAAACTTGGTTAAATACTAGATAAGTCTGTTTCAGTACCTGTTGAAATACCTTTTTGTTGACTTTCATAAAAGTTCTGTTCCTTAAGTGGTCTTGGGGTAGACATTTGGCCCAGTCTCTAATTTAAGCACAGTCCCTTCTAGTAACTCTGAAGTTATGGATTTAGCTAGCTTATGGATAAGAGGTAATTAATGGGTAGAATAGTAGCCAAGAGTATTTGAGGTGTGGGCTCTGTATTACTGTGCCTCCCCTCTTTTATTCTTGGGGGTAGAAGATTTAACTTCTGTCCCATTTCTTCTCATTTTTAAGTTGGCTGATTTTTTTATGCGAGTTTTTCTTAACTGTAATGCCTTCTACAGACTTGTGTATTTTACTGCATGCTTTCTTGTTCAGTGTTGGCTGCAGCCTGTAGTTGCTGCCAGTTTAATCTTGAACTCATTTTCATTTGGGGCCTCCTTTGAGCGTCTTGCTCTGAAAATGAGTACAGCAAAGTTGGCCTTATTTTAGAGAAGCAGAATTAGAAGGTAAGTGATCATCCTGTTGAGCTTATTCCACATATTTATTTACCCAAATACTGCTATTTTTGTTTTTGACATAGAGCTATCCTGTTTGGAAGGGAAACTGGTGTAAATGTAGAGGTAAATAATATACTTCCAAAAGTTTTTTTAGTTCATGTGTAGTTTGATTTGACTTGGGGCCACATCTATATATACAGCACGGCAGTGGCACCACTGCACTGATGAAGCAGCGCCTCTTGTGAAGACTGTATGCCAGTGGTCACCAAACTGGGGGGTGTGGCCCCTAGGGAGCAAGGAGTAATGTTCCAGGGGGTGGGGAAGGAGTGTGTCACAGTCCCATACTACCCTCAGCTTTGCTCTGGTCTTGCCTGCAGCCCCAGCCCACAGATCCACTGCTGGCTGTGTCCTTGCTCCTGGGGGGCGTGGATAGATTCCATTACGGGTGGTGGAGGGGAGCGTGACATAAAAAGTTTAGGGACTGCTGCTGTATCCTGATGGGAGATAGTCTCCTGCTGACATAGCACTGTGCACACATCACTTATGTCTGTGTAACTTACGTCACTCGCAGGTGGAATATTCACACATCTGAATGACACAAGTTATGTAGACATAGCTTTGGTTTAATTTTGTGTCTAGGCATTCAATTGTCTTTGGCATTCATGTTTAATGACCTTACTTCAAAGTTAATGACTCTACTTCCCATGTGAATCTGCAGGTGAGTTTCACAGGTGTATGCATTAGCCTATGCTAGGGGTAGTATCTCTTCAAGCTCAGTGGTTAGATAATATTGAAATTACTTGTATTTTAAGATACCCAAGTCTACATTTTAATCTGCATATGTGACCAGTGGTCACAAAGAGTTAAAACACAATTGATTTCTGAAGATGATAGCGACATTTAAGCAACATGTCACTAGTTGGATAAATCTTTAGAAAAGTTTTTTCTGCTGCATTCCTGTACCTTGGCATCATTAGTTTATTTGGCAAATGTATTGTTGTAAACCAGGGGTTCTCAAACTGGAGGTCGGGACCCCTCAGGGGGTCGCAAGGTTATTACATAGGGGGTTGTGAGCTGTCAGCCTCCAACCTAAACCCTGCTTTGCAGCCAGCGTTTATAATTGTGTTAAATATATTAAAAAGCTTTTCTTAATTTATAAAGGGGAGAGGGGTCACACTCAGAGGTTTGCTATGTGAAAGGGTTCACCAGTACAAAAGTTTGAGTTGGTTCTGTTACACTTTACCCAGAAGTACTGTTGAAAAGCTATTAGGAGGAATTATGTATTGATTTCAAGGTGTTTTGTCTTCCTAACTATGTGAACAACACCTGCCATATTGTGGATGCTACTGAAATAAAAACATCTGGATTCATGCTAGCTGAAAATGCATTCAAATGGTTTTTGTCTGGGTTGTAGGTCTCTTCTGCACCTGAGAATTGAGCTATACAGCGATTCCTCTGCCTTTTCTTGATCTTGCATGGAGGGCATTTTTCACACCCAGGCTCCTTCTCTAAAGGGCAGTCAACTCATTCAGCCATATTTTGGTGAAGCACCAATATTTGGATGCCATAGCTATAAACAAACCTAAGAGCTATATATGGAAGGTTAATTGGAAAGAGTCAGTGGACCAGCAGTCTGCTTGCCCCTTGATTCATTGATTGGACTCTGGTCTCTCACTCACTCTCCATTCCAGTTATGACTCTGACAGGACCACATATTAAGAAATGTGCAGCCCACGAAAAGAACTAACAATCTTTAAAGAGGTTTCAGAGTAGCAGCCATGTTAATCTGTATCCGCAAAAAGAACAGGAGTACTTGTGGCACCTTAGAGACCAACAGATTTATTTGAGCATAAACTTTCCTATAAGGAGAGTGATCAGTTAAGGTGAGCTATTATTAGCAGGAGAGAAAAAGAGCTGTTTGTAATGGTAATGAAAATGGCCCATTTCCAGCAATTGATGGAGATGTAAGGAACTGTGTTTGTGTGGGGGTGGGAATAAGCATACAGAAATAGTTTTACTTTGTGTCATGGCCCATCCACTGCTAGTCTTTATTCCAGCCTAATTTGATGATGTCCAATTTTCAAATTTAATTCCAATTCAGCAGTCTCTCGTTGGAGTCTGGTTTTGAAGTTGTAATTTTGTGACTTTTAGGTCTGTAATCGAGTGGCCAGGGAGATTGAAGTGTTCTCCAACTGTTCTTTGAATGTTATAATTCTTGATGTCTGATTTGTGTCCATTTATTCTTTTACGTAGAGACTGTCTGGTTTGGCCAATGTACATGGCAGAGGGGCATTGCTGGCACATGATGTCATATATCACATTGAGGCTTTATTCCCAGCTCCTGTCAGTACTGGGCTGAGTAAATATGCTGAATTGGGGGAGAGGGGTAACAAGAAGCGTAAATTGCAGTCTTTAAAAAACAGATATAGTGGCTATAGTACCTCATGCACACTTCTATGAGTAGGTCTTGGTTCCAAAGATATAGAGCTACTGCCTAAGAATTTTTCCCTTAGACCATGTCCACATTTAACCAAAAAAAAAAAAGAAAATAAGCCCTGCCCATTACTCTGGATTTACAAGCATTCTAATTAAACCTGCTTTACTGTATTAAATGCCAGAAGCCTTGGGAGCTTAGTCTAAATTTCCAACTGACAAAATATCTTTTTATGAACTTTCACTCTTTTATAAATCAGACTCCAGACATATCTGCTTCCTTACAAATTGTCTTTTGATGCTGAATGTTGTAAAACAAGCAGGTTAAGTTAAAGCCTAAGCCTCACAGGTCTTGTCTTGCCACCGAGGATTTACAGCAGTGTACAGAGTATATGTAGCTATACACTGTGGTGAAAGGCAGGCTGTGTCTACATGCAGCAAGTTAAGGCTCCACCAAGGGAAGACAGTGGGATACTACCATGCTAAAAATAGCAGTGTACATGTCTGAGGCACAGTGTCGGATGTACACTCTAGGGGGTTCAGGCACTGTAGGGCATTCTACTTGCCTAATCCATGACTCCTTGTCTCCACTGTTATTTATACCCCTGCTAGCTGGGTGTTCAGTTTCTGTACTTTATATGCCGCCATAAGGGTAGACATACATTAAATGTTCTAATAAAAGGACAGACTTCCTAGTTCTCAGGGAGACTGTAGACCTAGCTGTGCTTAACCCAGGGCCGCTGTAGCTGCATTTTAGGTTTAGGTTAACATCTAGGGCAGTACTAAGCATGGTATTGATACTCTTGTTCCCCGAATTTCAGGCTGTTCATGGCCTTTCAGTAATCCTCTGTCATAGGGCCTTTCTTGACCAGCAGAAAGGTGATGCATTTCAGTTGTTAGCTCACTTGAGTTACCTTAACCTGACTGTCTGCATTTTAGTCTCGAAAGGAGCCAGGTTACTCAACTTTAACTTTGTTAGCCGGCATCTTAAACAGGATTTTTTCATTCATGTTACGTCAGTCAACTGAGCTAACGTGACTG